>NC_133773.1:106653030-106767805 GCF_003597395.2 Chelonoidis abingdonii
CTCTGGGTCTTGGGGGTCCCCCAGGGGACAGTTGGGGTGACTCGGGGGGCATACTAGGACCCCCAATAGTCCTAGTTGGTGGCAGCGAGAATATCCAAGCTGATAGTGAGCTTGGGGGAGTTTCAGGTAAGCCCCCAGATTTTGGACGCAAAAGTCCAGGTTTGGGACAGCACCCAGGTCTTGGACGCTAAAGTCCAGATCTGGGACAGGAGGCTATTACCACACTTTGCACACACAGAATTCATGTCCCCATGCAGATTTCTTTAGTTTCTCACAGAAAATGATGGGGAAGCAAAGGGAAGGGATGGGTCAGGGCAAGGTAGGGTGGGAAAGAGAAAGAGGGGAAAGGGGGTGGGAAAGGGCAGGGGAGGGGGATGTGGGAGTGAGGGAAGAGGACAGGGGGGGAAGGGACAGTGAGGAGAAGAAGGGGGAGGGGATAGGGAAGAGAAGAGCAAACAGGAATGGGGGGGTAGTGGGATCCTGGCAAGTGGGGTCCCCTGAGTAGCAGCAGGCTCATGAAACCCCACTCCAACACCCCACCCCCTGCATCTGGACCACTGTAATGAGCCCCCTGCTCCCAAACCTCCACCCCCCACTCCTCAGCACCTAGACTTTCCCCATTAAGCCCCCCACACCCATACCCCTTGCAAGCCCCATCTCCCCACAGCCAGACCCCCTCCTGCTGAGCCTCAACCATCTTCACCTGGACAACCCTGCATTGCCCCGATCCTAGAGTCCCCCAATGAGCTCCCTGTGCATCCAGATCCCCCACTGGGTTGTCCACACCCAGATTGCCCCACACAGAACCCTTTTACCCCACACCTGAATCCCCCACACAAAAGCCCTCTACTCTTGGATCCTTCTGGAATGAGCCTGCCTGTCCACACCTGGTGCACCTGGCACAGAAGGACAGGGCCACAGGGTGATTCTGGGGAAGGTCCAATCCTTGTGCTATCTTAGAGTCAGGTGCAGCTTCACCACTGAGTCTGTATCCTAGGGGGCGGGGGGGAGCTGCAGGGTGATCTTCAACCTCCATGCAGCCAGTGACATGTGCTCCACACTAACATGCTGGAGCCTCCTCAATTATTTATTCATGAATAAAATTTTCATAATTTTGCAGAAATTTAATTTTTTTTAACTTTTTGGTACAGAATTTTTTTAACTTTTTGGCACAGAATTCCCTCGATTAACTACTCATGCTTATAATCAAACACCAAATAATTTTGATGTAGTAAGTTGTTAGACTTTAAAACTATCCATGTGATAATAAATCTGCATCTGCACCAGTGTTAAGAAATATCACACGGGCATGTAACATACTTTCGCCCCAACCACCAATGCTGATTAAAAGTTGAGAATCAAACAGACCTTTCCTTCATTATTTCTAATGGAATGGCTTCTACTGAACTTACTTTAATTTTTGATGGACAGAAGGCATCAAAAGACATATTGTAAACTCTTTGGGGCTTTTAGTTCTGTGTTCAGTGCAAAGCACAATTTTCGGTCCAGGCCTAGGGCTCCTAGACATTACGACAATACAAATAAATAATAATAGTTGAGTGGCGCTATTTACACAGATATATGGTGTGTCATCATTTTCATCCTATTAGGCCGTTGAACTCTACTACAGGATGACTCAGTCTTAAAAAATAAAAAACAAAAATTATGGCTACATAACTATTAGAGACATTACATCCTGCCCAGTGAGACAGGGAGCTGAGATCTTCTGGTGAATCACTCTGTTAGAAGGTGTTGGAGTCCTACTGTGACATATTGATTCCTTCTGATTCACCATGGCAGGTATATCTCTTTCATCTTCACCGCAGACAGAAGGGAAATGAGAATGGTACTATGGACAGAGGAATCTTATGTCTGGGGCTGAGCACTTCTCCCAGGGAAAGGCCCTAGGAACAGTCAAAGCATGAGGAGAAGACTTGGGCTGAAGCCTATGTTGCTGTTTTGTTAAAAAAAAAACAACTGAACCCCAGGAAAGGGTGGGTTTTGACCCTACTCTAAGTATGTTAACTTTTGGGGAGAACATAAGGATGGGAATGGCATATGCTTACTCCTATAATGCACCTGTCCTGTCCCTTCAGATAGTTGGATATCTAAAGCCTACACTCTTATCACATTTGCAACTTTCACAGATATAGTGTTACCATTTGAAAAAAATATTTTAAGTAAATAAGGTCACAGATTACGGGCCAAATTCTCAGCTGATATCAATTAGTGTAGCCCTGCCATCTGATTCTGAGCTTCTGTTCTTACTCTACTTAGACCAAGATGTTTTTCTCCTCTCATACCAGGCTACATAATGGGGAACAACATTGTGATGGTCGCAGAGAATATTAAATGTTGTTGGATAAGATACTGTGTGTTTTAGCAGCCTTCACAAGAGAATTTTCTGGTCAATGCCCTCTGAAAATAAAGAAGTATCAATCTCACCATTAGCCATCCCATATTGCAAATTATATGTAGTTCTCCCATTTTGCTGCTTTCTTTGTTGCCACTATGCCATCTGGCCAGCAAAATTATTGAGCACTGAATCAGTTTTGTGTCTGTTACTTTCACAGGAGCTGTGTCCAAATTCTTGAAGATAAGCAAGAGAAGTGGTGGGAAAAGATGTCTCCCTCTCTTTTCAGTTCAGGACAAATGAAACAGAAAATCTGTGCAGATGTGGGAAAACAGGCTTCTGCAAACATAATTTTCTTTGCAAAATATGAAAAATTCAAGAACTTTATAGTGAGAAAAAAGGATTCAACAATTGGAGTTACTTTTAAATAGATATGGGTGAACTGTCCAACTAAAGTTCAATGACTTTATCCTGTTACCTTCATATGGGTTAAGCAATGTTGTTTTATCTAATTTGTTTTACTTTATGTTAACATATTAACATATCATTACTCTTAGCATGTTTCTTGGCTATCTGATAGGTAAAACTATAGCACATACTGTATATTTTATGTACTCTGTGTATATCTCAGACTTAATTCATAACAGTGAGTGACTAGGTTTAGAGATACACAGACATTTTATTGAATTCTTTACTTCATCCATTCAAAAAAGCAGAATTTTTGCAACATTTTAAAACTATTCTGTAAAATGTACTAGATGAAGAAGGTGCATAATTCAGATTTCAGTTGACAAATAATTGAAGGTAAAGTATTATAAAGTGCATGTAAAGTATTATATCCATTAGTATTGTATTGTTCTGATAAGAAGGTAGGAGGTTTAAAGAAAAAACTGTGGGTTGGAAGATCTGGCTTGTATTTCTGGCTCACTATAAATTTATTGTGTTGCCTTGGGCAAATCTTTGAATTATCTGTGTCTCAATTTCTGCATACTCAAAATGGGGATAATACTTTTTCACCTTGCTATGGTATGGTACAGCTGAGATGGTACAGCTGATTTTATTAATATTTGCAAACAGCTTTGAGATGCTCAGATGGAAGATGCTCCAGAAGGTCAATGTTCTAGTATTTTAGATAACTCAAGTAATTGATATAGTCTGCAATGAGCCTCAAAGCCCAAGACAAAGGGGATATTACTGATTTCCATGATTCTCATTTGCTATTTATCTTCTTGAAAGTTGGAGCAAGAACATATGTAAACATCTGGCCAGCGACAGTACAATAAATATGTAAAATCAACACTGACAATCTCTGCAATACTGCATGTCATCATTGAAATAATCTGTTCACTGTTTGCCATATGGAAATCTTTGCCAACAACACATTACAAATAAGAACTGAAGGTGAAGGACATATCACTTATGATATTACAAGTAGAGTTTGTCTAAACTCGCATAGTGAAGGCCAAATTCTAAGACTATGCTTCATTCAGATGAAATTTCTGGTGGATGTGTGTGCATCTCAAGGATAATTATACCTTGACTGATATCTTGGATTTTTGGACAAGTTTCTTATGAGCAGGGTTTCTATTTCTGCATATTATTCTATACAGACCATAGATCAACATTTTGACCTTACATGCCTCATTCTGGTTTTCCAAAGCATATTGGATTCACAGTCATTTCATTACCTGAAATAGCACTAAGCATGAACAGTGTTATCTAAAGTTGGCCGCAATGTATATCTAACAACAACAGAGCAGGTAGAGATGACGGGTGGGATTTTCAAAAAGCACGTGGGGGGAGTCAGGAGGACAAGACACATGGAAAGTCACTGGAATTTAAGTGCTTTTGAAAATCCCACTCTATTTGTTTACATTTTTCAGAGTCCAACTACTCTTGATATACAATATACTTAATAAGATCCAGTTCAGCCCATGTACAGTTAAGTTTCCCTCCCCTGCTCTTTAACACCGACTTTCCTTCCTTTATTTTCATCAGGCCAACAATTTGCATTCTTAATTCTCAAACTCAGATCTCAACACATTCTGAAGACACTTGTTACCTCTAGTCTAAACTATTGGAGTGGGCTGTATTGGACTATTGTTGGAAATCAAAGAATGTGATTTCTCACCTTTTTTTTAAGATGGATATTTTGAGATTATACCCATGCTCTATAGTTTTCACTGGATGCCAGTTCACTTCCAGATAGAATTTAAGGTCTTGATTATTATCTGTAACACTCTAAACGGTTATCTTAGAGACTACTTGCCCTAACTACTAAAATCGTAGTTGGAAACATTGGAGAGACTTTGGCTGTTATTTCTTGGAGATTAACTCATGGGAGCCATGCATATGATATCTTCAGAAGCAAAATCTTAGCTTTAGAATGTGCCCTTGAGTTCAAGCAGAGCCTGAATAGTGCCAACTGTAGAGTGTGATGGAAGTCAAATATGGTTTGACAGCTGGTGCCCTATTTGGTTGTCCCTCTAGGTCCGGTCTTTTTCAATTAATTGAATTCAATGAAGTGGATAGAGGCAGAGAGTTTTTTTTACCTCTTGCTTTAGGAAAATACTATCTGTTATCATTTTCATTACGTAAATGATACCCAGGTGTTATGGTGATAGGCCCTTTGTAAGTAGATGTAACAATAATAGCAATCAGAGCAAGGGACTGAGATTTAGAACTCCTGGGGTCTTTAGAACTCCCAGCTGCATCATTGACTTGCTGTTTGATATTGAGCAGATCACCTTACCCTGTTTGAACTTGAGCAAATCATCATGTCTTATCTTATTCCTCTATAAAATGGATCTTATCTGAGGAGATTATGCTTTGGCTTAGTTCATTTGTGTTCGTAAAGCATTTTGAGATCCTCTGATAAAAGAGCTATGTATCAGTGCAAAATCTTCTTATTAGGAAATAACTGACCTTACTTTGGCTAAATGGCCTTTGTTTCAATATGCGTAAGCTTCTAATATGGCCTATTTCCTGATAAAACCCACAAAAAGCAATTTGCTTCAGTCCAAAAAATCCCCAACAAAATAAGTTGACTCCAATGGTATTGTTACAGATCCTAATTTTAGCAAAAAGGTTTCTTGACTTTTTTTAAAATAATTTTTTTGACCAGTTGCAGAACATATTCTTGATCACACAGACATGATGTAGCAAGCCTGAGCTGGAAAGTAAAATAAACACAGCTGGGATACAGAGGGTGGTTGCACTCTCTGTAAAGCAGATATTGCTCCCTTATCTCCCTGTAATTGATAGGGAGATGGAACATGACGGATTAGGACAGTAATAAAACCAGGTTAATGTGAAGCCAGTATTCTTTCCCCGGGGAAGTTGTGGGAGGGGAGCATAGAAACTAAAAAACAGGGCTCCAGCCAGTAGCAAGCACTCATCTGTTTATTGGCTTTTGTTTATGTTTATTATATTGTTTGTCTTGCTAGAGGATGCTTAATAAATATGCCAAATCCAAGATATTTACAAAACATTGCCAGTGATGTGATAAATGAGTAACCAAATAGTTGATTCTGCAGACAGCAGATACACAATGTATTTTAAAATACCCAGGAATGTCTCTGTATACATACATCTAAACATGCTCAAGAGAAAAGCACAAACAGGCAAAGCTCAGTGAATTATATTCTTTCTGAATCCTCGTAGTCAAAGCAAATGGTTGGTGTAGTTACTATCCCATAAGGGTATACTAATTTTTCACTTATGCAAATCTCTGCACTGCTGTTGGTTGAGGGCATATAATCTGAATAATGACTGTACTCCTATTTCTCAATAATCATACATGTACGATTATCCCTCTGCTCAGACCGCCTACTCCTCTCAGAAAACCCCATCCATCTGTACACATGGCCATCTCAATGTTTGGCCCAATCCTGGGCCTGAAACTTCCACCTAAGCACAGTATTACATATCATTTAATTTTTTTAATAAATTACATTTGATCGGGGAGGGAGAGATTACTTCTCGCTCAAGAGGAAAAGAGAGGTATTGTGAGAAGAGAAAATTGGGGTTAGGTGGGCAGATTGGTTAGCAGTTCAGACATTGATTGTTGTCATCAGAATGATGGGGAGTTCTGAGAACAATAAGCAATCACAGAAGATGGATTCCCAGGAGCCAAGCAGAGCGTAAGAATGAGAAGATACCTATTATCATATTGAAATGTTCTAACATTTTCAAAGTGCCTACCTGACTTGGGAGCCTATGTCCCATTTACATGGGACCTAGGCTGAAACGTCACTGAATATTTTATCCAATAACTTGAGGGTGCTCCCAGTTATCTCAGTAATAACCAGATCCCATTTTTCTAGCATACTGTTATTACCTTGTAAGCAGATAGTACTCTGTTGCTGTCATTTAAATATGCAGCATGGACACATGTTGCTTAAGGTTTATGCCCTGCAGCATGTTTACTGTCCAGTGTTTCAGGATGTAGCCATTTTTTAAGCCTACCTGTGCTGCAGTAAATAAACCAAACATGTTATTTGCATATCCACATATTGGGCAATACTTGATGTTTTTGAAGGGCATGCTATAGTTTCGAATTTTCTTTACCATAAAAGTATACTTTACAAAATAAATGAATAAAGTATTATATATTACTGAGCTTTGTTCTTTATAACTAACTTAAGAACTAGTTAACAGCAGCTCTAGGCATTATATGGATCTTTTATAACAACATGGGATGCTATAATTCACTTTAATTCATGCACCATAAGAGGACATCATGTTGCACCAACATCACTAGGTTAGTTTCACTGCTGATTGTGGGCTTCCTTAGAAAGCTAGAGAACGTTGCTTTTCCTGCTCTGTTGGGGTTCTGTTAATTATAGTAAAAAAAAAAAAGTTATCCCTTTGTGGGTGTAGTTTCAGCATGCTGTCAGAAAGAGAACATAGTGCCAGAGTCTATCTAGGGACTGATTCTGATCTCACACTGGTGTAAATCAGGAGTAACTTCATTGATTTCCAAGTTACAGTAGTGTGACAATGAGGTCAAAATCAGGATCTTAATCTAGAAAAAGGTTCTTCATCTGCTGCATAAACATAGTCTCCCTTGGAAGAGATTAGAGGGTATCATGTTAAATATGATCTGCTTGGTCCTAACATGTGTATGCAGTGTAGGAGGAGCAGACAAAAGATGTCTCTCCACACCTCTTTGTGTGGCCCTTATATGGACTAAAAGATGCTTAGGGACTGTTCCACTCCTACTTCCAAGGGTGTTATATGATGCTCCAAAGGAGTGAGGAGCCAGCAAGGTTCTAATTCCATCCACATCCTTAATTCACCAATCTTCTTCCACAAAGCTGGCCTCATAGGTAAATGGGACCACTTCTTACTCTGGGCTGTACCCAGCAGGCACATTTTAGTCCACAGAGTTAGATATGGCCCTGTCTTGCAAGATGAGGTGCTGCGCATGGTCAACTCCCACTGATGAAACGGAGATACTGTCAAAACAAAGCTCTCTGTGGCTGTCAGTGTATGTGCGTGCTTCTCTGTCTCTTTTACAAGTTCTTTACTCACTTTTGAAACTCTCCCAAATTGGGCAGTGACTGGGATTTGATTGGTTCATAACTATGCCTATGCGTCAATCTGATTCTAAGCTCTGGATTTTAGAAAAAGCTGAGTCGGAAATTCCTACAATTCAGTTCCATAGCAAGCTCATAGCAGTACATGCTTTTTCTAGTCAGAGACTGCTGTCTCTTAAAGCCATTGTAAATTGGACGTAAACCTCTCACAGCTCTGTGCCCTGAGTCTGCAGTGACACATTCTCCAGCATCTGAGAAAGAGAGAAATAGGAGCCGTGTACTTCACTGAGGGTATGTTTACACTATGGGATTATTCTGATTTTACAGAAATCGGTTTTTTAAAACAGATTGTATAAACTCGGTGCATGCGGCCACACTAAGCACATTAATTCGGTGGTGTGCGTCCATGTACCAAGGCTAGCGTCGATTTTCGGAGCGTTGCACTGTGGGTAGCTATCCCATAGTTCTCGCAGTTTCTCCCACCCATTAGAATTCTGGGCTGAGATCACAATGCATGATGGAGCAAAACCAGTGTCGTGAGTAATTCTGGGTAAATGTCGTCACTCAATCCTTCCTCCATGAAAGCAACGGCAGACAATCATTTCATGCACTTTTTCTCTGGATTGCCCTGGCAGACGCCATAGCATGGTAACCATGGAGCCCGTTTAGCCTTTTTTCACTGTCACCGTATGTGTACTGGATGCTGCTGACCAGACGCGGTCACTGCAAGTGCTTACACAGCAAGCATCCATTTGCCTTTGCAAGGTAGCAGCAGACGTTAACCAGCCCTATTGCACTGTCTGCTGCTTTGGAATTGGCAATGAACGGTTACCAGTCGCATATGTACACTTGCTGCTGTCATGGTGCTCTAGGTGGCCTCGCTGAGGTAGGCCGGGGTGACATGACAAAAAATGGGACTGACTTCCCGGTATTCCTTCATTATGTTTTGTCTAAAAATAGAGTCAGTCCTGCTAGCACATGGGGCAAGTCTACTTAGAGAACCAGAGAGCAAGCCGCTCCGGGTTCAGAGCTCCAGATATCCTGCAGAAAGATGAAGCTTGCATGCCATTCTAGGGGTTGCGCCCCTGCAAAACAACCCCACCCATTGCTTCCCTCCCTCCACACCCTCAGGTATTATCCCCTCATTCGTGTGTTGAAGTGTAATAAGAATGCAGGAAAAGAAACCTGACTTTTTAGTGAGATAAAATGAGGGGAGGCAGCCTCCAGCTGCCTATGAATATTCGCATCACCAGCTACATCTCATTACTCATTAAAGGGGGGGGGAAAAGAGCACACGCCTCCCACGGCTATGATAGTCCAGTAATCTCCCATTAGACATAAAAGCGGGGCGGGGATGAGAATGGTTCAGCCTATTCGCGAACATTGCCGCGACGAATCCCAGGACAACAAAGCTCAAGAAGGAAGACGGGAGTCAATCCCATTATGGCCCCGGCGCTCCCGGACGACCTACCGAGGCCCAGCCAGGAGCACTCACAGGATGATGACAAAGGACGGCTATTAGTTATATTGTACGTACTGTCTGCCACGGGGAGGGAGGAGAGTCTGCTGTTTAGCGCTGCAGCACAGCCTCTACCAGCACATCCAGTAGACATAACAGTGACATTGAAAAGAGAAAACGATTTTTGTTCCCCTTTTCTTTGTGGGTGGTAAATTGATGAATATTCCTGAACCACTGGCAAACAATGTGTTTGACCGCCTTCAGGCCATTGGAAGCTCAGCCCAAGAACGCAAATGCTTTTTGGAGACTGCAGGAACTTGGGATAGCTTCGAGTCCTCAGCCCCACCCCGTCCATGAGCGTTCTTTGATTCCTTTGGCCTTTCTGTTATGCTTGTCACAGCACTGGTGTTAGTCCTGCTGTGCCTCTGTCCTACAAGCCTGGAGACTTTTTCACGGTGCCTTTGGCATTTTGTCTTCTGGAATGGAGCTCTGATAGATAAGTTTGTCTCCCCATAAACAGTGATCAGATCCATATCTCCGTACGGTCCATGCGGAGTTCTTTTTGGAGATTGGGATTGCCATGGCCACCCGTGCTGATCAGCGGTCCAACGCTGGGCAACAGGAAAGTGAAAATTTCAAGAAGTCCCAGGGCTTTTCCTGTCTCACTGGGCCATGCATCCAAGTTCCAGGTTGCTTTCCAGAAGTGGTCACAATGGTGCACTGTGGGATACCGCCCGGAGGCCAATACCGTCGAATTGCAGCCACACTAACCCTAATCCGACATGGCAATACCGATTTCAGCGCTACTCTCCTCATCGGGGAGGAGTACAGAAATCGGTTTTATGAGCCCTTTATATCAATATAAAGGGCTTTGTTGTGTGGACGGGTGCAGGGTTAAATCAGTTTAGCGCTGCTAAATTCGGTATAAACGTGTAGTGTAGACCAGGCCTGAGTGTAGTGAGCACTGAGTAAGTACAGCAATTGGTGCTTCCAGGGGGTGAGGCGCCTCTGTTAAGTGAACAAGCGAGTGCCTCTTAGGGGTTTAGGGGGCATGGTTAATTATTAACCTCAGCCAATGCAATTTCCTGCAATCTTGAATATACAATTTAAAATTCTGATACCAGAAAATATCTGTATATGTGTGAGAAAGCCTCTGTGTGGGGTCCCGGAGGGAGCTTCGGGGGAAGGACAGAGGGCACTGAAAAACTGGTGCATTTACTAATGTACTCTGTATCAGCACTGAATAAGAGATACTTCACCATCAAAATAAGTATAGCTGGAGAATATGGAGTAAGAAATAAAAACTCTATTTGAACTGTTTTAATGCATACATTTGGAACTGCTTCCCCAGCTGCATTTGTCGCTTGAGACTGATAAATAAAAACAGCACTGACTTTTCATTTCTTTAGAGCAATTTATATATACTCCGTTTCACTGTTTAGTTGATACTCAGTTGTATTTTCTACTTCATGTACTACAGTGAGCACATCATTTTCTTGCATTACTTTGTGGGGGTGCTCTCAGGCATGCTCTTTCTCTGGCCTGCACCAGGAAGTTTATCAGTGACAGCTGCAACAATGCTGAAAGTGAACAGTAGCAGGAAGGCTTTTGTACAGAAAGGAAGAGCAGGTGTACTGGCTCATGAGATGAGAGGGCAGGAGGGTGAGGGAATTGGACCCAGGCTCCCCAAAACATCTACAATGTCTGTGTAAATAAAGTGAAATGGACGAGGGAGGGGTCCCAGAAAACATGATGTACTGAGGCCTCAAATTTCTCTTGACAGCCTGAAGCCCTAGCTAGTTAAATGATGTTACTCTTGGACCAAATCATGAAGTCTGTCTTACCATCTGCAGAAAAACACTTTATAAAACTGATGTTTTGAAATTAGTCAGTTTATAATATTCAAAGTGACTACCTATTTACAGACTTAAGGAAAACAATGTTAAAAGGGCATGCCATTGGACTATTAAAATATACAGTGACAGGAAAAGATTATTTTGTCAATGAGAGAGAAGAGACTTCTGCTGAAATATCATCTCCACTCTTGTTTTCCTATTTCAGTCTATAGTATTAACCTCATTCTTTCTACTTTGCAACCTACATGTTGACTCAACAATAGAGCTGGTCAAAACTCAAAATTTGATTCAATTCTGAATCAAAGATAAAGAAAATATATTGATATTTCCAGTGCATTTTTCTGTTTTGTTTTTATTTCATTTTTGGGTCAGTCAGGACATTCTATTTAAACAAAATCCAAACTTCTCATTCCAATTTCAACTTTAAAAAGAATAAAAATCTATTTTAAAATGAAATGAAAAAAGGTCTTTCAAAATGAAAAATTCTTCCAATAATAATTAAAATGGTTTGGTTTGGTTCTTCAAAAGGAAGTTTAATCAAAAATGACACCTTTCCACAATGCATTTTGATTTAATCAAAACGGTATTTATGAAAAGAAAAATATTCTGTTGGAAAAATTTCAACCACTTTTACTTAATATCACATCTGTTCTCCACCTATTGAGATGTGAAAAATTGAAATTGCTTAATTTTATTTTTAAGAAGGATTTTATAATGGCTTTAATAAAGGAATCAATCAAAACCACTTATTTTGACATGACATCTGCTCAGATATTAGACTATAGTTTGGAATGTCACCTAGAGTCTAATAAAGTTTTAAAGATTAACAAACAGCAGAATTTTTGTGGGGGTGTTTTAATTACTTATGCAATAATTTCAATAAGAGTCTCCTTGGTATCTTAACACCTGTTTCATACACAACTGCATGATTAGCGTGTCTGAAAACATTTGGCTTCACCCTGTGATTCGTCATGCACCTTAGGCGCATGATTATTAAGAAATAATCACACACTCTACCGAGTTTTACCAATTTAAAAAGAAGCTGAAACATTGCTAATGTTCAGTATTTCTTGTTTTGTATCGCACATCGGGGGCTGGATTAAAAAATAATCCCAAGATTCAATTATACTAAGACCCAGCCTAGTTTGTTCTTCAATAGAGTTGCATCTTTCCCATGCAGCTCTATGACCTGAGAGACGGGTCTGAACTACTAGTATTAAGTTAGTAATATTGCCTCTAGGCATTTACCACATCCTTAATTATACATGCCAAACATTTTCTTCTTAAATTAAAGCAGGGACCAATAATGTTTCTCTTTGGTCACTAATGCAGAATTAGTATTTGGAAAAAATTTCGTTCCTAAAAATATCTGTGCAAATTATCCATTTTTTTTTGTTTAAGTTCTGGCAGGATATGAAATATAAAGGCTTAAAATGTGGGTGTTCATTAATGAACCATTTTCCCTCACAGGTTTTTGCTGTGTCACGGAGTATCAGCAATGCAAAACTTCCATCAGTTCACAAACATTTAAGAAGTGGATATTTTTATCTTCACAGGAGTTCTCTCACTTAAGAAATCATAAGCAGTTTCTCTCTTCCTGTTCAAAAAGGGCTGAAATGGCACAATTAAAATGCATAAAATACTAGATTCTTTGCCCTTCCCCCATCCAAGTTCAAGTCCAATATTTTCTCTACTTTACCTAATGGAAACATAAATTATGAAATCAGTAGCACAGGATACTTAACAGCTTGTCAGTTGCAGGCACAAGTCACAGTGGTGGTACAAACAGTCACTTTTTTGCATGTTTGTGAAATGATTAACAAGTGTTTTATATGCTCATTATCAAAAGATATAAAAATTGATACATTTGGTGAAACAACTGTTCTGAAATCAAGTTATTCTGACTGCGGTCTTACTAGTTCTTTCCCATTTCACCTCAGCATTATTATAGGAAATCCTCTCTTCTCATACCCACTTGATAGCTCCAGGTGGTATATAATTATAACAGCTCTCAAAATAGCCACTAAAATCCACTCAAAATAGAAATGAAGAGAAAGGGTCTGAAGGTAATCAGAATAATGAGATGTAATGACATTTCATGAAACATCAGGATAGAAATCAATTTTATACATAATGGTAATCTGTTTATATCCCTGATGGCTCTTAAGCTCTCAGACATTAAAACAGTTACCAATCCCCTGAACCAGAAATTCTATTTTGGCACTGACCAAAGAATTAAAACTGCAAGTCTTGAATCTCACACCAATATAATTTCTGGTGCTTGAAATGGAATGTTGCCACAGTTGCTAAGAACAAAAATTGATCTATATATTTTTTTACACATACCTACTTGCAAAGTCCAGTCAATTGGTTTTGTGCACTGCTGTTGCTTCCTTAGGTGATTTTTTTTTTTTTAGTATTAACAAATAGTCGCTAGTCAAGCTAGTATGGTAACGCTCACAAGCAACCAGGTAGCACAATGACAAAACCAGGGGAGACACATATAGAAGAAAAACAATTTCAATAAGGAAACAAATATCAGTTTCAAAATTACAAAGGGCTATTATAGATTTAAAAAAAAATTAAAAGATTTAAAAAAAATGAAAATACCTATCTAGTGTATCCATTATCATGATATAAGTGCCACTCTGACTGATAATAATAACAAAAATTAAAAGAAGTCAAATTGAGATGGGAATATTAATTAAATAATTATACTTATAATAATAATTTACAGTTCTGCAACATGGGAACTAAAAGAATAAATTCATACACACAAAAGTATTTTAAAACTATATAAAGTTTTTACTCCACATTTAAACAAAATTACTTGTCACTGTTTTCAGATAGTGATTATCTGGCCTATGTCCCTAACATTAATAATGCTGACAGTTCTGATATTCTACTGATGGCAGGGGCTGTCCAGATGATTACAGCTCAGGGTAGATTTAATCTCCTCACTGTCTTCAGAGTCTCAAATGAAAGATTCTAAAGTTTCTTGCTTCTGACTTATTCAGGATGAATGGGTGAATAATAAATTATCCTTTCTCAAGTTTTTAACTAGAAAGGCAGGAGGATTAGCTCTAAAGATCTCCTATCACTGCAGTTCACTTTGATGCATACCCAAGTTTACCAACATAATCCAAATACCACGGAGCTAAAGCTCATCCTATTTAGAGGATTAAAAGCAATTAAAAGTGTATTAATATATAGTCCCATTTGGTGCCTGCACTGTGGCATGGTACGTGTAGGTTACAAATGAATCAACATCCAGGAAGGGCTCATTCCACTGACAATTAAGGATACTGGAGAGTGAAAGTGCTCACTCTTCTGGGAGAAAGAATTGTTGGTTAGTTGGAAAATAAAAGCACTATGCACTAGCCAGGAAAAAGAAATTTTAGTCACACTGCTTTCTGCACTTTGGGCTAGAGGGAATGGACAAAAGACAGCTGTAAAAATAATGGGAGTAAACAAAGCAAACATGGGGAAATGAACCAGGCTGGGTATTTTGCTCTGACCATGACAAATCAAAAATCTTTAGAAAGCATTATCTGAACAATATACTTTGATTTATGTCATACTTATACTAAGACAAGTTGATTAAATTAGAGTTTCCATTACCCTGCAATACTGCTGCATATGCACAGGCAGCCAAGCAAAATACTTCATCAGCACATATGGAAAGGGCAAAGTGGCTGAGTGATTTGTGGACATTTACCATCATTAAATCTTTTATTATAAGTTGAAGGCAGGTGTAAATTGCAGTGCACTATATCAGGGTCTTTACTAATGTCAGCACATTTTAAATAAATTCTATTACTTTACACAATTCTGTAAGAATATAACATGAAAATAGAAAATCTACATGGGATTATTATTTACAATGATCACATTTCCTTTTACCCTGAAATGTTAATTAGAGCAAAGTTAAAGGGTTTATTTAAATGTACAGTTGCTTTTAAATGTGATTAAACTAGTCTCTGAGGAATCTATTTCCTCAAAGATGCAAGGAGAAGAACAGATTTCTTTCTCAGTAAACTGCATGTGCTTTGATTATTTTTATGAAAGATGGTATGATTCTGGTGTTTTTCTCCATATACTTGTTGGTAGGATCTCATGGGGTGCTGAGACTGAATGCCTCTTTTAAGGTGTTATATGTCCTCTAATTTTATTGACCACCAATTGGGAGGGAAATAATTTTCTTGTCCCATGACAATTTTTGAGATATCAAAATAGTTTCTTATCCTAAAACTTTTGCAAACAATTAATCTGAAAAAAAAAATCAGATTGGATCGATCAAGATGTTTTGTTTAATAATTAGAAATACTTTGTGTTGATTTTGAATTTTTGATTTAAAAAACAGAATAGATTAGCTAAAGTTTCTAAACAAAAAGTTATTTTAAAAAATTTAACTTCTTGTTTCTAAAATGTCAAAACAGGACATTCTGACAATTTTGAATCTTTTGCTTTCACACAGTTTTTTAATTGGGAAAGTCATTGAAAACAACCCATATCCACAGTTTCATTTTTGACCAATCAGCATCTTCTGACAAAACAAGTTTTGTCAAAAAATTCCCAACCAGATCTACATTGGACACAGAATGCCTGTATCAATCTCTCGAGCAATCCTGTGATCATAATATCATCGCTCTTACCCCGACTTCCCTCTTCTGTTGTCTTCTCCTGTTATTCTTGTCTTAACCCTGACTCTGATCCTGCACTGTGATTTGCACGGTGCACTGCTATACTCCCACTGAGCTGGACTGAAGTCTAGGGGGTCCCAGGAAGGCACAGCAGTCTGTCCACCTGCATGGATCTCAATGTACAAATGGGCCTTTGATTCTAAGATCTTTGGTGCAGGAACCCTTGGTGAAATCTTGGGTCTGCTGAAGAGAACAGGAGGCTTGCCATTGACTTCAACGGCTCTAGGATTTTGCCCTCTATTTGTTTAGTAAAATGTCACGCATATATATGGCTCCATGTAAGTTAAAATAAAAATAATCGCTAGGAGATATGGACATTTAGGACATCATAGGGGGTTCTCGGTGTATCCTTGAAGGATCAGCCCACAAAGAATATCAAAGAAAGAAGGATATTTTCCTCAAAATAAATAAAATAAAACTCAACTTTATTGATTTTCAAAACCTGTGCTTCTAAAATCACTCTTATCCAATATCTATTTAAAAAGTTAAGGACAATAAATTTAGAAATATGACAACAATCTGATTTTATAGGTGTTAAAACCCAGGGGACTTTAGAAAAATATAGGTGTACTCTTGCAATGTGCCTGAATTACCAAAGATTCGTTAGTTCTTGTTGTATTGTGAGTTTGTGGTTGGCTGGGGTTTCTTCTGTTTGTTTTTTAACTAGGAGCAGGAAAAAATACCAGATATTGAGTCAAATGTCTTGACTACAAACAGAATCTTTGCCCTTCCGTGTTATTCTTGCTCTCACCAGTAACACTGATCTAACTGATCACCTCAGTTCTTTTAGCATGACACTGTTTCTATATACTCTGCATCTGCTGTACTCACAGTAAGTTTAGTACTTCAAATACTCTCAGACATGTGTCAGAATTGGAGCTGATTAGATGAAACAGTGATGATGGAAGACATACTCCCTTCACCATTCAGAGGCTGCTAATCCTTTGGAATTCCTTCCCACATCTGGAATGATTACTGTCTCACCCATTTTATGCAAATGACTCCTGTGTAAACATTTACCTTCATCTCCGATTTCTCAAGTACTGCTAAAGAAACAACATGCAGCTTCATCAAAACTCCAAAGATTCTGACATGTATTAGCAGAAAACACTTGGTATATTATCAGTAGCATTTAAAAAAATATAAATGGCATGAAAGTCAAAATAAAAATGCAGACTACCACAGTCCTTCTACAGACAGAAATACCATTTTTAGCATTTTTGTTGCAATGAGAAAAGCAACATTAAATACCAAGAAGTGATACATATAAAATATATATTTCACCATATTATTCATATTCATATTATTACCTCTTTAGTTAACAAGGTTACTACTCTGCATTCCAACTCAGGTTTATGGCAATAGCTGTAATGTCAGCTGTGTATGAATAACAGGCACTTCAGTGTTACCTCCAAGGAAAACTAAGTTTGTGACTATGGGAAATAATAGACTTCTCAGTGGTAAACCAGTTATATGTGTTCAGTTTATTGCCATCTAATTTAAATTATCTATAATTTCTGCAGATCTGAATGTTATCGTAGCCAGCTTCAAATACCTAGTGCAGTGACAACCCACATCAACAAGACTAAAGAATATCAGTGAGTTTTCTAAAAACCAAATTAGTATAGATTAGTATAGCCACTATTTTTCATGGAAGATATTAAAAGGATTCCAATGATATTGTAGACTTTAGCTTGCCTAATTCATATTTTAAAATTATGTCCTATTGATGATATGGGGACATGATCTTGACCTAATTTACATTATTTTCACACCAGTGTAACTTCATCCACTTTAATAATTATTCCCGAATTACACCAGTGAAAGCAAGACCAGAATCCAGCTTAACGGGAATTGAGCGTTTTCAATACTTTTCAATCTTTATGATTTTTTCTTAACTTAATCATTTTTCCCCTCCTTTAAAACTTCTTGCGCTTATTCCTGATCTCAGCTCCAGTCCCTTTGCACTGCTGAATCTTACTGCCCTCCTCCCAGCCCATGGCATAGGAGCATGCTGGAAATGTTTTTTAGACCTAGGGCGGGTGGCCAAAGCTTCAGTGCACATCAGGAAATCCTGGTTGGCAGATGGCTCAGTGAAGGCTATAAACAGCTCAGCATAGTTTATAACATCCCTGGGGCTGCTCTAAACTACACCAACCCTCAGATAGCTCATCCTCAGTTTTACCCAACTCTCTATGGCATATATAACCAAGATATTAAATGCATGGTTTCAACTGAAATGTTTTAACCCCAAATAAAGTTTTCAACGCAGTTGCAAGGCCTCTAGTGTTTTGTAAATGTAGAGCTGTTTAAGAAGATTCTTATTAAAACCTTACAAGCAAAGGCACTATTCTGTAAAGTTCAAAGGACTGTTCACTTATCACCTACCATATTAAGTTTTATTTTTATGTTCTGTGTAGCCAGGGATATGCTGTTGCTGTTAAAATATCTAAAAATCAATTCAAAAATGCTTTTAAAAGGCTGTGGAGGGACAGAGGTGGGTTATAAATGGAACTGCTGACAGACCTTATCTCTACTGTCTTGAATGCTGCTGCTGGATTATGCACTCAGCTTTTAGACATGTCTTAACATAGCTCTGAAAAGAAAGACCTGAACTAAAGCATTTATTTCCAACTACATTGTAAGCTACTGCTTGTACTTTGAGCAAGTTGTAAGAGACTCTTTCCTTTTGTTTACTTTGATTTGTTTTCTATACTCTTCTTGTGCCAACTGAGGAGAAAATACAAGGCAAAAAAAGATAAGGTAGCACAATTCTTTAAATACTGGAGGGGGTTATCATTATGCACATGTGAAAATAAGGAGAAAATCAACATAACCATAAGACTGACAAGTACGAACAAATTTGTCAAACGTGTTAATAAAACCTTTTCCAAATAGAGCCAACTGCTTTTCTCATTATTTCCCCCCTTTATATGCTTCATACTATCCTCATAGTAAAGCACTAAACACTTTGCAACCCCTAACTCATCACTGCCCCGCTCCCCACTTCTGCCTTCTTGTTACTAGTGCAACTCTACAAAAAGAGAGGATCCTTGTGATTGTTTTATGACAGTCTCCAAAAGTAAATCATCCAAACCTGACTCATACTGAGTTGGTAAAAAAAATCAAATTTTGAAATTTCAGGAAAAATATATCTCATTTTTCAAACCATTCTCTTCCACAAGCCATTTCACCTCTCTAGTAAAAAGTTGAGCTATGGTCTTTAGATTTCATTAAAAAATCCGCTACTTCTTTGCTACGCAAAGCAGACTACTTATCTATAATATAGCTCACAAGTTTTCAACTGAGTTTGTTGCAAGAAGGCAAATTTCCTGAGTACTGGATGTTAGCATACATTGTTCAGACCATGAAAAGAACCATGCAGATGGCTCCCTCCTGAGAGTTCCTCAAAAGAGCAACATATGCAACAGCAAAACAGCAGGTGGAGTTCAAGGTTCACCAGAAGACCACACAGGAGCCACCTGTGCATAACAGGTCCCAGCAGCCTACCTCTCCACCCGTCTTTCAGCCTGTGGAGGCCAAAACCACCATGAAATGCTTAGGAGATTTCAGCAACCCTGTATGCCTCATGGGGTGGGAAGCAGAAAAGTGGAAGTGGAGCCATGGCTGTGATAATTCTTGATACTGATTCATAGATTGGGTTAGATAAAACAAACAGGTGGTGCAGCTAGGGAGGATCATGCATCCATGAAACACTATTCCTTTCCAAATTCCTCTTGAAAGAATGAGGCTCCATATCACTGTTAATGCAAGGCAGCACCTGAATGGCACAACTGAAACCTAAGAAGTCATGTGTCTATGAAGTTACTTGAAGAAAGAATTCTGGTTCTCCTCAACCCTATCTCTGGTACGGATGTCAGAAAGCTCCCATGTGAGAAGCAAATGAGACGTTATATGAAATTGATATGGTATTAAATACTAAAAGAATATGTTACATTACTGGAATTCAGGGCAAAAGCACTGACAAATATTTGATTATATAGTCCCACTTTAAATTAAGACTCTATTTATAAACATTTTACTTGGGATAACAAATTATTAATAGCTGGTTTAATAAATGGTTAATTGATTGTTACAGAGTCCATCAGGTCAATAAGTAATAAGCACAAACCATTTATACACACCTGATGTGTCAATCATATGCCACATACTACTCATATGTGTAATATACTTATAATACCTATTACTCATTTATTAATGA
Organism: Chelonoidis abingdonii; assembly: GCF_003597395.2. Classification (NCBI taxonomy): domain Eukaryota; kingdom Metazoa; phylum Chordata; order Testudines; family Testudinidae; genus Chelonoidis; species Chelonoidis abingdonii. The sequence goes on from NC_133773.1 coordinate 106,673,164, forward strand.
ATATATGAATTTATAAACACCTTACACATGGAACCTTAAGATAAAGTCATTGTACTATATATGCATATAATTATTTGAAATTTGAAGATACTACAAAAAAAAAGCACCCATTGTTAAATTTAACTAATACATCAATATCTGTTTATATCATTCATTGTGAACACAGGAAGTTTAGAATTCGGATACTTTGCAAAGAAATGTTGTGTAAGCATGAACATCTCTGTAATATTGATCACAGTAGTAACTGCCTGGAAAGAAGAATTCTGATCAAATTAATATGAAAATGAGTAACTAAATTATATTAGTTATTAATCTTAACATTTGACTGAACACCTACACTACCAATTAACAATTAGGAAACCTTTTTATTTGAATTTTAAGATTTTATCATTTATAGCTCCTGATTAAGACTTGAATATTCTGTCTCAGAATAATGCATATGTGTATTACTTCATATAATCATCTTGTTTTTGTTTTCAATGGAGTTACACTGCACAAAACTAGTGTAACAGAATAATCAGGCCCAGTATATGTTGCTGAAGATTTCTATGGGTTGAGAACACTAGCGAGAGATGGAAAACTTTATTGGTTTCAAGAAATGCTAACAAAGTTCCAACTCAGTGGAGAGATCGTACACTATCTCTGAGGGATATGTAAAAAGAAAAATATATATTTTGGAAAGCTGGGTCTGTGTTTAGTCCAATAAGTGAATCAGAAACATACAGGATTCTGGGAGCTAAGACAAGGAACATTATTTTATTACTCTACAAAAAGACAAGAAAAGGTCTCATAACTCAAACATTGCCATATATTATCCTACAAACAAACAAAACTATGATTAACAACTTTAAAAAGAGGACTGTAACACATAGAAAGAACTGGAAAATGGCAACCCTGTTCTCTGTATGTATGAGTTGAATATGGAATAAGGTTTTCACAAACAGTCCTTCAAGCAGGTTAGTTGAATAAAGCCAGCTCCAACGATCTGATTAGAGACTCTGTTTTGTGGGGATTGTTTTTAGCAAATTTTGAGCCTGATGTCAATGTCCAAAGCCAGTGGTTTCATGGCTTTCTCTTTGTATATGCTGTGATGCATAACGTATATTATATACATTATTCAATACAGTAGTATATACTGTAATGAGTAATCTCTTCTTAATGTTCCCTAGTGCACTTTAATGTAACACTATATTAAAGCACACTAGAGTCAACATGGACCAATTAATGTGCAACACAATCTCTAGAAATCATACCCCTCCAGTCTGCTTTACTATTCCATATAGACAAGCTCTTAGATACAGGTAACCATTTCCAGTGTTTATTGGATAAACACCAATTTTATTTCATTTTAATATTTTTATTGGAGTTGTTTTATCAGTGTTATCAGTTCAAACTCAAAATCAGAAGCCGTAAATAGGATGTAGTAAGGGATATGGTAGACCTACCACAACGTGATGTATAATGTATTAGTTGCTTCTTCACTGGGGGAAGGAAGAAAGAGTGACTGGGTTATCCTTCTTCCTCCTCTCAGGAGAGATAGTGAGAACGGAATTGTTTTCCTTTTGCCAAAACACATCTACAAGAAAGATTTTTCTTATATTTTATTAACAAAAACTGTCACCTGATCAGAGAGAGATAAAGCATACATGACCAAATTGTATCTTTTACATCACTGAAAAAATGCAGAGTGCATCATGTGCTTTATTGACTACTCAAAATGGTTTGATTATATCTGACACAACAATCTTTACTGGCTTATAGGGATTATAGAGATTCTGAAGCATCTCACTGACCTAATCACAGGTGTCTGCCACCACCAACAGATCATAGTGCAAACATCAGTAGGCAACAGTGAGTGGTTTTCCACTGCACAGTGTGAGAAAAGGGGCTATTTCGTCCCCAAGCCTCTTTTAATTATACACAGAATTTATTACAAGACAAGACTTGGAAGGTTTTGACAAAGTGGAAGTGGCTGGGATTTCCATTGGTGGATGGACACCTCTTAGAAGACTGCAGATATGCTGATGATGCAGCGCTCTTTGCAACAACCATTGTTGGAATGTAACAAATACTGAAGTCTAACTTAAGAATGCCCATATTAGGTCAGACCAACAGTCCATCTAGCCCAGTATCCTGTTTTCTGACAGTAACCAATGCAAGGTGCTTCAGAGGGAATGAACAGAACAGGCAATTGTTGAGTGATCCACCCCCTGTAATCCACTCCCAGCTTCTGATTTCCAGAAGCTGGGGACAATCAGATAATAGTTTGGGCCTTCACAACATCACCTGGCTATGAGTTCCACCGGTTGACTGAGTGTGAAGAAGTACTTCCTTTGGTTGATTTTAAACCCGCTACCTATTAATTTCATTGGATGACGCATGGCTCTTGTCTTATGTGATGGAGTAAATAAGACTTCCTTATTTACTTTCTCCCACCAGTCATGATCTTATAGACCTCAAGCGTATTCCTTCTTAGTCATTTCTTTTCCAGCTGAAAAGTCACAGTCTTTTTAATTTTTCCACATCTGAAAACTGTTTCATACCTTTAATCATTTGTGTTCTCCTTCTCTGTATCTTTTCCAATTCTAATATATTTTTAGAGGAGGGACATATAGTACTCAAGGTGTGGGCATCATGGATTTATATAGCGGCATTATGATATTTTCTATCTTATTCTCTATCCCTTTCTTTATAGTTCCTAACATTCAGGGGTGTTTCTGGTTTTGTTTTGGGGTTTTGTTTTGTTTTGACTGCCACTATACATTAAGTGGATGTTTTCAAAGAACTATCCACAATGACTCCAAGATCTCCTTCCTGAGTGGTAACAGCTAATTTAGATCCCGTAACTTTATATGTATAGTTGGGATTATGTTTTGCAAAGTAATGTGAATTACTTTGTATTTATCAACAGTGAATTTCATCTGCCATTTTGTTGCCCCATCACCCAATTTTGTGAGATCCCTTTCTAAGTCTTCACAGTCTGCTTTAGATTTAACTATTTTTGAGTAATTTTGTATCATCTGCAAATTTTGCCACATAACGGTTTATCCCTTTTTCCAGACCATTTATGAATATATGGACCAGCACTTGTACAGTTCAGATTCCTGGAGAAGACCACTATTTACCTCTCTCCATTATGAAACTGACCATTCATTCCTGCCCTTTGTTTTCTGTCTTTTATACAGTTAGTGACCCATGAGAGGACTTCCTCTTATCTCATGACTGTTTACTTTGCTTAAGAGCCTTTGATGAGTGACCTTCTTGAAGGCTTTCTGAAAAAAAACACACTATATCAACTGGATCACCCTTGCCCACATGTTTGTAAAAACTATAAAAACAGTTATTGAGGAATATGGACTATTCCTTAATGTACCTAAAGTAAAATGCATGTACATTGACACGACTAACAAAAACAGAATGAAAGTGGGCATCATGATTAATTTAATTATCTGGGGTCATATAAATCCAACCAAGGAAGCTAGTCCAAAGAAAGAAGAAGAAGACAAGACATGGCTCGCTGAGCTATGACCATCCTTAAAGAAATGTGGTGAATTGTGGCATCTCAAAACGCATGATGCCTAATATTTGTGTAGTAATTTATAGATGTAAATTGTGGAAAGTTAATGCTGCTGGTAAGAACAAAATTGAATCTGTGGAAATGTGGTGCTGGCCAAGACTCTTGTGTATCTTCTCAATGGGAGGAGGGGGGGGGAAAGGACAAATGCCTATGTTAGAAATATTATTGGAGCAAAGCAGACCATGATGTTGGAAATCAACAGATGCAAACATATGTACTTTAGTCACATTAGGCGTAGGAAATAACCTTGAGCACATTATTATGGAGGGAACGGTAGAGAGTCATGACAATAACAGACAACCAGTAAGAAGATGGATGGATTGTGTGTGGCCAATCACTGGAAGATCAGCTGCTAAATACTTGAAGTTAGCTATGAATCATGAAGGCCTCTGAAAATTCTGCTGTGATGTCACCAACATTCAAACATGAAAAAATGGATTTACTTATTAATTAGGAAAAGGAGAAAAAAAGAAGAGATAATGAGTAGATGTAGAGATGAGACCAAATTAGATGCTGAATGCAAGTAAAATTGGTATGTACAGTGTTTAGATTTTGGAGGAGGTCATTATTACAACCAACACTGACTTTATCTTCATGATCAAGAAGCTCACAGAGCCAGCTGAAACTGTGGCCTCTAAATCTCTGAAACCATTCATCCAAAACATATTTTTCAAAACATTCAAGATATAGCTTGGGTACAAACAGGCAGTCATATCAGGTACCATCAGCACATCACTTTACATACACCGATCTTAATGTATGGGTCAGGGCAAAGGCTGCACACATAGATATTGGTCCCCTGCTACTTACACTTGATCACATTTAGGGACTAACTGCAAACACACCTCATTCACCATAGCCTGGAGTTGTAGTGGAGACATTGTCATAAGCAGGCAAAAGGCAGCAGAAATAATTCTGGGTGCACAGAGGTGGGAGCAGGGGGTTCCCTCACATGTGTGGAAGAAGCTGGATGGGAGCTCATAAAACCTTTGTTTCCTAACCAAAAAAAAAAAAGGAACAGGAAGAAAAATATTTTAAAAAACTGGCTACTATACAAAGGTCACTTTTGTTTCTGTTTCCTTCTTCAGAATTATCCAAAGAAAAGTTTTCCCTGAATGGAAAGGTAAATTGTTTTGGACATGATTTTTTCATTTCAGTTAATCTGCCTCAGATGCACACTAGAATCATGTGTGCTCATTCCTGATGTGTTTCAAATGAGCTGCTACACTCTAAGGAATTTCAAAGGAGAAACTGTGGCAATCAGCATAATGTTTTATCATGCACTTCTTCTATTTAAGAAAAACTGGATGTGACTAGGAAAATCCACATTAGCAGAAGACTGAGAACAATGAGAGTAAACTTGCAACCACCTGCCCTTTTACCTGAGAGGGAATCCTTTGGGGGTCACCACACAGACTGATAATTGCTAGCCTTCGACTTCTTGTTCATTGACTATAAGCATGCTGATATACTTTCTTTGGTTGCATGAATAAATGTTATGATCTGTGCTGATGCTGATTGTATCAAAAATACGTTCTTCCAGAATTCCTGGAGGACTCAGCAGACATAAATTATTCTTAAAGAAAAAACAAGTTTGTCTATCTTCCAACTTCACATCTAGTTTAAAAAAAAATCATTCTGAGTAATCATTGTATACAATGTGTTCTGCTTCAGCATTCTCATAATTACAATGCAGTTCGAGTTGCATCTTGTTTATCAACATGATGACTTCTAGGACCTGGAAGTCAAATGGCTCTGCTTCCTTTCCAGATAACAAATGTTTCACAATCCCTTGTTTAAGAATCTGAATTCAAGGACAAATGTCTATATCATGCCATAGAGCCTTCCTGATGTGTATGTTCAAGAGCTTAGACATTTTCAATCTTTTAAAGGAAGAGAACACAAAATGAGTATTAGATCTACTGGATCTCTTTTTACAATTCTACTCCTTTTGTGTAAACAGAAGAGCTCCTTTGTGACAGGGTTGGTTTCTGTTCTTTCTTTGCCACCTGTAAAGATGCATGCAAGTACATCCTGTTGTGTCATGAAGGAAGTAAAATATTCTGCTATTAGAGGGATTGAAATGAAATTGTACCAGCATTTTTCTAGTACCTGCAGCAGTTTCTGCAGGATTTATTATTGATTTTTAATTATGTTTCAAGTACAGAGATGCTTCTTATTCTGCTTTTCTTATAATTGAGCAGGCACACAGACTGCAACAATTCTGTAAGAAAGGTGTGAACTATGCCTATTCTTTTTAAGTGTGGTTTTAACTGTGAAGCCTTATGGATACAATTTAATTTTCATACAGTGATAATTGAGTTCCATGAACATTTCTGCATACCCAATGGCATGCCTGCATTTGTAAATTTGCCTGAGCTAATGGAGATAATATATCTATTAAATGCACAAATTACCAGCAGTGGTAATTGCCCGCACAAAAATAAGCTTACAAAATGCATAGGGATCCCTAATTTCCTTTATGAAAATATGGCCATATATGTCAAAATTATTTATGTTGATGGTTTTAGGACAAACATCTAGTTACGTTCAGACAGTGGGTAGATTTTAGGCTAATAGGCATAACTTGAGAGCCACCACATTTTAATTCCCAATATGATCCCCGGTCCAGGTCAACATGAGGTGTAGAGGAATCTAATTCCATAATATTGGAATTTATATGCCAAAAAAACATTTTCTAGCAAAGTAGAAGCACTTCCGCTTAGAATTTTTGCTTTCAGTGTTTATGAACTGAACTCCATAACAGAAGTGCAAGAAATGGGTCGTGCTGAAGGAAAATAAAAGATTCCTCAAACAAATCAACCACCCAAGTGGATCTGATTTAACAATAATAGCAGTAAACTACAAATTTTCTGCCAAGATAATAGGGGGGGAGGGGAAAATAAAGAAGAGGATAAGATGAACAAATTTCATTATCTGACTCTGTGATACTGAGGAACAAATTCTTTTCCACCGAAGCCAGTGGAATTTGAGCTGGGAATTTCAAAGAAGAAGAAGAAGACAGTTGAATTTCAATGAGATTTGAGCATGTAATTATCATATCCTCCTTTGAAAATTCCAGACCTGTTCAAGACAATGCACCAACAGGCTAATGGATATTGTATGAGAGAAATCCTGCCTTCTGATGTGCTGAGTGTGAGGTGGGTGGGAACGTAGGCGCTCAGAAAACCTCTCCTCCCCACGCAAACAGCAGGGCAGGATATCTCCATAGCACCTAGGATATGCTAGGAAAAAGAACTAGGTAATGTGCTGGTCCAAAATTCCCATGTTAAGAAATATGGAGCTAGATTTTCAACTGATGTAAATCAGGGCACTTTCATTGAACTTAATAGAACTATACCGATTTACACCAGCTGCGAATCTTACCTATGATCTGCATTTCAGGAGGTATATGCAGCTGTCCAGATAGCTAACACATATACTGGAGTGAACAAGAAGCACTAACTGTGCGCATTTTGCTCCTGCTCAGAGGGAGAGTGAAGTGGACTGCACAGTGCAGCTCTTAGGCATGCCATGAATAATCAGTACTGGTACTGCAGGGTTCTTGTAACATAAGATGTATCTGCCAGTGTTTCTCCAACCTTTCACTCCACCAGCCCTGGCATGATTTGTCCCTGGCTTGCTTCCTTTATTTCCACCTACTGCCAGGAAAATGTCAGACAGTTCATTTCATTATCTGAACTCTAGTTCTACATTTAATAAAAATTCTCACATTGGGTTCTGTGTTTTAAGTTTTTTACTGTGATAGTGTAACGCCAATAGACCTCGGTCTTCATCAGCCGGGATCAAACCTAGAACCTCTGGAGCTTAACACATGAACTTCTACCATGTGAATTAAAATACACAGCTCTCTCAGCCAAGGCTGTAGCAGACTCCTCAATCCCTAGATAGTCTGGCTGCCACTAGAGGGAGACAGAGTGCCAAAACAAGCAGGCATGGATTACATACTTCCCCTAGCTGAGAAGTGCATCTTAAACTTCAGAGACTTCCCATTTGATATGCCTGCTGAGTTCCCACTTGTAGTCAGCTAGTATCAAACCTGGGACCTCTGGAGCTTAACGCATGAGCTTCTACTCCATGAGCTAAATACACATCTCTCTTAGCCAATGTGACAGCAGACTCATCAATCTCTACTCAGAGGTCCGCAATCTGTGGGGTATGCCCCATAGAGGGTTACGGAGGACCATTCAGGGGGAGCAGTTGGGGCCCAGGTCAGGCCCCATGGGAGGCAGAAACAGAGTGCCATTCAGCTCTGCTCCTGTCCCGGCCCCAGCCCCAGAGGCTGGACCTGGCTCCCAGCCCTGCGCTCGGGGCTCTACCCCTGAACCCACACATGGGGTCCTGGGTGCCAGCCCTACACCCAGGGCTCTGCTTCTGGCCCCAGCTGCTGGCCCTGCACCCAGAGCTCTTCTCTTGGCCCTGTGCCCAGGGTTCCAGCTGCTGGCCCTCTGACTGGGGCTCTGCTCTCGACTGCTAGCCCCATGCCCAGGGCTCAGCACCCACCCTCAGCTATGGCTCAAGCCTCAGTTCCCTTATACCAATCCATGCAGGAGCCGCGACCCTGCTCCTGTCTCCAGCAGGTGGGTGGTGCAGATGGGGTAAAGGGAGGGAACCAGGTAAAAAGTTTGCGGATCACTGCTTTTGCTGGTCTAGCAGACACTATTGGGGGACAGAGTGCCATACTCAGCAGTCATGGGTTACAGTACCATTGAGAATGATTGTTTCTCAACAATTTACAGTACATCACCACTCCATCACTGATTTTTTTTTAAATTAAACACAAAGCATCATTTTCAACAATGTGAGCCTATGCCTTTAAAGCATGCAAAAGCAAAATTATTGGCATTTTACTTCTTTGAACTCAAAATCTACTTTATAATTCTTAATTCAGTATGTGCAAGGCAGAAATACAATAACTATATCCTTAAAAAGTGCTAAAGAGTTTAAGCTTTCTAGTCAAACCTTTTGAAGGCATTACAAATAACAGGGGGCTGTGTGTGGACCAAGATATAGGATGGCTTTTAGTGTAATGGCACTTCCAGGCTTTCTAACTTTATTATTTTGGCAATCTGATGCTGTTGTTTTATGGTTTGTTTTGATGATTACGGGACGTCAGAGATACCCAAAAGTGTAGTAGCACATGTGCGTGTGTCTGTGTATCTATATATCTATATCTATTGGACTCCAATAAGGTTTTACAATTACTTTCCCCATATTACCAGTGTCAGACATATAAGCCTGTGCAAGCATCAGGTCAAAAGAAGATCGGTATAGATTTAGGCCTCAATCCTTCAAAGACTTACACACATGCTAAACTTTCTACACTGTGAGCAGCTGACTAAGTTCAGGATGGCTACATACAAATGCACAGTATTAATCACCTATGTAAGTCTGTGCAGGATCTGAGTCTCAAATTGTCAAACAATGTTGGATTTAATTAGCAAACATACAGCAAATTTTTGCCAATTGCTGGATCTGAATTAGGACAAATTTCCATTGAATATAGATAGCAGAATGGGTAGAAAAAGCATTTGGAAAGCATGTAGTTAATCAACAGACTCAATGGTATTCTAGTGAATAATACAAATGACTGTAAAAATGTTTTTGTTACCATCAATTAATCATTCGTGCTCAACATTATAACACATAGAAATAATATGAAATAATACTGAGCAAGAAAAAAAAAGAACAATTCATTAATTTTCATCAAAAAGCTGCTGGTTGTAATCAAAGCATAGAGGCTGATAGGTCATTATCAAAGGATGAACCCACATTTCTAGGTACCTAACAAACCTATGTCTTGAGTCAGTGATACAGAAGACACCTTTTTGCAAAACGCTGATGAGCTGTGGTCAGCATTTGTCTAGAAAATTCATACAGTTGAGACCATCAGATACCCTCACATGTGATTACTCTACTTAGAAAGGGGTGGGGAGGGCTTCTGGCAAAGCATTTTCTGTGAGGGTGCTTTTCTCTGGAATGTGCTCCTCTGCCAACTCTGCCATAGCCCTAATCTGCCCCCGAGCCCATCTGTTTGAGTCTGTACTAGTGGCAGGCTGAGTCAGTATAGGGTAAACTTTCTGCCTCATGGGAAAGCATGCTGGAGCTTTTAAGTTGCATGGGTGACACAACTAGGGTGTGGTAGGCTAGGAGGAAGGAGAACTGCTTTTTGCAGTTTTATGGCTTGTGACTCTGACACTGTGTTTTTAAATGTATGTCTAGGCTATTCAGAACATGCCATGGGTGCCCTTTGGTATGGTTTTTCTTTAAGACCAAAATCTAAATAAGTAAGTGAAATATTTGTTCCTAGATTTTCCATTTATTTTTAGTCTCTTATTGATCTTTGATATGTCAAAAATCTGCCATCACCTGCAGACCATTACTTTTCAAATAGTCTTTCCCTAATGAAACAATAGAATTTCATATGGAGTAAGGTACTATTCATATCTCATGATTAAACAGGAGGAAGGTGTCAGAATTAGGCCCAACATTTTTACAATGTTTTAATATTGGGTTAGTCACCCCCTCTCCTTCCCTGCCCTCCCCATACTTCTGCGACTAGGTAGGACTGAATTGGAAAAAAAGCTGCAATTTCTAGAGCATCTCAGTATATCCCAGGAGGAAGTCAGCCAGTAGGTCCAAGAAAAGTAGCCAACTGTGAAAGATCATTTACAATATTTTTTTTATTTGGAAACTGTTTTTTTTCAAGAGATTTTAATCTTTCTTTCTATTTTAACTCTTTGTTTCATTTCTAAAAGAAAAATATTGATGATGCACTAAAGTATTTTCAAGTAATTGCGAAGAATTCAAACTCACATTCTCAGCTGGTGTAAACTGTAAAGCTCAGCTGAAGTTAACAAAGCTACACCAATTTATAGCAGCTGAGGTTCTACCCCAGGAAGACTAAGCTGTTGTAACCTACCTTTTTTGGGAACCAGAAAGTATAAGAAGTTGTCAGTTAAAGTAGTAGGATGTGGACTTATTTTAGCTGAAATTCTTCTTCTGTTTTTTTTTTTCCATTTCTTGCTGCATTCCTCCATTCTGACTACATTTTATTTTTCTTAATGAGAAATTAAATAATTTTTTTGTTTATGTAAGCCAATTTACCGTCATTTGGATTCCTTTACTCAACTGGACAAATTCAGAGATGACACATAAAAAAGACTGCAAATTTCCAGTTGGGACATGGATGCAAGTTTTTGGGAGTATGAGTTGGTGTATCGTATATATTGGAGACACTGGCAGATGAAAATGAAAGTTAAATAGTTTTACATTTTCTCTATAATTATTTACATTCAACTCTGAATTGAACTAAGTTGCTGCAATTCCAGGAGCCTACATATCAAGGAGGAGAATTTTGAGTGAATCAGGTCATAGGTAGAAACTAAAACTATTTGGAAAAAAAGTCTATGTTTTGGAAATATCTTACACTTTGTAGAATTAAACAAAAACAAAGGAAATCATTAAGTATGTAACTAAACAAAACAAAAGAGGAAACTTTCTAAATAATTATTTACAAAATACACTGCTCTACAGCCAAAATGCTTTTGAAATAAATGTAGTCAAACTTTACTAATTCTGGGTCACTGAGAACGAAAATGATGCTTAAAATTGTTGATTGGCTCTAGTCTAGCTGTTGGGCTCCAGACTACAGCAGTGGAATCTCCTGGCAGGTGATGTTAGCGTTTCCATGTTCGTGACCGTCAAAAGGATCTTGCACCATTCCTTCTTCATGGAAAGGTTGAAACTTTAGCCTGCAACAACATCGAGTGGTGGTGATGCCAGCCCCAAGCACGTTCACGATCCAGAAAGGGAGACGTTCATTGATCAATCGAAGACAAGAGTCTGTACAAGGTGTATGCTGCCATGGATTGTGCAATGTTTGGCCATCAATGTATCCACATTGGTCATGGCAGTCCATTATGAAGGAAACCTATGACAACATGAAAACAACTTTTGGACGATGGTGTGTCATACAACATGCACCACAATCAGTTGCAAGATTTGCGCTGGCCGATTTGCAAGGTTGTTGTCTCTACTATTTGCGTTAGGTCTCCGATGGAGCTGGATACGACGAGGACAAGTAGCTGCGTTTTCTCTGCCAATTCGTGGATAGTCCGTGCAAGAAGAATTCCCACTACATCAAGAAAGACTGGCCATCCGACATGTCGTTGCGAGCCTGGGATGTAGATAGAGATGTCTCAGTAGATCCATCCCACTGTTGAATCAAGGAAGATTTTGTACCCCAACCCTTACACATCACGCTGGGTCTGAGAGACACTTTGTCAGAGAACATGACAAACACAAGCAGCTTCAAGTACCTCCGTGGAAAATTTCCAAGGTTAAGTGAAGCTGAAGATAAAGGAAGGTGTCTCTTTCGTGGTCCTTAAGATTCGTGAACTTCTTCGAGGATAATGCATTTGACCATGCACTGCGTGGCAAGGAAAAGACGGCAATGGAAAGCCTTCCAGTTAGTGCTGCAATTATTTCTCGGAAACAACTAAGGCAGAGCAACTACAGTGTGGTGGAAAACTCCTTCAAGGCATACCAAAGCCTGGTTACAACATGTCACTAAGAGATATTTTTGCAACTCTCATCTAGATTTTTCCACCGAACTGCGGAGCAGTGAGCGACGAGCCCATCAGCAAGCAATTCACCAGGACATTGCAACAATGGAGAACGCTATCAGGGCAAATGGAGCCTATCAATGCTGCAGGGACTATTGCTGGACAGTGTGACAGAGATGGCTCATTTAATGAAAACAGAGACAAGCCAAGAAAGCACCAAGTAGACACTGAATAGGACTAAACTATGTACATAATAGTTTTTTGCCTTTTGTTTCATAATAAATTTTATTTATATGACCCTTTTGTGATTTTTAAAGTGTTACATAACAGGACAGGTGAAATATCATGTAAAGCAACCATAAACACATGAAAAGACCTAGGTTTACAATTTATGATTAAAACTCTACTATCTACACAATATACATAGACATAAAATGTCATAACTTAAATATCTTAGAAACAGTAGCCAATCAGTTGTTTTAATTGTCATATTTGAATTCAGCACATCAAAATACATAATAAATACCACATTTTATCTCTGAAGCAGATGACTTCTCAAAAATTGTAGACCAGTGATATAAACACATTTTGAAAAACAGTCTTTTGACACAGACTTTACCAATTATTTTCTGCTTTTTCCTCTTCTTTATTAGCCCATTCAACTATTCAAGTTTAAAAAATGTTAAATATATTTGTTTACAACACTTCCAAAGCTTTTAAAGAATGAAACACTTAAAGATAAAATGGAATAGTTAAAACACATATTTTAAAAGTTAGCCAGCTACTCCTCCCTTCTGTTTAAATATACTGAATGTCAATCTTAAAAACCTTCCACTGACGATAAACTACCTTACATTAATTGTTTTCTCCAGCTCTGCATGCCTGTCTCTTCTTGATATTATCTGATGTCAAACCAGACAGGCCAGCAGTGTATCCAATGACCTTGGTAGGAAGCCATAAGGGCATTACTTTACATTGCAGGTGGCCACCAGTAACAACAGCATTTCAATTCTTTTTAAATCCTCCTAATCAAGATGAATGGAAAGTTCCCTCTGGCATTTTTGTTTTCTTTTTATGCTCTTTGCTTTCTGCTCATCTTTACCTACCACACAATTGTCCATTCTCTTTTGAGAGCACCACAGATTCATTATCAACATTTCCAATGCCTTCGATCTGTCTGTCTCTCTGTGACACAGATTAAACTGAAAACTGGTTTTCTGTTGTTTAAAGGTTTTATATTTATGTCAAGGAGCCAAGTATGTCCTACTGTGCTCATGCAGATGAACTCAGTGTGCCTAGAGCATGTCAGCTACAATCAGCGCCAAGAAACAGTAAGCTCAGATACTGAAGTAAAGCACTGAGCCCATTTGATGGTTATTCAAAGACACAACAATAAAAATGGGTCATATTAATCTGTTTGACTATAACACTAGTGGTTTAAGCAAGCAGATAATACAATCTTGAGATGATGTGAGCATGTTACAACAAAGTGATTTACTGCATCCTTGCAACCTGCAGAAAGGAGGTTCAAATCCCTTTGGACATTAATATTTGAAACTTTCCAGTCAGATTCTATCAAATTTCCATTCAAATTCCAACTTACATAGTAGGAAAACATGAGCATTTTCAGTGTCTATAAATTATGCAAGGTGTTACTACAAAAATGGAGGTACATTCTCCCCTCAATGTTCATAAGTTGTACTAACACACACCAATAGGAGCTATCCACACAGAAGAGAATATAAACTGATATGTTTGCATACACTGAGGCAACAGGAAGCTAGCCAGCATCTGAATAGTCATCACATATTAAGCCACTTCATTTGAATGCTAAATATTGTAAATTGTTAGCTTAGGGCCAAATTCTTCTCTAGAATCAGTAGAATGACATTGCATTTATACCAGTGTAATTAAGAGCAAAATTTGGCCCTTTGGGTAACTTCAACATATTAAAGTACAGAGTAGTTGAACAGCTGAAATAATAATCAGTTGAAATAAGTCCTTTTATTTATGAATCAGCAGATTTACAAAGCAATATGACTGCCTTCACAGTGAAAACGATATTCTAGCAAAAAAATGAAATGTGGAGCTGAGAGCAGAAATGCCAATTCACAATTTCTGTGGTAATGTATCCTTTGGTTTTAATCTTTGCCTTCTGCATCTTATTTATTATTATTTCCTTATAGGCAAAATGAGACCTATTAAAATTATACGTTCTTTGCAGGTTTACAACAACTTTAAAATCGAACCTACAAAAATTTATGAATAAATTATCTTTTCATCTTTGCCTTCTCATGTATATAGACTTGTTCGTACTACTGCCAATACTGTCACCCACAGACACAGTGTAGCCATCAAGCTGCTACACTGCTGCTGAACAAGCTCTATAATCTAAAAGACCTGCTAATTATGTGCACTTATACTCTGGTATTTCTTGTATTAATAGCTCAGCACTGTTAGTGCTTCCTTCCCTCTGCATTTTACTTCCTATAACATGATGGTGAAGAGTACTACAGGATGTAGAATGTGCTTTATATACAGAAAATATTATAAGAATATGGATTTTTGAATACCACTGAACGTTATTTGTTATTTGTGTCAATTACAAAGCGGATAGAAATATGTTATCCTTAAAATTTAATATCAAGTGGCCAATTTGTGACCCATTCCTTAGTGTGTTAATTTATACAGTTATGCTGATTGTATACTGTATACATGTTATTGTATCTTTTTAATAGCATGAATTTATTACGTAAAGGGGGGAATCCCATCTTCTGTGGTTAAGAACATGGATCTTTGCAGAGTTTAGGTAACTACAAAATTCAAATGATAAAATGTCTATTCATCATGTTTTGAGGTAGAAAAGGACATTATAAAATAATAGCACCAAAATTTTAACATTCCAAGTAACATAACATATTTTTCAAGATCCACAGTGAGGCACAACCACATATTTTAGGTCAGAATTAAATCTTGAGAGTTTGATTCTATTCTGACTCCAGTTTTACACTAGTGCAATTCAGCTGAGTTACTTCTTACTTAGGTCCCAGTGCTGCACACATGCTAACCACCTAGAGGTGAATACTCCCATTGAGCTTAATGAATCCCCCACCTGCACAAAATTAAGCACACACATAAGCATTTGCAGGATTGGGGCCTTTTATCAGAGTGAATGAAAGCAGAATCAGACTTCTACTCTATGGACCCTAAGGGCTATATTTTTGCCATCTGGCCTTCTCTTTCTGCACTCACAAATAACTGTGAACACCATGTACATCACTCACAAGTATGAGTATCTGATTTGCAAAGATAATCACAATCCTAATCCATGTTTTCCCGCAATTAAAATGAAAGACTGAACTTTAGTTTCTCTAGCCACATATATATAAGTATCAGTTGAACACAATGTTATATTGCTATATTTACAATTTTTAAGCTGGAAGCCTGCGCCAAGCCACTCGGGGCTGACAGCAAGAGCCCCACCCATTCTCCTGATTATCCAAATTTTTGATTATCCAAACTGGTCCCAGTCCCAATAAGATTGGATAACTGGGATTCTACTGTGTATGTTCTTATTTTCCACAAAATATAAAACCAAAAGAGTCCCTATAAAAAAGAAAATTCAGTGTTTTTCCGCATTTTTCTGAGAAAAACGGATTTCTAGGATCCCTGACTATTATTATTTAATATCACGGCAATGCTCAGAAGCCCATATCTTGATTGGAACCCCATTGTGCTAGGTACTCTACAAATATAAATGTAGTCACAGCTCCTGCCCAAACCAGTTTACAATCTCAGGACCCAGTTCTGCAATCTGATTTGCCTGGATGAGCTCTTCTATCCATGTGGAGTCCCACCAAAGTCAAATGAGCCTCACGAGGGTACAAATGTTCACTTTTATGAATCATACCTGCAGAACAGAGGCCTAAAATGAAAAGTGAAATGCAAAGGGTGGAAGAGAATTACGCAATCGAATATATACAATTGTACATAAATGTATACATGTACAATTGTATATATGGATATCAAGGTATACATGTATACATTTGGCATTTGTTAGTATTATTATTTATAATTAGAAATGGGTAAAGTAAGTGCCAACTGTCCCTCAAGCCTTCATTTGTTGGTTGACGTGTCATAGTGAGTGCAGCAGATGTAGGTCTTAGGAAGGGATTTGAAGGAGTTTATGTAGGACATTCCTTGCACTGACAACACTGCAGAAGAATACATGGAGATGTTGCCAGGAGAAGCTAACAAATAGGTGGATAAAACTGGTGTGGCAGAGGAGGCTGGAAGCTATGTGGTAAAAGACAAGAGCAGCTCGGGGAAGGGGAGAACTGTGAAGGACCTTGCATTCATTCATCATCCCGTGCACATTCACACACAAAATGAACCAAATGATGCTGGTAATTGTACAGTGCAACCACTTTGACTTTTACTATATGTAAGAACAGGATTTGGACCAAACTTTTTGTGTTTTCCCAGAGAAATAGAGAAATGGAACACTAATTTCTATCATTTTTATCCAAATGAAAAAATAATTTTCTTTTTCTTTTTGCAATCTACCCAATCCCATTCTGACATCCATAGAATTTTTTTAACATTTCACCGAAATAGCAGACAACTTTTTAAAATATTTTTTCTTAGTTTTAGGAGCTTATTCATCATACCATTAAAGTCAATGCACCTAAATACATTATCTGATTTTCCAGACTGCTTAACACCCACAGCTCCTATTCAATTTAGTGGGAGATGTGGGTGGTCAGCATCTCTGAAAATCATACAATTTTATTTAAGTCTCTAAATATATTCTAAAGTGCCCTGCCCAGTCTTAAGACACAGAAACTGAAGATGTTCCTTCTAAATGCTAACATTTGCACGCACATTTTGTTAGGGATGAAAATCTTTGTGGATGCAAATCTGCTAGACTGGTATGTGGCTGCTGTTTAACAGAGTACAGCAACACTAAAGAATCAAATAAATGAACAAGGATAAACCTTCTCCAAGGAAGGAATAATTTCATACAATTCTTAGTATACTCAATCACATATAGCAGACATGTGAGATAAACTTCTTTAACAGACAACAGACACAAAAGCTATTGGTGTATTATAAATCATTTGCAGTTTCGTTTTCATTTGTTTATTATTTTAAATGACAATGAACACATTTTCCTCCTATTATTTTTTATGCGTGAGGCCCTCTGTGCATAGGTTTTTGGGGTTTGTTGTTTTTTTTTATAAAAAGGAGATTCTCACACCCATAGCCAGGAGGAATTCTGATTGGGTGGATGTACTAAAATGATTTATTAACCTGTTTACTTTGCAGTTCAATAAATAAGGTAAAGTCAATGGAGCAACTGTCACATCATAAAGTATGCAAGCTATAAAGAAGTACACACTCCAATACATCATATGCACTTTTTCATTTTTGGCTGTATTTTAAAGGAAAAACAGGAGGTATAATAAGCAGAGATGTAATTTTAAATGGCATCGGTAATGCTTTTTTAAAACATTTTACTCTACATTAATGTCTATTTTATTTTTTTACTGACAGTAGAGGAGAGAGCTAGAGAATTGATGCAAAATGACTGAGTGAAAGTCCTGAATAGAAGAGCTACCGTAACCATTTTTATTGTTTTTTGTTTTTGTTTTTTTTGCATCTCCAAGAAAGCTTTCCTTTGGGAGTCTGAACAGACTTCAGGACTAGTGTTTGTTTGATTGGGGGTATAAACTCAGAAATCAAACATTTCATCCCTAGTGAAGACCCTTTCTTACTGTGCCAACAGTGGCCAATCCAAGAGTGGGCTGACACCACCATTAACCAGCTGGAAAGAAGTCAAGTACTGTGTGCTGGCAGTCACACAGAATGACAGGAAGAACTGGGGACAAAGAAAAACTAAACAAAAATATATAAACACACACACATATTATTTGTGATAATTTTCTAAATAAGTAATCTTCTTAATCCTGCCCGCATCCCAGAGTATTCATGACTGAGTACTGTCTGCTTGGCATTAACAAGTCTAATGTTTTGGAGGGGTGGGTTTTTATCCAGCTCTTACACTCATTTCACTGTACATGAAAAGTGGTTGTAAACTGATGTAAGTAATCACCTAAACACACAGCAAAAATCAGCAATTTAGACTTTAATGAAGATTGCAAAAAACATTGAAAACCTTGGAAATACTTAAAGTTGCCAGTTATTGCCTATTAAAGTAGTCATTAATGCAGACTTATAGTATTATACATTAAATATTGTCCACCAATCTCTTGACTGGATGACTCCTGGCCCCATTCTGAGGTTTTGGGGAGCCTGTATGGACGTCTGAATCAAGGAGTTTATTTGGTACTATGCAGTTCATAAAGATCAGGATTTCTCAAAACAGGGATCGCCATTTGTATACAGAAAGCCCCTGGCGGGCTGGGCCAGTTTGTTTACCTGCCCCGTCCGCAGGTCTGGCTGATCGTGAATCCCACTGGCCCTGGATCACTGCTCCAAGCCAATGGGAGATGCTGGAAGCGGTGTGGGCCAAAGGGCATACTGGCCGCTGCTTCCAGCAGCTCCCATTGGCCCAGAGCAGCAAACCGCGGCCAGTGGGAGCCGCGATCGGCCGGACCTGCAGACAGGGCACGTAAACAAACCGGCCCGGCCTGCCAGGGGCTTTCCCTACGATGACCCCTGTTTGAGAAACCCTGAGCTACATGAAGGTATGAAAAATGTCTCAAGTATTCCAGAGATTTTCAGCATAATGACTTAAAATACTTTCAGCCTGTCTCTCAATAATTTGTGGGAATTTATCAACCTGACATCCGTCTTTGTTTCATGCACCTTGGATATGCTGCAGTGGGATAGAAGGATAGATGCCCCACAAAAGAGATTTTTTTTTTTGTTACTGACAATTCCATGTAAATGAGGCATACAATTTTTATGAAGCAGGCATGCAAATTTTAATGCGACAGTGATCTATCTTTTCTTGTGCTGTTGCATGCTGCATGCATGTGTAAATCATGAAAAAAAAAACAGCTGAATGCTAGAGGAAGGCACTCCTGAAAGCTTAGCAATGTAAAGAGTTTTATAAACTATAGATTAGCAATTGTGCTGATATGCTTATATAGTAAATTCTTCATGGCAGGGTATTTTTCTTCTTACATCTGTAAAGTGCCATTCAGTAGAAATAAGAGGCCAGAGTCTGATGTCAGTTGCACTGGTTTGACTTAAATAGGGTTACTCTTGATTTACACTAGCATAAGCGCCGGGTCAGGCACACTAATGTGTTCAATACAGGCAAAATGCATCAGCTTTGTAGAACAAGCAGCAGGTTTTTCAAGACTATGCTGAGATAGAGGGCTTAACTATCATTTAGGTACAGCCTTCCACCCAGAAGCAAGATACTGCCTATATTCCTATCACCACCCAGATAGCCAAGGAGTACTAATTGGTATCCTGCTTCGGGGTGGTTTAATGTGTCCCAGGCAAACAGAAGTTATGCACTTGCTGTTACAGTACACCATTTGTGCTGTGAATCTTTTTCTTATTTGTATTGCATCATTGCCGAGATGCTCCGATCTAGATCTGAGCCCCATTGTGCAAGGTGCTGGCCTTACATAAGAAACAGAGCCTCCATCTCTGAGGAACTTATACTCAATAGACAAGGAAACGTGTGGGAGGGGAAATGACTTGTCCAGGGTCACACAGGAGATCAGTGGCAGAACCAGGAAGAGAAGTCATGAGAAACACATGGAAGTGCTCAGAGCATTGTACAGGGCAGATGATACCTGAAAATGCAAAGTTTGCATATAAAGATATGCTCAGAGTCAATCTGTAGCATGAGGAAAAGAAAGCTTTGTATGTGATGGAAAACACTGTAGGCTAAGGCTGAAGAGTCTACACTACCCTGCTGAAAGCTACATCTGGCTCTTACAGGCAGGACGAAAGGTAATGTAGTGTGAAGCCTTTGAATGTTGAACTGGATGGGACATGGATGAGAGGAAGGGAAGTTACTCCCAAAAAGAAAGAAAATGTTTACTTTAGCCACATCATTATCACAATGAAAACTATCCATGGAGGTTCTGCTTTAAAAAGTGGGCATCTATTACCACATTTAGCATATTTGTTTCGCATATGATAATATTTAAGGACGGAGAAGCCATTACATTAGAAAAAACTGAAGGACAATTAATTGAAATACAAAATATATTATATGCACAATTAAATATAAAGAATTTGAAATCATTTACTCTTCTATTACATTATTTTTGTAATTTCTAAAGAACAATGATGCTGTATATGATATTAACAATCTTAATGGTGCAATCAGGTACTTCAAATGCTTTATATTTTCCACTATTGTGGTTATTATGACCATTACAGCACAATTGATATCATCAGTATAGTAAATACCCACAGTTTTTTTCAAGAGATCTTCATCAGTTTCTGAGTGTTAAAAGATAGTTATTCCAACATATCCTATTATCAAATACTCATTTCACCAAGCTAATATCATATTTAGAACTGAAGCCATTTTAATGTAATCTCAGTGGCATTTGGCTATCAGCAAGAGAGGGGCAAAATGGACTGTAATCATTTTGCACAGAGTAAGGACAGGTCTAGCAGAAAATGTTTAATTCTAGGTGAAGGCTCCTGCAGAATCAGTAAAGGGCACATGTTAATAAGGAAACTGAAGAAAGGCACTGGTGACGACATGCTCACTGAAAACAGCAAGTTCAGCAGATACTGTGCAGCTAATAGAACCATTACTGCCACATGTCAAACTATGAAAGATACCAAAGGACAGAGTCTTCACAATGACAGAAAAAACAGAGTACATGCATATTATAGCTGGAAAAGCTTTTGAGGCAGAACACAGCAAGGGTAACAGAGTTATCAAATGCATGAATAAAAATATGCCAAGAAGCTTGCTCAGTAGAAAGAGCAATTTCCCCTTTTTAATTCTCTGTACATACCACGTGCTGTAGCCCTACCAGTCATTGTATTAATTTTCAGTTTGAAACTAATTTCCAGTGAAGCATTGCTTGTCTTCTGCTGATGGCAGCAAGTTTGTGAGTTTTTTTAACTTCAGTATATGACAGAGTCTGCAAGTGAGATTCAAAGCACTGCACATCAAGACGACTACAAGGCATGAAAAGCATCCAGATGCTTTTACTGAGAATTAATTTTCCACACTATGATTAAAGGCTTTTGCTACCACTGGCAAAGTGAGGGTCAACTTGTCTCTTTCTAAAACTGGGAGTCTGTCCAGGAACACTGGGAATCTGAAATCTTCTGAGAATGCCTGTGCTGTGATAACAAGCAGTTCTATTCTATTCTATGCTATATAGGTTTTTATATCACGCTCATCACAGTAGTATCTGAGTGCCCTTCAGTAGTGTGTTAAGGCACGTGACTACACACATCTATCATGTGCTGTTTGTTCTCTCATCCTCTCCCCAGGGGGGAAGCTTGTGCAGTGAAGTGTCTTATTTTGGTACTGGAACAGACACATACTCACACATACACACCCCCTCTTGTTCTGTGATTATATTGGAAAATGCAGGTCAGAAATGTGCCTTACACTTGAAGCCCTTAGTTCCTGAGGGAGTTCATTTCACCGTCTTGGACCACGCCCAGAAAAAATTCTGTCTCTTGTACAAACGATCTGTACTCCTAATGTAGAGCATTCCATTGTGCCAGAGGGGTGTAGTTGTCAACTGTGATTCTGAGCCCAGGCCCTGAAGATAAGGAGTGAAACCCTGAGCTTGATTCGATAGTCTATAGGAAGTCTGTGTAGAGAGCAGAGGACAAGTTTGATATGTTCACAGTAGCTTGTGTTGCTGAGGAGATGCACTGTGGACTTTGGTACTAGTTGGAGTTTCCTAAGTGCTGAAGGCTTCGTGCCCAAGTATGTTGCATTGTTGTAATCCAGCTCTCCGAGAGATGATGAAGGCAAAATAATTGAGGACAGGTCTTCATTCACCAGAACAGGCCAGAGTTTCCTAGCCAAGATGAGATGGTAGAGAGATTTGCTCTCAGATGCTACTATATGCTAGTACTCCTAGAGCATGGACTAAAATAACCAATTGCGGGTGTGCATCTTCAACCAGCAGAGACATCACCATGTCTGCAAGCCCTTCAGAATACTTACCGCTACCCACCAGCATCACCTCTTTCTTGCTTGGGTTCAGCTTCAACTACCTGTTCTTCATCCAACAGCTGATCACATACAAGCACGAGACTATCTTGGTGGTAGTGGTGTGGTCGCATGTGGTGAAGGATAGGTAGTTCGGTGTATCACCTGCATATCACTGGTACTTGAGTCCATTTTGTCTGACCAGATCACCTAGTGGTTGCATGCAGATGTAAAAAGAATTGGTTTTTATGGAACTCCACAATTGAGTGATAGAGATGCAGTTTCCCATCACTACTCTTTTGGGTGATTCCCTCCAGCAAGGACTCTAGCCATTTGGGTGAATTACCCTGGGGCAAAAAAACTAACTATTTTAAGATGGAGTTTGATAAATTTATGAATGGGATTATATGATGTGGTTGCCTGAGACAGCAGGGGACTGGACTCAGTGACCCAGGTGGTCCCTTCCAGTCCTATATTCCTAAGTCATTCAGGATGAACTGCATTATCTGGTAAAATGGGAAACAGGATCCAAACTGACCTTTTTCTATGAACACATTTTTTCTATGCAAAATTGCTGCTGTACAAATAAGTTAATGATATATCCCATGTAATTTTACACTTACATGTTCTGTGGCACCACAGAAAAAAATAACAACAGAAAATATTCAGAACTTGTGACTTCATCATTTAGTTAGCAGAGCTCTCATTTGAGTTATTAATTTCAATCAAATGAAGCTAAGAAATATGAGATGCCAGCATTCTAAATGTCTAACTTCCTGCTCTTTGCAAATGTTATGCTTATGATGGTACTATGGCCTTACTACAAAGACTTTAATTAATCAGAACTGATCATAAAGCAAGGGCCTGATCCATTGCCCATTGACATCTATGGGAGTATTTCAACTGACTTCAGTGAGCAATGCATCAGGCCCTAGATGAGGAGCTAAATTTATGAGACAGATTTATAAAGCTGATGCTGTAATCCAAGGTGTACTATATATTCCTAATAGTTTCATATTTCAGCCACTCTTATCAACAGTTGATGGAATGTTTTAAAGTGATTTTTGTTTAAATCATCAGTATATCTATTTCTTAATTTATCAATTAATAAAATCTAAACATCAGAGAATGGCTCATACGTCTGCGAATAAGGCCTCTGGGATACACATGTCATCTTGCTCAGGTTTTCTAGTCTTGTTACATTAGTATTCAGCAACTATTTCAACAAATTGTCCCTAGACATTGCGATTTTGTGCACACGTTTTCCCTTCTTTAGCCACCTGCCAGAAGTACACAATCATTACAACATGTGAGTCAACTGCAGATTGCACTATGTCTATTAATGGGGATTATTTGTCATGAAAGTTTCATGACATGAAGAAAAAAACTGCCACATGAGCCACATTCATAAAGAGCAGCAATAGTAAGCATATTTCAAAGAGCTGCATCATGCACATCCATGAGCCTTCCTCTTTACCTTCTTTACCTTTTATAGTATCCTTTTTATTTTAGCCTTACAGACAAGTAATGAGCTATAACCTGGATCAGATAATTGAGTCACCCTGAACAAAGGCAACATGTTTCCTTTAAGTAGCACTTTGCGGAACTATAAAGTGATCTTTAGAATTTGGGGCATGTTACTCACACGAAAAATCTTTTCTCATGTAGATAGACTTATTGAAGTCAAGGGAGCTATTTGCGTCAAGAAAAACTACTCTCCTCAGCAAGGCTTGTAGGATCAGGCCCTTGTTTTGCACGCTATGTCATATAGGAAGGTAAACAGGGGAAAGTCTATGTTTGTGCAGGGTATATGTGGAATATACAAGGTGTATTCCTGTGTAGTCCAATATGTGGTAATTATATTCTGTGTGCCCAAATTCCCCCTGTTGTTTCAACTGTGGTCCTATTGATGCGATATACACTTTTTGTGTCACACAGTTATACAATCTTATTGCACATGGTTTTATAAAGGTCACTTTTCACTACAGGGGTGTCTGCATTTCTCTGATGTATCAACAGATATGCTTGTTAACCTTCTCTTTGTTAAGCTAAATAGATTGAACTCCTTGACTCTGTCCCTAATAAGTAATACTTTTGAATCCTTTATTTGTTCTTGTGGCTCTTCTTTGAACCCTCTCCGATTTATCAATATCCTTCTTGAATTGTGGGCACCAGAACTGAATGCAGTATTCCGGCATTTATATATGCCGGAATACTGCATTTTGTTAAATATATCATTTTGTTAAATAAAGTGTTCTCCTGAAGGATCGCAAGCCACCCAGATTTACCTAACTCCTGTTAATCAATGCTATGAGTTATTCATTTAATTACCTCATGTAGTTTTAGAGTGACTGATCTGCTCCTGTGATTTGCAAGAGTGAGGTTCTGATCCTGCAGGGACACACAGAAAGGGGATGACATGAAATTATGGCTTCCCCAAAGCTGGCCTGCTAAGCAGAAAATGGAGATGCCAGAGAATTTTAGTTCAATGGACCTTAGGAATTTTGCAAGCAGAAATGCTGATGCTTCCACTGCTGAGCCTACCCTCAGACCAGCTCTCTACAATCAGTGAGACTGCTGCCGGAATACTGCATTCAATTCTGGTGCCCACAATTCAAGAAGGATATTGATAAATCGGAGAGGGTTCAAAGAAGAGCCACAAGAACAAATAAAGGATTCAAAAGTATTTCTTATTAGGGACAGAGACAAGGAGTTCAATCTATTTAGCTTAACAAAGAGAAGGTTAAGGGGGTGACTTGATTACAGACTATAAGCATCTACATAGGTAATAACTATTTAAGAATGGGATCTTCAACCTAGTAGAGAAAGATATCACACAATTCAATGGCTGGAAGTTGAATCTAGATAAATTCAAATGGGAAATAAGGCATAAATTGATGACAGTGAGGGTAATTAACCACTGGAACAATTTCCCAATGTGATGGATTCTCCTTTTTAATTCAAGAATGGATGTTCTTCTAAAATATATGTTATATGAATTATTTTGGGAAATTTCTAGGTCTGTGTTACACAGGAAGTCAGACTAGATTATCACAATGGTCCCTTCTGGCCCTGGAATCTATGAAAGTATGAATCACAGTTATTAGCACCTCATGCTTTACAAAGACTTAATGTGTCCTCCCAATTTTCTGCTAATTGGAAGCATCTCAATATATAAATACTATTGTATATAAAGGCTAAATCCTGTTGTTGCCATCTGCATAAAATGCGAAGTATGAAGATATGCTTCTGAACTGGTGCTGTGGCACATGGCTGCACGTGGCTGCAGGGAAAGAATAACATAACTTGCCATGCACTGCTTTTTGCCTTTTCTGAGTGTGGACTGCAGAGCGAACCTATTGATGAGATATTCACCATGCATGGAACTGCTGTCAAACTTCAAACACCTTTCCTGCCAATTTGCTATCACTTATGCAAAATCAGAAGTTAAATATGTAGAGAAGTGCACAGGAATTTAAATTTGAATATTTTTGGAGGAGCACCTTAAACACACACAAATGTAAAGCTTGTGCGACACCCCCTCCCACATTTCTTGGGATGCCCCTGCAGCCCGGGCATGGAGGAAGCAGTACCAGAGGCTGGCTCCTAGCTGTGCACCCCTACAGCTGCAGCCTGCTGCTTCTCCTTCCCTACTGCTGGAGTCTCAGTGCTGCTGCCTGCTTTGCAGACACCCGCTGTGATGACTCAGGGCTGCAGGCAAAGGCAATACCTGGGACTCCAGAAGAAGGGAAGGAGAAGCAGCAGGCTGCAGCTCTAGGGGTGGAGGCAGAGAAGTTCATCCGGCGGCAAGCCGTCCTGATGCTTCCTCCTTCCCGGGCATCAGGAACATATGGAGATTTGGAGGCATTGGGGTCCCCCAGCTTGGCCTTCCTCCCCCCATGCCTGCACCTGATGGAGCGTGAAATTCATCCCTGTTAAAAGGTTCAAAATAAGTCCTTGAGAAGCAGGGTGCTATATAGATTAAGGTTTTCCTGCTCCTTGAGCATAAAGACTCTGGCCTTGTCTACACACAAAAGTTGTATCTCTTTCACTATACCAGGATAGTGAAAGCAGGAGATCCACTTATATTGGTATTTAAGTGCAACACCAGTATAGCATATACCTACATGTGATGGGGAATAAATTATAGTGATATAGGCTCCCTTCAGACTAGTATAACTGAAGCCACACTAAGGTATGTTTTAGTATATTAACCAGGCATGAGTATCCAGCCTCCATGCAAAGTTGCAAGATAGGAAAAGCATCCTTACACCCTTAGCCCCATTCTATTACTGCACAACCGAGCAGAGCTGAGCACAAGGAAACCTGTTGTAAAGAATATATTGTTGTCATACTGTATATTGTTAGTACAACTACATTAAATGGTTAGTACAATCAAATGTTGAGAGAGAACTGGAAATAGTCCTTCAAGACAGCTAAAATGTAAAAATTTCACATTTGATTTCATAGGAAGAGAATCGTTCCTGCTTTTTGTAAAATCATGTTTCACTCACAGTTGCTGAAGAGCTGCAGACTAGAGTTGCTCATCTCAATATGACAGGTTTCAGAGTAGCAGCCATGTTAGTCTGTATCCACAAAAAGAACTGGAGTACTTGTGGCACCTTAGAGACTAACAAATTTCTTTGAGCATAAGCTTTTGTGGGCTACAGCCCACTTCATCGGATGCATGCAGTATATCTTCCTACTGTATTTTACACTGCATGCATCCGATGAAGTGGGCTGTAGCCCACTAAAGCTTATGCTCAAATAAATTTGTTAGTCTCTAAGGTGCCACACGTACTCCTGTTCTTTTCACCTCAATATGTACATGAAAGAACAAAAATACTTTTGACCAAGAGCTGTAAGACCAAACACACAAAGGATTCTTTTTTAGAACAGTATATGACTCAATAAGCACATTAAAGAGTCCTGTGGTACCTTATAGACTAACAGACGTATTGGAGCATGAGCTTTCGTGGGTGAATACCCACTTCGTCGGTTGCATAAGCACATTGGTCATAGTTAAGAGTTAGTTAGGAATAGTTGTGCATCTGCTTTTTCATGCCACATAATAAATGCATTCAGGGTGGTTTAAAAACTACTTAATAGTACAGAATTTTTAAAAGAATGTATTGTACAACTGACTTTTTCTAGTTATGTAACTAGTTAGAGGGCTTTTTTGTGTGTGGAAAATTAAATGATCAGTGTTAACCAAAGCAAAAGATTTTGTAACCAACATTAACCTAATTATTCACGAAACAATGATAAAATAACACCCTCATCCACTTAATGGTAGGGACATATAATTTGAAGATGAATCATTTCACTAGTCCTTAGTTTAAAAAATGTCAAAGAATTCTATTTTTACTTTGCCTATTTCAATTTCCTCTAACGTTCTGAAGCTATCATGCAGCCACTAAGTCATCTGCACTTAATTAATCATATACTCCACCCCAACATCACCAGAGCCCCAAGAGAATTCCAAAAATATACTGCTGTGTTACTACTTCAACTAATACACTTAATTTAACATTCTTTATAAAAGCACTAATGACAAGTGGCATTTGGCAACATTCGCCACTCAGATCCACATTGCATATCTTGACAGGATGTTCTGCACACCCCTGGAAACTTCTACTCATATAAAAAGAGCAGAATTACAGAACCAAGTTTTGGTGCATGGACCTGAGTGGGAAAATTTTGCTATACATTATTTTAATAGCTGAGATTATTTTCTTTTCATCTAAAGACAATAAAGTATAGCGCTTGTGTTATGAATCAGTGTATTGTCTATCTTTCCAAATTCTGTTACAAAACATTGGCACATACAATACAGCACAAGGCCTTCGTCTACATTTTGATTGGCTTCATATGTCACTTAGCATTCCACCCAAGCCAGCTCTAGAAAAGAATGATTAGTCTGGGAAAATCACGTATATATCTTTTGATGGGTAAAAACATGTCAATATTAATCATTTGTATTTTCCCTGACAATTCAGGAAAACTGTGAAGATGAAACATTCAAATATGATGCAAAAATGATTATTAAAGAAAAAATATCAAATACAATATATATTATTCAAGTTATTGCCATCCTAAAGGACTAGCAATGAGCCAAAGTTCAAGCAAGAATTCATCAGTTCAGTCTTTGCCCCCAAACTCCACTACTTCTCTGCAAGAAGATGCCACCACCAAACCCCTAGTTTCAGTTATTGCGATAAAACCGTATGTTAGGGCTAACAAGGGTTTGGTTAACTTCATTAGTGAAATTATTTTTTATTGGATAGCGAAGTGTTACTGTAACTTAAGGTTAATTAACAACTTTGCTTGTTAAACCCTGTATGGCTAGACAATCTGCTCCCAGAGAAGAGGTGTACAATGGCTAGGGTGAAAGACAGAGACTGGGCAATTTAGCATGAATTTAAATAGTCATTTTTATTAATCTGCCTGTCTCAAACCACTCTTTAAGTTAACAGGTTAAAAGACATGACAAAAATCAAGAATCTTCAACTGGCTTTTTTAAGTAATTGAATTACCGCTACTTCAAGTTATGGAATTTCATAATACTTGGAAAGATCATTTACTTTTGTTCATTCATATTTTCTGTAGTTTACATATGACAAACCAAACAGCAGCTACTTACCTTTTAAAAACTTGCATTCACCATCAGTTAATTATCTAAACGAAATAGATAAGAGTCACCTATTCATTTGGAAAATAATTAACCTTTATTTCAGTCCACTAAGAGAATAATGTCCACTACCAGAAATGGCCTCACATTTATAAAATCTCTTTTGGACAAACTTTACAAGAGGGGAACTACAGAAGAAACTAAACTAACAGCCTCTTCGTTGTCTTTTGTTTTGTTTTGCTTATTATTGTTTTGGTTCCCTTACTTTACTAAGTCATGACATCACCTATAACATGGTAAGAAACTTTATGTTACAATTCATAACATAAGTCACCTGTCTGATCTTTGTTTTTCCAGATGAAATTTTGGGATTCACATCCACAAGATGCTTCTTTGTCTAGTGCTTAGCATAACGGGGCTCTGGTCTATGATTTGGTGTAATAATAACAATAGTAATAATAATAATAATTTAATAAATAATAATAGGAGGTGGGTGAAACCTTATTATTGGTTGAATTAAAACCCCACTGAGACTGATAGGTGTGAACTCACCCTTCAGGTAACAGAGTTATACGCAAAAATCCCCAGCTAAAGCAAAACAATTGCATGACCCCACCCATGAGTTTTTGGCTAAGCATTGTTTTGGGGCAGGGGAGTGTCAGGGGTTGGAGGAAAAGAGAAAACACAGCAACTGAGAACAGGCAAGAAGAGAGAGAGAGAGAAGGGCTATGTCTACACTATGCACCTTTTAGCGACACAATTATGTGGCTACAGCCATGCCGCTAAAAGGTGCACGGAGAGCTCTCCTGCCAACAAAGCGCTGTCCACACCAGGACTTTTTGTCAGTAAAACTTTTGTCATTAGATGTGTGTGTTTTTTTCACATCCCTGAACAACAAAAGTTTTACTGATGAAAGTGCAGTGTAGACAAAGCCAAGAAAAGGCAAGAAAGAGGAGCCTGTGAGCATAGTGTGACTGGAAAAAGCTACACAGAGAGAGCTTTGAGGTTTGGTGTTAATTGAAGAGGTTTGGGGCTGTACACCAATAAACTGTTCCTTGTGATTTTTGGTTCGTTCTGCATTCAGAGACACAGGACTTTGTACATTCCTTGTAATTAAACTCAACTGCATCAAAGAAAACACTAGATTTCCATCAATTTCTACCTCTAGCTGGAACATCCCCCAAACTTTCAGTAGCTTATTGGGTCAAAAAGGGGCAACACTGGTATCATATGATACCAGTGGGTATGATATGTGGGATCCAATTTCCAAGGAGAGAAACCTTAAGTTGGTACATGATGGAACAAATAGGGGGATTCTTGTAAAGTTAAAATGGCCCTATCCCTAACTCCAGCATATTTACCTCTCCCCCCAACTTAGTGTCATCCGCGAACTTGCTGAGGGTGCAATCCATCCCATCGTCCAGATCATTAATTAAGATGTTAAATAAAACTAGCCCCAGGTTTGGCCGATCACGGCTCCCACTGGCCGCGGTTTGTTGCTCCAGGCCAATGGGGGTGGTGGGAAGCCGCGGCCAGCACATCCCTCACCCGCGCTGCTTCCCAACGTCCCCATTGGCCTGGGACAGTGAACCACGGTCAGTGGGAGCCGTGATCAGCTGAACCTGCCAACGCGGCAGGTAGACAAACTGGCACGGCCCACCAGGGTGCTAACCCTGGCGAACCGCGTGCCAGAAGTTGCCGACCCCTGCCTTAAAGGTTTGAATGAGCATATCAAGAGCATGTGAGGAGAAGAAGACATCACAATCAGTACTTCCAGAAGACAGCACTTTTAGGCATTGTGAGAATTTTAAGGGAAGTCAAACGAAAAGAAGTGCTTTTGAGCACCTAAAATGAAGGAGCTTAACAGAACTCCTCACTACGCAAAACAATTTGTGGTAAGCATATATTAGTGACTAATGGGGATAAATTTTAGACAGTTGCTTTCCCCTTTTTCATGCTTATGCTGTGAAGGTTATTTGTGTTAAAAAAAAAATCCCCATGATGTAACACTAGGGATAATAATAATAGTAAAGGTGTGAAGAACCAAAATGCATAAGAAAGTAGCTAACATATGAACAATTCTTTAAAATGTTTTATAACGTTGAGAGTGTAAGCTGCTAAATCCCCTTGACTAGTGTAATTTACATACTCCATATGTATGGAACAGATAAATAAATGTCTCATTGTCCATGGCAGCTTTTAGAAGTAGTATGACATCTCAGAATGACCTCTTGTTTTTAAACAATCTCTCTGCTAGGCACGGGTGTGCTTTCTTTCAGCAGCAAGCATACAGATATTTATTATTTCCTGTTTTAAATATTGTGGAAAATGCTAAGACAATACACTCACATTCATATGGGACATATTAAGGTATGAAAAAAATTAAGAGTTTGACCATTCACTTTTATTTTCTGGACTTTGGTGATAGAGAAAATG
Source organism: Chelonoidis abingdonii (assembly GCF_003597395.2). NCBI lineage: Eukaryota > Metazoa > Chordata > Testudines > Testudinidae > Chelonoidis > Chelonoidis abingdonii. The sequence continues at coordinate 106,704,525 of NC_133773.1, forward strand.
TTGTTTTTCTGTTTTATCTGCAGTGAATCCAAGGATCTCATCCTGACTGTTGAATAAATTCTGTTTGCACAGTTAAGTAGAACCTCAGTGTTTCCTTCAGAAGAATCAGAAATCTAGAAAAATGTCTTCAGTATGGGATACCTTACCAGATCACAATCTCATCTTTACATAATGACTTTTCCAACAACTCTCTCAAGACACACGTGCCACACTTATATTGTCATGGGCCCATATCCTATGCCCATTGAAGTCAATTGATAAAGTCTCACTGACTTTCCTGGCATAAGGGTCAGCCATGAAAAGGAATGGAGCCATTGTTCCTTGTCCATGATCACTTCTTCCCTCATATGACAAAATCTGATTTTAATAAGTTCTTAACTGAGGATTTTCAAAAGCATTGGTGTTACTCAACCCTCACTGAAATCAATGGTAAAACTCCCACTGATGTCAACTGCAGTTCAGCTGGGCACTTTTGAAAATTCCACTCTTAAGCTTCTGTGATAGGAAATATATCAGCACAACACACCCCAGCTTCATTCATCTCCATCAATTATTATTTACATTTATCAGTTTCCCCTGACTCTTCCTCTGCATCTTGTTTAGAGGACAGAGTGGGCAGCGAAGGCCAAGGACAATAAAATAATTCATATTTTGAGGGCTTAAGTGGAACTCAAACTGTGCATAGCCCTTTGGTGAGCCCTCTGCACAGGGGTGAATTTTGCTCTTAATGACACACAAACTCCTTATGATCCAAAGACAGATATATAATATGTTCCTATTCAAAATCTAAGCTCTAAAATTAGCCAGACCTCACTAAGAGTCATGTATTTGAGGATTTCTTCTGGGTGAACATTTTGTGGAAAACAGAGCTTCCCATTTACATGCAAATCAAGTAAAACTGTTTCCAAAAGTAAACATTAAAAATGACACTTTCCTTAAAAAAAAAAGAATATCAAGTGAGTTCTATTAGTTTTTCATTCAACATTTCTGCTGAAAAAACCCTAAAAATACCACATATTTTTTCCTCACTGTCACAAAACATAAAAATAGCTGAAGAATTTTTTTCTCAAACTTGAAAAAAAATCTTAGGACAGAAACCAAGAATGGAAAGTCATGAGAATGTGTCATCATTACTTAAAATGTTTTAGAACCTGAACTCTAATATTACTAAAAGATGACCTCTAGATGTATACACATGCACAGACCCACACATATGTGCTCAACCACATGTATGAGTACAAGTATAAATGCTATATTGCTTTTTTCTATACATATATATATTCAATTTTAAAAAAAATCCCTCAAATATTGAAAATAGCCATGACTCATTTTCACAGTGGTTTCTAAGCTCATAAAACTAAAAGAGAAGCCAACTGTGTCATGAACATAAGCAATTGCAAACTGTCTGATTTCAAGTGAAAATCTAACATAGAAAAGGAGAGTTTCTTGATCAGGCAAAGGATATCATAGGTGTGAAAAGGCACCAGTATTTTCAGAGCAGAAGGGGGAGAGTAGATGAAGCTACTACTGTATTTCACACACACAAAAATGCAATGAAGGGTAAAATGAACTAAAGGAGACTGTGATTAATTGAGGCGGTGGTAGGAATCAGTGTGGTTGAAAGATATTTTCTCAGGATATGTAGGAAAGTAAAGCTGCAGGAAAATTAATGTAGACTTGATGAAGCAACGAGCTTTTCGGTACATGTTAAATTAAGTATTAATTCTTCTTGCTTAATCTTCTTGCAAATTTCAATGTCTCATGTTTTCCTTGAAACTGAGATCCGTGTCACTACCCCTTTAACAATGTAGTTTATGTCTCTTTAGTAAAATCTGCATATCTGTTATTACAATTCCAAATCCTCAAAATAGTATTCCAACGTATATCCTTACTTAAACAGGAAGCATTTTACATTCTTCCTTTTTGATTTGGGTCAAACTTTCATTGTACAATTTACTGCAAAAAATCATCTTCTTTTTACAGACTAAAGACTATTCTAAAGGAATTTACATTTTAATGTGTTAAACCCAGAGGATAAACAAAAACTAATCATTCCACACCTATCCCAATGTTTATTTAAGTTACCTACAGTGGAGGAAAGATTTATCAATGTAAAACAGCATTTTATTTTCACAATATTACAATTAGTCTTCACCATTCATCTTGTATTTTTTAACTTTGCTGTTTCAATTACCACATTTTTGTTTTCTAATTAAAGTTTTGATTAAATTTATGACAATTAGAGAATTTAATATGTGCATGTTTACTCAGTTTAAGAAATAAGATCATTCATTTCCTTGTAATTCAGCAGTTTATAAAAATAAGTAAGGCATCAGTAGTTAAGAATGTGCTCAATTTAAGCAAGTGAACAGTTCCAATGAAGTCAATTGGATTACTCAGTGCTTAAAGTTAAATGCAGGATTAACTGTTTTGCTAGATCAAAGCCAAAGAACACAATCTTTAATGTTATTCCTGCACATTCAGGGTCTGATTCAAAGCCCATGGAAGGCAATAGGAGGCTACAAATCAGGCCTCAAGTTAAATGAGAAATATCTGCCTACTTGCATGTAATATCTATTATTGGGAATAAAAGTAAATTTAATTTCTTAACTGTTAAAATTTAATTATTCAGGCCTTTCTCAGCAAACTTTTAGATCAACTCAGCCTCTAGCCAAGACACATAATTAGCCTTGTTTTTGCTCTTAAATAACTTAACTCTTTATTTTGTTTACCATCACTCACCAGCAAGGAGGGAGAGAACTGGTCCTTACATGGAGTTTGTATAAAGATAACTGTAAAGCCTAAGAAACTTCACCTCTGCCCACTCCACAATGACAAAAAACAAAGGAGCACGGGGACTACTCCCTCCATGGGTCTCCTGGATTACAAGTGCAGCAGGGGCCTGCCTCCCCTTAGCAATGGCCTGTGTATCTGGTCAAACTCAGGAAAGCAGGCAGCAGCGATGGTGCTAAAACAATAAGGAATCCTTGTGGCACCTTACAGACTAACAAATGTATTTGGGCATAAGCTTTCGTGGGCTAGAACCCATTTCATCAGATGCATGAAGTGGAAAATACAGGCGCAGGTATAAATACATGAAAGGATGGGAGTAGCCTTACCAAGTGTGAGGTCAGTCTAACAAGACAATTCACTTAACAGTACGACACCAAAGGAGGAAAGATAACTTTTGAAGTGGTAATGAGAGTGGTCCATTTCAGACAGTTGACAAGGTGTGAGTAACAGTAGGGGGAAATTAGTATTGGGGAAAATAGGTTTAGGTTTTGTAATGATCCCAGTCTTTATTCAGGCCTAATCTGATGGTGTCCCGTTTGCAAATTAATTAAAAAAAAATTAAGTCTGTTTTTGAAGTCTTTTTGTTGAAGAATTGCCACTTTTAGGTCTGTTATTGAGTGACCAGAGAGTGAAGTGTTCTCCTTCTGGTTTTTGAAGGTTATGATTCCTGATATCAGATTAATGTCCATTTATTCTTTTGCATAGTGACTGTCTGGTTTGGCCAATGTACATGGCAGAGGGCCATTTCTGGCACATGATGGCATATATCACATTGGTACATGTTCAGGTGAACAAGACCCTGATGGTGTGGCTGATGTGATTAGGCCCTAAAATTGTGTCCCTTGAATAGATATGTGGCCAGAGTTGGCACCGGGTTTGTTGCAAGGTTTGGTACCTGGGTTGGTGTTTTTGTTGTGTGGTGTGTAGTTGCTGGTGAGTATTTGCTTCACTCCCCCTATGTGCTAGAAACCTTGGAGAGGGATTGGCTTGCTTATTGATATCAGTGGAAATATTACCCATCTCTGAGGTGTGTAATTGGACCTTTAGTCCACCTTCCCCTGCCCCAATCCAAACAAGCTGGTAACAATTGAAAAGTAGAATACAATACAATACAATTTTTTTTAAACAGCATCTTAACACTCAAAGTATCCTAAAGTACAGTGAAAAGCAATGAATTAGCTCCCTGTAACAGTAGAGGGAAAAATTATATATGACACTCAATAAATGGGTGCTCAACAATAGCTAGCCCTGGGCGCAAGCATGTCTTTTAAGAGAGGGAATACTGTTAAGGCACCAGGATTAATCATAAATCTTCTTGAAAAGTGACATGGGATCCTTGGCTTCCACCTAAACTGGGATAAACCAGAAGGGCTCTCACTGTAACAGGTCACCATGTAATGAACTGCTACACTTCACATGGGGCAACACACCTATAATTCTGCAGTACAATTTCATCATTAGGCAGCTGAGTCCAGGTATAAAAAAAAATCAACCTTCCAAACCACAGAGAAGAGTGCTACTAACTGAAACATACACAACAGTGTAGTGTCTATATGTCATAATATATTACAATGCTGATTGCCTGAAAAATCTCAAATCTCTTGCTATAAGTCTTTCCCTTCTCTGCTTTCCAGTGTATGTAAGATGGGCCATATGGATGGTATGAGTTGGACTGAAATAAGCATGAGAAAAGAGAACAGAGATATCAGATGACAAGGAATGTCTCTCGGATATTGAGTCATAAACACCGCTATAGTCTTACAGGAAAAGTGGCAGGTTTTGCTGTAAATGCCTGTCAAGAATCTGCCAAAAACACATTTCTGAATCTTTCATGATGGTCAAATATGCATTTTCAAACTTCTGTTAGTTCTTGGCTGCTGTGACAGTAATTGCAAACTGGTTCTCTAATGGACTTTTGTTTTTGTCCCATGCTCGACAGAATACTGCTACAGATACACTACGAGTATTAATCTAAATCTATATTTGCTATCCTATTTTTTCTTCCACACCCTGCGAAAAGTCTGCACCCAGTAAAAGAGTCAGCCAAGATTACAAACCACCAGCCTATTTACTAACTCCTTTACTAACATACATGGTTCGTGTTTTGGCTCAGTCACCTTGACTCCATTTCGAGCTATTTATTTATTTGTCTGCCAGTGGCTTGCCTTCCTAAGAGTGCTGTGGGCATATCACACCATAACTTGGTAGCCATATATTCCTGATAAATTGTGTCAGTACCCTTTGCTACAGAAAATGGTCTTGAACTCTGTCCCTTATCCTTTTCCCTACTTCAGTTTTCTGTTCTGAAACATAGGTATGGAAAGACATGAACAAATGTAAAAAATACATGTAGCAGGGCTATCAAAGTGGAGGGGCTTCCTGTCAAAAGATGACATTTGTGGTGTCGCACAAATGTCCCATCTAAATCTGTTTTGGATTGAAAAGTAATATAGTACAGTGGTTCTCAAACTGGGGTCCGCAGACCCCCTTGGTGTTCATGAGGGCACTACAATGGTCCTCAAGTCCTCCCTCCCAGTGCCTCCTGTATGCCACTGAACAGCTGTTCAGCAGTGTGTAGGAGCCACTGGGAAGGAGAGGGGACAGGGCACACTTTGGAGAGGGGTGGAAAGAGGCGGAGAAGAGGAGGGGTAGAGTGGAGTGGAGGTGGGATGGGGCCTGGGGGTAAGAGGTGGAGTAGGGGAATGGCCTGGGGTTGAGCACCCCTGAGAAATATTAGAACTCAGCTTGGGGATCCGCTGCTACAGTAAAAATTTGTTACATACTTTTGTAAATCCTATCACCATATAAGACAGATAGAGATGGGGACAAAGCAATACTGATTTAATTTCACTATATCTTTCATAAGACTGCACCTCCAACTGCATTAAAATAATTAATAACATAAAATTGCAGGCTGCCCTGTATTTAGTGTAAAATTATATAAAACAAGTCCTATAAAAGAGGTAGTGAGATGTGAAAAGGCATACGTAACCTGCACACTTTCTGGGTGTGGTATTCCATCCCATCTAGTGGCACCAAGACCACTTAGAGAGAGATGAATGGGTTTGCTCTAGAGCCTTAACTAAGCTGGATATGGTTTTTAGCTCATGCAGTAGAGGGTCGTGCATTTAGCTCGAGAGGGCCTGGGTTCAATCCCGCCTGCTGACAACCAGGGTCTGTCAACAAAAGGATATTTTTTTTTATTATTAAGTTTGACAAAACAGGTCTGGTGTTCCCCCTGAAAAAGAAAGGCAGTTTCACACAGCCAGTGCTTCAGGAGAGAACACTATACATAGTCGACACGACCTTGTAGGAGGGACAGGGGTAGGTTCTAGAGGAGCTGGACGGGGATAAAGAGAGTCAAGGTACGTGAAGCAGGCTAAACTAAATCTATGGAAGTCTTGACAATGTTTGGAAGTTGGAATGGAGAGCCAGTGGATATGTTTGAAGATAAGGTGGATGTTGACGTATCAGTAACCTTTGATGTTTGTGAGCAGATTGGAAGCAAAATTCCATACAGGCTGGCATAAGGGAATGTGTAGTTCAGATGAGAGGAAATGAAGACAAGACTGAAGATATTATGAGAAATGGAATGGTAAATCTTACAGGTAGTTTTTTCTGATACAGCGAACATGGAAAGAATAAGTTCAAAGAGAACACCAAAGTTCTAGTATAGTAGTGTTCAACCTTTTTTCATTTGTGGACTCCTAAAAAATTTCGAATGGAGGTGTGGACGCCTTTGGAAATGTTAGACACAGGTTGAAAACCAGTGTTCTAGTATGTAGCTGCAAACACAAGATCTGAGTTGAGAAGGGAGATGGAATTTGTTTGCAGATGATCATTCACCATATCCAAGTGGAGCGCGTTTTTTTCTTTGAGATATTTGGCTGAAGGAAACAGAGAAAAAGCAACAATTCACTCAGACTAAAAAAGGTGACTAGAGAGGAGTATAGAACATTATACTCCCTTGAGTATCAAAATATAAAAGTGGCAATGCCTGGTTAAAGAAATAGACCTAATTTCAGACAACAAAGAAAAAAATATGTTCATGGGGTTAAGGGCACAATTCCCATCATGAATGACAAAACAGCTATCCATTCCAAAGACAGAATATACCTTTAATATTAAACTGCTGTATTAATTTTGAAAACAGGATACTACTATAGATGCATAAGACAAGTTGATGAGTCTAGTCATATGCTATGACTAAAGGCAGCAGGGAAGGAAAAAGAGATAAATGATATCTTCCATGTTCCAGGAGTGACATGAATAATTCCTTAATTTTATCTTTTATTTGTGAGAGGCAACAACCATTTTAAGCAGCATCAGTGATGTTTTTACTAGTTAGCTGCTTTAGATTCTTTAAATGGGGTGAATAATAGTGGCAATTAATTGCTGATGAATGCCACATAATCAAAAGGCCTTTCATAAAACCTCATTAGTGTAAATTTCATTTGGGCACCATCCATGAAATCTTAAATTTGAGAGAGAAAATGTTGTGGATAATTTCAAATACCCAAATAATGAAAATAAACAGTTGTGAGGTCAGTTGTTTACATGGATTTCTATTAATTTATGTAAATATTCTATATTGGTAATGAAGGCCATTGGGTGGTCTTGCTGAATGATATAAGGATGAGATGCCAAGAACTAGTGATGTCCAACAGTGGGCTCTGCCTCTGACTAGCTGTTGTGACACTGGACAAATCAACAAATTCATCGATGTGTAAAATGAGAAAAATAATACTCATCTACAACACAGGGATGATTTGAAGATTCATTAGTTAATGCATGTACAGTTCTTTGAAAATATAAAGCACTAGAGAAGTTTATATAATACTATTAATGATCTTCCAGAGCAGATCAGTCAAATCTAGAGTTTGACATTCTTTAGGAAATGTTGCAAATACTGCTTTGAGAAAGTCATTCCACCATAAGTGATATTCACAATACGAACAGCTCCTTCTCTTCCCAAATCTCTTCCAACCAGGAAAAAGCAGCCCTATACACCCACAGTAGAGGGAGTACAAGAACTGTTATTTGAAGGGGATTTTGTGCAGATGCACAAGACAGAAAGGAGTCATGTGTATCCAATCACCCCAGCACACTGAAGCAAAGGTCTCTCACGATGTGCTCCTTAGTGTTAGCTGTGGGTGCAATAAAGGTGGGGGGTCCTGCCTCCCAGTTGGTCCCTGATCATAGCTAGAAGTTTGGCTTGGCTGCCCCCTGTCATAACAGAAGCAAGGTAAAACCTGACAGGGTGCCTGACCCAGTGCACAAAATCACGATGCCATTGTGATTCTGATGCCATTGTGATGCCATTCTTGGTCTGGTTCTGTTCAATATCTTCATCTATGATTTAGATAATGGCATAGAGAGTACATTGGGAGGGGATGCAAGTGTTTTGGAGGACAGTATTAAAATTCAAAATGATTGGGACGAACCGGAGAAGTGGTCTGAAGTAAATATGGTGAAATTCAATAAGGACAAATGCAAATTACTCCACTTAGGAAGGAACCATCAATTGCACACATACAAAATGAGCAATGACTGCTTAGGAGGGAGTACTGTGGAAAGGGATCTGGGGGTCACAGTGGATCACAAGCTAAATATGAGTCAACAGTGTAATACTCTCGGAAAAAAAAAAGCAAACATTATTCTGGGATTATAAACAGGAATATTGTAAGCAAAGCATGAGAAGTAATTCTTTCTGCTCTACTCCATGCTGATTAGGCCTCAACTGGAGTATTGTGTCCAGTTCTAGGTGCCACATTTCAGAAAAGATGTGGATAAATTGGAGAAGGTCCAAAGAAGAGCAACAAAAATGATTACAGGTCTAAAAAACAGGACCTACAAGGGAAAATTGAAAAAAAAAATGGGTTTGTTTAGCCTGGAGAAGAAAAGATGGAGGGGGTACATGACAATAGTTTACAAGGAGGAGGAAGAAAAATTGTTCTTCTTAACCTCTGAGGATTGGACACAAAGCAATGGGCATAAAACTGCAGCAAGGGCATTTTAATTTGGACGTTAGGAAAATCTTCCTGTCAGGATGGTTAAGCCCTGGAATAAATTGCCTAGGGAGGCTGTGAAATCTCCATTGTTGGAGATTTTTAACAGCAGGTTAGACAAACACCTGTCAGGGATGGCTAGACAATACTTAGACCTGCCACAAGTGCAGCTGACCGGACTAAATGACCACTCAAGGTCTCTTCCAGTCCTATGATTCTCTGAGTCTATATTTGGTCTAACTGCCCCTCTCACAACCCTGTGTACCCGCTCCCCCCACCTTTGCAATCCTTCCAGCACCCCTGGGCACCAGGAACCCTCAACACCCAGGAGCATGAGAGGATTGGATCTAGGGTGATCAGGTGAGAGGGAGAAAATATCGGGACACATGGACGGGGGGTCCGCCAGCAGAGCAAAAAAAAAAAAAAGGCAAGTGCTGTCGACAGAGCAGCAATAAATAAAGAAATGAAGAAATAAAAAAGGCGAGTACTACCGGAGGAGCGAAGTCTAGGGACAAACTGCGTCCCGACCAAAGATCGGTCAGGACATGGGACAAACACCTAAATATCAGGACAGTCCCGATTTTATCAGACATCTGGTCACCCTAATTGGATCAGGGCTTTTGATGCTTCCTGAGGAAGCAAAGACACAGAAGGAGGATGTGGTCTGTAGCTCTCACAACTGCCTGGCCATGGGTGGAGATGGTGGTCTTCTGGGTAAGCGCTCAGACTAGGGGTTGGGCAAGGAGACTGCAGAGCTAGGTGCAGGGGGGACAGCTCAAGACTGGGTGCAGGGCAATGTGGGGGGAAGAGCACAGGGATGGGATGGAGCAGTGGGAAGGGAGTATGTGTGGAGCTGAGTACAGGGGGAAAAGCACTGGTCTCGGTGCAGGTACAGCGGGGGAGCCTGGGTGCAGGGGGGGAGTACAGGGGAGAGAGCTTTTCAGTGGGGAGGGGAGGGAGAACTCTGGGGTCCCAGTCACAGTTCAGGGAAATTGCACCCACCTGGCTCCTTAGCCGTCATTGCTATTGGGAGAGACCAACTGAGGATTTCTCTTCCTCATGACCAGGGATTTCCCAGGCTGCACTGTTCTCTGCCACTCGGGGTGGCTCCAGGCAACAGCGCATATGTAATAAATAAAAGAACTTACAAGCATGCTGAAAAGCTTACCAGAGGTCATCTCAATTCCAGCCTCATGCTATGGAAGCTGTCAGTACTTCCAACCCTTCCCTAAGTATTTCCCCCCCTACCCATTGGACAGAAGGTCCAGTCCATTTGCTAGATAAGAAAGAAGAGTCTGAGTCAGTTTTAACTCAGGTTATTTAACCAAAATTCCTTCCTTTGTCTGTTGGTCTCTGAAGAATCCAGTATGAAACAGTATTTCCACACCTTTCTCCAGGTAGCTCTCTAGAGGTGTTACAAGCTCTGTAAATTTCCCTAATCACTCCCCCACTCTTCTTAATTCCTCCCCCATGGAATTACATACAACACCTGCTCCCCAACGATATATAAAATTAATACAGTAAGATCTCCCAAAAACATTGCAGGAAATTGCTATAACTATTACACTCCTCCACTGGAAAATTCTGATTGCACCCCCAATGTTAGCCCCTATTCAGCTGATGCTAGCCCTTTTCACTCTTGAGTTTCCCTTTGCTTTGTAGTGGTAGATAATTGCTCAATATACAATCAAGAAAGAAGGAGGAAGGGTGTTGAACTGTAAACAAGCTTAATTTTATGCAGAAACAGTTTAGAAAACTTAACAGAGGACAATAGCCAAATGGAAAGTAGCCAAATATTTTCCTTTAAGAATTAGCCCTTGGTAAAGCTAAGGAAAGAATTCAGAAGAGTTCTAATTGGGATCCATTGATAAAATTCTCAGCCTTTACATGTCAACAGAGGGAAAGATAACACCTTTCACTGAGATGCCCTCAAGTTTTCTTCATAACAAATCCATGTTAAATAGGTACAAAAGCCAGAATCTTAACTGAATGCAATTTCTCCCTTTAGGATTTGTGAGGCTTATTCCTCTAAAAACTGGTTTAGTCCAGAATCATATTTCATTGTTTTCTTTATTCTACTATTGTAATTGAGGATTAATATCAGGAATTTGCAGATTTATTTTATCAAGATTGTGGACAAACACTGTATGTGCCATATACCAGCTGGCTTTTCTCTATTAATTAATAAAATTATCACAGAGTGGTTTTTGACATAAGGAAATAGTTCCGAGGCAATACATTATTTATTTCTAAGATATCTTTATCTTTGAGTCCTTCCTGAAAATGTCCTAATTAACTAGCAATTTACTACAAAAGGCCAAATTGTGCATGGAGTCATGCTACTCCCTGGGGACCTCAGGCAGAAATTGTGCCATGAATCCCTCCCCAAGTGGCTCAGTGTGTTGCAAGACTGCACAGGCTGTACTAACCCTCCTTTAGAATGGTGCAGCCTACCTCTTTCCTCCTTTCTCCCCTCCTACACATTTAGAGTAACAAGGCTATTGATGGACTAGTGCCATGGTTCTGCTACTCATCACCCCTACTGATCCCCACTGGGATGCACTGAAGCAACAGAGCCTGCTCTCAGCAACTGTGCCAGGTCCTTGTGCAGGCCACACCAGGATGGGCTCCTTGTAAACTCTCCCTTGCACTCTGGCCCTGCATAACTGGTTAGCACAAGTGAAATCCTGACTGAGATTCACATATGCACAAGATAAGAAGGACTAAACTTTTCAGGTCATGACCAATACCTAAATATGCTTAAACATGGACATTGCAGCGGATAGGGGCTAACATAGTAATTGGGGAAATTCATGAGCATACCCTGTGCACCTGTGAAAAAACACATATTCAGAGCCTACATACCACTGAGGTGAAAGATGACTAACAGGTCAAAAGCACATCAATGAACATAAGCTTGTGGTACTCCTGTCACATTCTTCCCAAAGGCAATGGGATTTGGATCTATGTAGATGGAACAGAACTGCAGCCTTGCAAACGTGTAGCATATAAGGAGATATGGTGAAATTTGGTACTTTTCCTGTGTATCTCACTCGGGAGCCATGCTACATGAGCTGCCCCACAGTAGCTGCACACAATCCCCTCTTTAAAAAGAGTTAATGCTGCAAAGATCAGCATTGACTCCCACACAGATTTCTGCTGGAACTCTGTCAGGTTGCTAGGGTAGCATGCTGTGTAGAAAGGCTGCTCCCTGGCAGTGCACCTTCCCCTTAGGCACATGGAGCCTCAATTATGAGGTGTTCACACAGAGGGGCTTCTGTAGACTTAGTGGGAGACGCTGAAAATGCTCCGCTTCCCCTGGCCGAGGAGTTACAGGCCCTTTGAACTAGTTTTCTGCTTCTTTGCCCCTCACCATGCCAATCAACAGTGGAGAGGTGACCAGTCCAAGCTTTTCTAAATGCCTGTTTAAATTCTTACCCTTTCTTTTGAAGATGGATGGATTTTAACATTCAAAATAAACAAGGCCTGAATAGCAAAGCAATAAACCAAAACCTGCAAGTGGACTAAACTGTGAAAAGACAGTGGGACTGTGCTCGCTCCATTTCACCTTCACTTGAGCTGTTAATGAGATTTTTTTTCCTTTTACATAAGCACATACTGACTATCTAAGAAATCAGAAACCACTTCCTCATTTTCACAATAATATACTTCCACTAAACTTTATCTTTTTCTCAATGGGGCAGAAGGGTCCCCACCACCCCCACCAAACTCTCAATTCCCTTTACTGTCCATACTACTTTAAAAACAAAGAAAGAACAAAACAAATACCCCCTCATCTCCTTTTTCTTTAAAGCCCAACATCAGAACAATGAGGGGAGGGGCTAACTAGGGGTCTCTCCAGATCAATCAAAACCACTGCTTTCATGTGTTATTACAGGAGTCACTAAAGAAAGCACTGTCTACCCCCCATTTCCAAAAGCTTTATGTTATCTCCACAGCATTCCCTGCTGGTCCAGAAGAGAAAGAATGAGATTGATACTCCTCTGTATCACTAGATTCCTGCACTGGTCCAATTGCCAAACATTTTGAGCACCTATAGATAGCAACATGGCTAAACTTCTGCATTTTGTAACTATTCCAGAGTAGTGCTGTGTACATTTCTAGGATCTAAGAGCTCTGAAAGAAAGCTGAGCAATTCTGGCATCCTAAGTAAGTCAGAGGTGACTGTCTTGAACAGCAAACAGGCACAGAAAGGGTGCCCTTTGATATACAGTATAAATCCTTTCTAAATCCATGTAGTTAAAAACTGGTACTTGTCATATTTGTTTTATTGCTTAGCATCATTGTTTTCTATTATGCTTAAGATGCCCTTAACAAATATTCTCACAAGTACAGCTAAATTGGGATGAGAAGGTTAGAAAGATTTATAACATTGCCAGAGCTGTCATGTAGGTAGTGAACAAGGAATGTTTCATCATAAGAACTGTGAGGATGTTCTATTTACCGTTTCTTTTAAAGTGTACATCAATTTTTTAAACTAAACTACAAATATTAATTCCTTTGAGTCTCAAAATGTAAATGATTCATAATACTTAGGGCAGTTACTTTGTCACAGCTAATTTTGGGGTGAAAAAAATACATCTGAATTATGGCCAGTATTGACAAAAGAAAGGTATCAACATTTGTGAGTCCTCCAATGGTTTTCCTACATTTCCCTTTATCATAAGTATCTTTCCCAAATCTGGACCTTAGCGTCCAAAATCTGGGTGCTTAGCATGAACCCTTCTAAGCTTACTTACCAGCTTAGCTTTGATCTCGCTGCCACCATCCAAAAATTCCAGGGTTTTGGCCCCCTCTGGTCTCCCAAAACTTCCTTTGCGGGAACCCAAGACTCAGAAGCCACTGAGCCTACAAAGGGAAATGACCCACTTCCCTTACCCCTCTCTCTCTCCACCCAGACTTCCTCTCTGGGCTTAAACCTGAAGAGTATTGAATGCAATCTCTTTACATCACAATACCAAGAAGCATGGTATCTTTATTCCCCAAGAAGAGACAAAACCCCAAATACAGGAAAGAAAAAGACATTCTATCTCTCTTCCCACCGTAGCGTCTCCCGCCCTGGACACTGAGAAGTTAAACATAGAGCGTAGTGTTTTTACCCTCGCCCACTGTCTTTCCTTTCTCCTTAACCAGAGAAAACTCAAACAGGTTTTAAAAAAGAAAGCTTTATATAAAAAGAAAGAAAGACATCAATTATCTCTGTATCAAGATGACAATACAGGGTTATTGCTTAATTAAGAAAAATTATGAATAAACAGTCTGATTCAAAAAGAATATCCCAATTTAAAAAACATTCCAGCAAGTTACACACATGTAAATACACCCCAAAAACAAATAAAAGCCCTATATTGTTTTTCTACCTGTACTTACAAGTTGGACACAGAAGATTAAGATAGAAGAAAGAAGCTCTCATAGCTGAGAGACAAACAAAAAGACTCAGAGTCCAAAAATTCCGCTCCCTCTTTGAAAAATCCAGTTTCCTGATTGGTCCTCTGGTCAGGTGTTTGGTTCCCTTTGTTAACCCTTTACAGGTAAAAGAAACATTAACCCTTAGCTATCTATTTATGACACCCTTCCTAGACTTAACTTGCATGGGGAACAAGTTCCTCTTAGTTAACACTGACCTCCCACACCCCTATATTTGGACATGCTGAAGGGACATCATCTCCCCTGCTTTTATTCACTATGTAATGGGGAGCTGTGATAGAATCTCTTCAGAACTGCTGCAGGAGTTGTATGGATAGGGCTGGTCAGAAAACAAGAATCAGTTTTGCAAAAAAAAATTCAAGATTTGTTTTTGTTCTGCATTGGAACCAAACTGAGACCTTTCCAATTTTTTCATAGAGAACTATCCCAGAATAGCCAATAGCCTGGTGTTCAAGACATTCACTTAAGAGGTAAATTCCTGGCCTTCCTGATTCAGACTTGACCCTGAGTTTCCTATATTCCCAATAAATGACCATTGGGCAGAAGAGTTATCCTCTTTTCCTGGCCCAATTAATATTTAATTATTTATTGAAAGTGGAACAGCTCTAACAAAAGAGACTGAGAGACAACATAAAACTGGCTCTAAAGTAGAGCGGCTGGGGCACTCACCTGGAATGTGGGAACCTGAGAGTCAAGTCCAGAGTAGAGACTTGGACTCTATATCCTACATCAAGTGATTGTCATAGCCAAGAGATAGTGGCTCTTCTGGGAGAGAGTTTCTATCTCGTTTGGACTGGAAATTCCATTCTGCTTTTGACAAACTGGCATTTTCCAATGAGAAAGTGTTTTGACAAAAAAATCCAGACCAGCTCTAGTATGGATCCCAAAAGAAATAAAACGCAAATGAGGGTATGTGTTTGTACCAAAGCAAAACTATAAATCACTAAACCCATTACTATAATTACCCCTGTGAACAACTTAAATAACTTAGTAATAAAAATATATGCTTATCACATCTCTGATTTTAGCCAAACACTGTCTCCAGTGTTGAAAGCTTTGGCTTCAGTTTTTTTCATCCAGTACCGCACCAGGCAATGTTCAACAGAAAAAAATCAGCCAAAACTCAAATACAGCTATTACTATTATTTGAACACCTAAAAGTGTGCTAGACACTTCAAAGAAGGAAATAAACACATCCCATGCCCAAAAGGTTTTTAACAATGAAGGGCCAAATTCTCTGCTGGTGTAAACAAGTGAATTCTATGGAGCTCATTTATACTGGAAGTGAATTTAGCCATAAAATTATGACAAGAAGTGATGGTCAGGAAAAGGTTTTTATTTTTAAAAGTGGATGAAGGACAAGGCGATCACACTGTATCTCAGTCATCCTGGAGATGCTGAAACTCACTTCCCAGAAGTGCTGTGGCAGGACTGACCTTCCAGAAGAGACTTAAATAAGAAGAGGGAGGTGGCTTGGCAAACATGCTTCAGGAGGACATCCCATGCTATTTCACAGGGCAATAATCCACATTATTATTAAGAGAATCACCTGTATTATATGTAAGATATAGAGCAGGGGTAGGCAACCTATGGCACAGGTGCTGAAGGCAGCAAGTCAGCTGATTTTCAGTGGCACTCACACTGCCTGGGTCCTGGCCACCGCTACGGGGGGCTCTTCATTTTAATTTAATTTTCAATGAAGCTTCTTAAACATTTAAAAAACCTTATTTACTTTACATACAACAGTTTGTTATAGATTATAGACATAGAAAGAGACCTTCTAAAAACATTAAAATGTATTACTGGCACGCAAAACCTTAAATTAGAATGAATAAATGAAGACTCGGCACACCACTTCTGAAAGGTTGATGACCCCTGATATAGAGGAAACATAATTCAAACTTCAACAGGTTTTCAGAATTGTGCATCTTTGGTTGGGGAGGGAGCATTCTACCATATATATACTGCATTCTAATCTATATAGATAGATAGATAGATAGATAGATAGATAGATAGATACCAAGGCTCAGTGGAGAAGTACCATCTGATAGTATGTTAGAAGATGCCAATAGAGCCCTCATGACAATCCCTACTAACACCATAACTCAAACCAATGAACTGGTATACGCTACAGCCTCTGTAATCCTGGAGATGCTTGGCTACACGATCAAGAAGAACAACAGTATGTACCCACCCTGGAAAATGAGGTTGGAGGATAAGATCAAGGCGACTCGGAG
The DNA here is from genome assembly GCF_003597395.2 of Chelonoidis abingdonii. Taxonomy (NCBI): domain Eukaryota; kingdom Metazoa; phylum Chordata; order Testudines; family Testudinidae; genus Chelonoidis; species Chelonoidis abingdonii. Next base: position 106,721,011 of record NC_133773.1, read on the forward strand.
AGAAGTTAGTCAGCTGGTGGAACTACAGAAGGGTGTAGAGATTAAGGATAAGACTCGGCTACTGAAAAAATACAAGGGCCTGACTCCATCTGAAGCCCTAGAGACTGCTAAACAAAGGCTCACAGCACTGGCTACCAGGCTAAGGAGATACACTAGAGAAGCAGAGGCCAAAAAAGTAAATGCCCTGTTCTCCAAAGAACCATCCAAGGTGTACTCCCAACTGCAGTGCAACAACACAATAACAGCAGAGCCACCAGCAGCAGAAACTGAACAGTACTGGAAGAACATATGGGAGAAAGAGAAGACTCATAACACCAGTGCAAAGTGGCTGCAAGACCTGAGAACAGAGCACAGCAATCTCCCAGAACAGAAACCAGTCACCATCACAGTAGAAGACATCCAGCAGCGGGTCAAGAACATGAAGAGCTGGACAGCACCTGGACCAGACATGATCCACACCTACTGGCTAAAGAAACTAACAGCAGTGCATGAACGCCTAGCAGCACAGATGAACCAGCTGCTAGCAGCAGGCTCCCACCCAAACTGGCTAACACAAGGAAGGACAGTGCTGATCATGAAAGACCCCTGCAAGGGAACAGAACCGTCCAACTACCGGCCAATAACCTGCCTCCCCACAACATGGAAAGTCCTATCAGGCATCATAGCCGCCAAGCTACAGGACCATATGGGCCAGTACATGAGCACAGCTCAGAAGGGCATTGGGAACAACACCAGAGGCTCAAAACACCAGTTGCTCATAGATAGAGCAGTCGCCCAAGACTCAAGATCTAGACAGACCAATCTGAGCACAGCCTGGATTGACTACAGGAAAGCCTATGACTCAATGCCGCACACGTGGATCTGTGAATGTCTGGCGCTATACAAAGTCAACAGGACACTAAGGACCTTCCTCAAGAACTCAATGGGACTATGGAAGACAACACTAGAAGTCAACTCAAGGCAGCTTGCACAAGTGGCCATCAAGTGTGGCATATACCAAGGTGATGCACTGTCCCCGCTGCTGTTCTGCATAGGCTTAAACCCCCTCAGCCAGATAATCACAAGGACTGGATACGGGTACAGGTTCAGGAGTGGAACTACCATCAGCCACCTCCTCTACATGGATGACATCAAGCTGTATGCTAAGAATGAACGAGACATCGACTCGCTAATCCACCTGACGCGGATCTACAGTGAGGATATCGGGATGTCATTCGGACTGGAGAAGTGTGGCCGGATGGTAGTGAAGAGAGGGAAGGTAGTCAAGACTGATGGGGTGGAACTACCAGCGGGCCACATAGCAGACATACAGACCAGCTACAAGTACCTTGGCATCCCACAGTCACATGGAAACCACGATGAGGAGGCAAGGAAGACAGCAACATCCAAGTATCACCAAAGGATAAGACAGGTCCTGAAGAGCCAGCTCAGTGGGAAGAACAAGATCCACGCCATCAACGGATACGCCCTGCCGGTCATCAGATACCCTGCCGGTATAGTGAGCTGGCCAAAGGAGGACATGGAGGCTGCCGATGTGAAAACCCGGAAGCTCCTCACAATGCACGGAGGTTTCCACCCCAAGTCCAACACCCAGAGACTGTATACCAGCCAGAAAGAAGGCGGGCGGGGCTTGGTGAGCGTCAAAGCCACTGTCCTGGATGAAACCCGGAACATCCAGGAGTACATCAGTAAGATGGCCCCCAAAGATGAGCTGCTGAGAGAATGCCTGAGGCAGCAGCAGACATGGGAGGAAGACCAAGCAGAAGAAGTGCCATGGCAAGACAAGACCCTGCATGGGATGTACCATCGACAGATAGCTGAGGTGGCTGACATTGGGAAATCCTACCAGTGGCTGGAAAGGGCTGGACTAAAAGACAGCACTGAGGCACTGATCATAGCAGCACAGGAACAGGCACTGAGCACCAGATCCATTGAAGCAGGGGTCTACCACACTAGAGAGGACCCAAGGTGCAGACTGTGCAGAGAGGCCTCAGAGACAGTCCAACACATAGTGGCAGGATGTAAGATGCAGGCAGGAACAGCATACACTGAACGGCACAACCAAGTGGCTGGCATTGTGTACAGGAACATCTGCACAGCGTATGGGCTAGACCCTCCCAAGACCAGATGGGAGATTCCACAGAAGGTTGTGGAGAATAGCAGGGCTAAGATTCTGTGGGACTTCCAGATCCAGACGGACAGGCAGGTACTGGCCAATCAACCAGACATCGTGGTAATAGACAAGGACCAGAAGACAGCGGTGGTGATAGATATAGCAGTGCCAAGTGACAGCAACATCAGGAAGAAGGAATATGAGAAACTGGAGAAGTACCAGGGCCTGAAAGAGGAACTAGAGAGGATGTGGAAAGTGAAGGCCAAAGTGGTCCCAGTGGTGGTAGGAGCCCTCGGGGCTGTGACTCCTAAGCTGGGTGAGTGGCTCCAACAGATCCCAGGAACAACATCAGAGCTCTCTGTCCAGAAGAGTGCAGTGCTAGGAACAGCTAAGATACTGCGCAGAACCCTCAAACTCCCAGGCCTCTGGTAGAGGACCCGAGGTTGAGGAAGACACATACCATCCATAGGGGTGAGAGGGGAATATTTATTTTATATATAAGATTAACACATACACACTGCAGGGGAAACAAAACAATAAACATTCTTAAAACTTATGACATTCCCTTGTAATATCTAAATAAATATGATACTTAAATGTCAGCACCTAGTAATTATTCCACTCAAGCATCAGCAGCAGCTGTTAATGTTTTAAAACTACAATGGATGACTCCAGTGATTTCAGAAACACAACAGAGTGATACTCTTACAGCTTATGTCATCAGCAGAGCTCAAGTGAATTATAGCTTTGTCTTCCTTCCAGGGCCTCTATTATCCTATATTTTTAATTTAACACATATTAGAGATGTTGTTACACAGAAGTAAAATAGTGACATGCTTCCTAGGGGAGGTATAAAACACAAATTTCAAAAGATCTTTTGTGCTTTACGAAGCTTAGCTTCTAAGTACACCTCTACCTCGATATAACGCTGGCCTCGGGAGCCAAAAAATCTTACTGCATTATAGGTGAAATCGTGCTATATCGAACTTGATTTGATCCACCGGAGTGCGCAGCTCCCCCTCCTCCCCGGAGCACTGCTTTACCGCGTTATATCCGAATTCGTGTTATATTGGGTGGCGTTTTAACGGGGTAGAGGTGTAGTTTGCATCTTGTAGTGTTTGTTTTCGGCTAGAAAAAGTTCCTTTTGGGAACTTAAATGTAAGTGGCATCTTGACTTTACAGGCTTCACTTTCAGTTTAATCTCAGCCATCCGTGGTTTCATTGTCACAATTATTTTGGGCTATTACTGATGTCATTTAGACTTCTAGCTACCTGATCCCTTTTATGTATTGCCTGAAATGCCCCATCCCACAGAACTCTCAGCCTATTCTTTACTTCTACTTTTTTCTTCGTACTTCCTTTTCCAATTTGAGAGTGAGCAGCCCTGTCTCAAGTTCTGTGCCATCGTTCCCATACCTCCACCTGTTCTTTCTCTTACGTTCCTGCCTCTGAATGCTCTTTACATGAGGGGAAAGAAAGAACCCAAAATGAACGACAGTTGTCACACATTAATCCTCTACAATAGGATATGATAAATTAATTAAGAAGCAAGAACAAGTTTCTTACCCTCAGTCTGTTAAGGGTGGGGCTGGAGACAGATTGCTGCTTTTAAATTTGTATTTTGCAGAAAGCCATGCCCAAAGTATTTTGCTTTATGTATTTATCTTGTGGACACTGTATAGAGAAGTGGTTCCCAAACTTGTTCCACCGCTTTTGCAGGGAAAGCCCCTGGTGGACCAGGACGGTTTGTTTACCGGCCGCGTCCGCAGGTTCAGCTGATCGCGGCTCCCACTGGCTGCGGTTCGCCGCTCCAGGAACTTCCAGCAGCTCCCATTAGCCTGGAGCAGCAAACCACAGCCAGTGGGAGCCGCAATCAGCCGAACCTGTGGACGCGGCACGTAAACAAACTGGCCCAGTCCGCCAGGGGCTTTCCCTGCACAAGCAGCAGAACAAGTCTGGGAACCACTGGTATAGAGTCTATCTTGCTCTCCTGTTTATTATTTTTATTCACTTTGGGCCAAATCCTGAATCTGCTGCTTGCCTGAGCACAGAATTAGAGGCTTAATATCTAACTGCACCACCAATCCTGTAGATGGCAGTGTGGTAATCATAGATGGACAAGCCTCTTCTGATGTTCTTGCCTGGGGATAGAATGGTGCATTTCTGCCTGAATAACAGTAATGGAGTGTCAACCAGTTTCCCCCTGGCAATGGAACCAGAGTGGACTGAGAGCTGGGAAAGTGCAGGGGCCCATTAAGGGAAAATGCCTTTTCCCCAGCAATCTCTTGGTCTCAATTTGTAATCTCAATTTGTAATAAAAAATCAAACAAATATGATGCATTGCTAAATCTAGATGTAGGACTGTTAAACACCATTCTCCATTTCTCATACACAAGACAGTGCGACTCCCCTGTGCATCTAAACTATATGTTGTACATAGCAAAATTGCAATTATAACCAATCTCCCTGTTACCAAAACTGGGGCATGGCCCCCCTAGCTATTCATTACACTGGCAATACCATTGACTATGCAAAAGCTTGATAATCCAAACTCATTCAATGTCCCCATGACATTTGGATAATCAAGGCTGTTCTGTGGTTGGCAGTATATTAATACACATGGAAAATTTCTTCCAAGGAGTTATCTTAATTGAATATATTACTGATGAAAAATTTTTCATAAATTGCCACCATGGAATGAATGATGATTTGTAAGCATAAAGGTAGCTTGACATACTTAGCCAATAATGAATTCATGTGAAGCTTGACTGATAGCATATGATGGTTTTACTATTTTTAGAAGAAGATCTGTAACGAGAGCTTATATAGGATACTCCCACCTAATTGAACTCCCATGTTGTTATACATAGAAAGGGCACAATCTAATTTGGACAAGGGCATTTTCTTACTAGAAAATTAGGATTTTGTGGTTCCATGTCCACTAATACGTATTTATGATTTATCTACCACCTCAACCTCTGTCAGGCAAAATGCAGCCAATGGATTAGGACAACTTTTGTCAGTAATGACTTTAGTGAGGCCATTTGTTCAGTCACACAGGATCCTGCACACATGTATCTGAACCCACCAAACACACAATCCTTGAGCAATGATGTCACCAAAAATATCACTGACTGTACTACCTAAGACAGATGGAAAGGTAGCTGACATTGCTTACCCTGACATGGGCCCCTTCCAAAACCTAAAATTCCTTCACAGTGAAAAAAAAAAAAAACTCAAAGTTCATGTTACCCCAAAACAAATAATAACAATCATGGGCTAAATAATGATCCCTTGCTTAACAGACCCCCATAGGGAAGTCTTTATGAAGAAATACCCATGATGATTACCGTGAAGAGACTACCCTGAAGCATTCCATTGGGAGGGCAGGGTTTGAGTTCCTGTAGTAAAGGCTAGAAAGTCTGCCTCTATCCCCCGAAGATCCCCTGGGATCCAAGGTGAGCAAGAGCTATACATGAAAAAGTCTTGTACGCCACAGAGGCTAGGGCCACTGGTGCCCTGCCCGCTTGCTCTTTGGTACTCTAGTTCCATTCTGAGATACTAATCTGGGCTCAAGTACATGTTTGAACACACACACAAACATATTTTTGTGTGTCTGTGTATATACACATATGTATCCTCATCAGGGATGTCAAGAGGGCAACACTTCACTGTAGTAAACCCCAGCACACCAGGGAGCACAGATGACTGGGGAAATTAATCTGCACCAGACAAAGGCAAGGAGCAAAGGGGGAACTAAAGACCAAACTGTGATTCCCTAAGCTCGCTATGCATTTTGACTCACTCAGCGCTTGTGATTTTATATCTATACAAATACACAGAATATCGTTGGAAAGAAGTCACTATTCTGTGAGCAGAGGGAACCTTACTCTGACAGAGTTCTTTGTGGCCTCAGAAGGGGTATCAGTCCCTAGTGTTTGGGACCCTGCTGAAGCTCCATGAGTTTGGTGTTTTAGGAAATTTTGAGGAAAAGGGAGAGGAGTTGCCCACATTACTCTATCACTCCCAGCTCACCCAGCTCATCCGAGAAACCCAGAGTTTAATGTTGCTTGTCAGAAGTGTTAACTTCTTCTGGGTCCACACTACAGCTGCTTCTGTGCACTTGATGGGGAGCTGTCAATGAAAACACAGCTCCAGCTGGTGTTATGAGGAGTCCTGAGTGGCAGAAAAGCTCCTCCCTGGAACCAGGGGCTCCTTTTCCTGTGAACCCATCAGAACTAGAAGGCTTCATCCCTATCTGGTCCATAGGCTGCTGATCCTTCCTTCTCTTCAATGTGATGGGTATCTCAGTTTCCAGAAATGTGACAGAATTCACAGTAGTGTCAGTCTTTCCTAGGCTTTCTGTCACTCTCTCACAGGTATTTCAAAGAAAGATTAAGATTAAATTGAAAGTGATTTGCAGTTACTAAAACAACGTATCAATTAATATAATGGCAATATGAATATGATTAACTGAAAAACATATTTGCACAAACTCCTTTGGAAAAAGTATTATATTTAAAAGACTGTTATGGCCATCTTTTGTTCATGTTTGAACCAGATTGATTAAGGGGTATGAGACACTCCCTGCATGGGCTACTTCACCAAAGGTCTCAGCCTGGTATGGGATTGCAGCCTCTTTGGGACTCCGACTCATCCTCAGTTGCAAGTCAGGGATGGTGAGTGGACAGAGACTTCAATCCAGCAGTCCCCAAGACATGAGCCAGCACAGATGACCTAGTACAGGGACAGAATTAATCTGTACTAGGCAAAGGTCTGGTGCAAGTTACTTCCCCCCTGGAGCAAAAGGGGGACCAAAGAATGAACTGTAATTCACTGAACTCACTATCCAGGCTCTGCCGCAAACCCAAAATCTCTAACATGTTGGACGCTAAAGTTTATAATACACTTTTATTTTTAAAATGAGTGTTAATATCCTTATTATTATATAGTACTCGGTGCCATAATAACAAAGTGGTATAAAATAGTATATAAGAAAGTGGCAACAGATAAGAAAGTAATAAATATTAAATATTGGAATGTGCATGATTCTAAAATCCAAAAGACAAAGCCAGAGTGGTGGTGAGGTGACAAGTCGAACCAGAAACATGCGGGGTGAAGAATGAAATCAGGGCCAGGGGAGAGAAGAGACAGAAAGGCAAGAAAGCAAAATATGAAGAGGGCAAGAATTTTAATCATCTTGTGTTAACAGCTTCAGTTTTTGTCTATCTCTCTATCTATCTACATATATATGCAATTCCATCTGTATTCTGGTGACATTAACAAATCACTCTAGCTTTGTTCCTTATGATTCTCTCAGTGGAATTACAGCATTACTAAGACCCCATATTTCTTATATTAATAGAAAATGATAAATCGATTTACAGTCTCAAACATTATTTTCCTCTTTCTTCCAGAATGATGCTCCACTACTGATCTGTTGCGGACTCAGTAAACTGGATGCAGAAAATGTATCTCGTCTGTCTTAATGCAAAACCAAAAACAGGACATATAAAGAACTCTCATTATATCTCGGTTAAGTTCTAATTCTTGGAGCTTGATTCTCCACTACCGTCATTTCAACCTATGCATTAAACCATTTTGATTTGATGGTGTTATACACCCACTTCACACAGGGGCAAATTACTACATGAGCTGGAATTCAGTGGAAAGTCTGGCTCTTGGCTTTTTATCCTACAAAAGTGTAATTTATAACTATGAAACATAAATATCAAAATTATCAAAATATGTATATTTATTTTCTTTCTACTGCATCTGTCAAACAGTGACATATCCAGTAAAGTTTACCATATCCCACTGTTTGCAGCTTAAATTAACTGAATAAGAGTTTAACCAGGGTAAAAGCCCAGCAAAAGACTTACACAGACTCTCCCTCATTAGCTTTTGCACAACAGTGAACAGAAAGCTATGAATGCACAGTTCTGTGAATAATAAAACATCTGTGAATTACATAATGACACTAAGTAAGTTCCAAATGGTATGCATACATTAACCCCCACATACAGGCTAGTACTTATTTAATATAAAATGAGCAAAAAATAATGGTGTTTCTGAAAATCCTCTCTGGAAATCCATTATATTATCCAAATCAAATATATTGCTCTAAGAAAAGTAATGCAATTGTTATACAATAATAAAAATAGTCAAATCAACCCTTTTAAGTGAGATATAGAGATATCTTTGGGAAATCTACTGACATTAACAAAATAGTTTAAACCATTTCATTTCTTTGTGTTATTTTCAACTGCTAGCAGTCTACAAAGAAGAAATGTAATATGAGGAGGTTTTATGTCTTTTATAGCACAATATTTTCATGACTATTGTCATTACTTTTTAATACAGCTATAGAAAAGTACATTCAACATGCTGGCAGATAGCAGTTTCTGATAAGCAATGTCATCCTCTCTTTGTAATAAAGAAGACTGCACACAGCCTGATTGGAATTCTGTGTTACAGAGGACCCAACAGTTGACCCTAGCAATAAGCTATTAGAAGATCTGCATTCCTGTCATTAGATCTACTGAGTAACTTGCTTTTTTTGTTGCAACAAAAAGTACATTCCCTTTTCAGCAGCTACGGTAATCCCTTGACAGCATAATATAGTAACACATCAACAGCCACAAAGTAGATTCAAAATTATGAATACTGTAAGGCATATTACTCCTCATGGCTCATTCAGGGACAGCAGCAGGTTTGGTATTTTTTTATCACGCTGATGGTTTCAGACATTGATTTGACCTCTCCAAAGATTTAAATGAATTTTCCTTTTAATATGATTACACTTTTCATTTAGGTCTCCTAGAAACTAGCTGAAATTTTAATTAGTGAAAAACTGAAATTCAGTCAAAAATGCAGAATATACTGTGTTTGTCTCCTAATAGTTTAATGTCAAAACATGAAAGAATGGGTCTGTAGCATCATTGCCAAAAACAGTGGTTACCCTCTTCTTATATATGTCCCTATATAATATTTACACAGTGTCAGCTACATTACTAATTAGTTTACCAGAATAAGACTTTACCAGACTGACACAAAGCACAGAGAAATCAATGGGGAGCTATTCTATTCACTTAATGACGTTTGGATCAGACTCTAATCCATATCATCTCCTATTCAAACCATAATGCTCCAAACCGTTGCCTCATGATTAAAAGTTTCAAATGTTCTAAACTCCAAGTAGGTCAAGATGTACACTGCTGAATGGGAGGTTGGCCCTGCTTAAGAACTGCGGTTTTGGATTTACGAAGTATTTGGATTTAAAACTATTCATGACTGAGGCGATAGGTAAATCTCAGCTATGTGATCTATCTTGGCCTAGAAATAATTCAAGATTGCTCCTCCAGGTTACCATATGGATAACATTTTTTTTCCTATTTAGAATAGATTATGGAAGGGTTAGAGCTACTTATGATATTGCAGGTATCTGATATCACAGTGCTAATCTGAATAAAATCATAGATGAGGGAAAGCTGATTGGCAACCTCCCAGTTATACCAATTCCAAATTTCTTCAACAGAATTTAATGCATTTTAAAATTCAATATAAAAAGATTTCTTATGAAAGATCCACTGATAAATTGATTTTCCTGTTTTTCTTTTTAAAAAAATATAATAATTATTAAACCCATTTTTCTGACAGCTTACAATTTGGAATAAGTTTTACTCTTTTCTCAAGCCTAAAATAAAATGCAGTAATACATAAAGGTGCAATGAAATTTTGAAAGCATACACTGAGTTTTTAGGTACACGCACATTAAAAAGTCTGCTGATATACAGAAAAATAAAATACATGCAGTGAGTGGGGAATTCAGTATCAGGTGCCAGCCACTGATGTCTCTGACCGGGACTAGAATTACAATTGCCATTTCTCACCTGGATATGCCATGCTGGGAAACCACCATGGCAGCTGTACAGACTCTGAGGGACAGAATGACAGGCAAGAGGGATGATACAGATGTCCAGAACCTCCCCACCAGCTGCCTGAATTCACACTTGCAGAAATCAGACTGTGGTTATCAGCGGATATAGATAGCCATCTGTATATCTGCTGCTGGTACTGTATTTAAGGATCGTATTTGCAAAAGGATGGTATTAACTCAGAGTTAGGTCAATGCCAAGCATTCTTTGAAAATTTCACCCTAAACGTATATCCTATGTACACTGCAGTTGCTATTTTAATCACCATCTGGTATGGTCTAATACAAACTCTTTGTTGGAGATTCAGTAGGATTGAACTCAGTACATGAATCAGCAATGGAGGTGGGTTTTACCAGGTTTCTGATAAGTAAGACAAAACTAAAAGGGTTACCATTTTTTCGGCCATGCTGTGCCATTTGCCTTCTTCCCAATAAATGACAAAACAGCATTTATTGTGCTGTAGCTTTAGATTCACATTATTGAACTCTGAAATGCAAAAGCACTCCATATTTTTACAAGAATAATGTCTAAGAGCTTTGCATATATTAAGGGCCTAATCTTGAACGGCAAAGCTTCTACTGACCTCAAAAATAGCATGAATTGTTCCTATTTAATTAATCCTCACAATGCCTTGGGAGGTAAGAAAATATTTTATATACATTTTATAACTGGATTAATAGAGGCACAAAAAGCTCAGGTGACTTGTCCCAGATTACACAGCAATTCAATGTCATCATTAGAAATGTAACACAGGATTCCAGATTCCCATTCTCCTGCTCTATATACTAAACGACAATATTTTACATTACACATTTAAAGAGAGCATAGGGTAACTGAAGATGCCAAGAGTACAATATTTATTTTACTGATGTAAATGGCAACACTGAAATCTAGCTATCAACACTTACATAGTAGAGATCAGAAATAACTAAAGGAGCTTTAACCAATTATTACACTCCACACATTTCAAAAGCTTTCAATCTTATTCTAAACCTTGCTAATTTATCATCTTCTTTGATCACAGAATTCCATAAAATAGGGGCCTTGACATTAATGCCTGACCTCCTGCAGTTCTAATCCATGTGTTTGGAAAGCAATCCTTCATCCTGATGTTATAATTATTGCCAAAAATTCAGTCTCATGAGCAATCAGGAGCCATTTCATCTAAAACTTGCAATGTTGAAAAATATAGAAATAGTGCAAATTTGACAAAAATCATTGTACTATGATCACACGTTTTCAATGGAGTCAAAATTTGTGTGGTTATCAATGAGAATGATTCAAACAAAGCAAACAAAGGAAGACTGCATTGCAGTACTCCACATGTGATGTAAAACATCATGAAGTTAAATATTCAGTGTAGTTAAAATCTAATACCGTATTCTGAAACCATACTATATTCCTTAAGTGAAAACCTGCTGCTTTAATAATGTAGCTGTTGTTGATACTGAACCTTGATATTTTTTATTATTTATATATTATTCATTAGTTAGTGACAGTTATCAACGTCCTAGCAAGTTTACAATCTATGGCCCCACCCTGCAAAGACAGATACATATGCTTAACTATGACTTCAATATGATTATCTGTGCACCTTAGAATAATGCTAAGTACAAATCTTTGCAGGGTCAGGACCTGAATCAGATGCACAGACAATATATTTCAGACAATGAATTGAATCCAACTCCTAAATTCCTTACCTTAGATTTTATCATGCAATCCCATCCTCTAAGAAACCAACAACAGTAATTTCTGATTTGATGCACAGCAAGGCATGAGATACTACGGGCATTCTTCACCACACTATTTGTGTCTTTTTCTCACTCCCACCCAAGGCTTTCTACTTTTATTTCACCTGTACATATATGGTATGATCTCCCAACCCCAGTGCACCAAACATCTCATTCTGTTTATTCTAATATGGTACTAGAGACCCAGTTCTTCCACAGTCCCTGCAACCGATAATTGCCATGAGCCAAATGTCTTCTCCAATCAACATTTCAAAAGACAGAATTATGTTTTAATTCTAATTAAACGCCCTCCTCTGGATCCCCTAGTGTGGCTGGTCTGTCTTTTAGAATGTCAGCTTCTCAGGGCAGAGACTGTTTGTCTGTGGCTCATATAGAACTGAGTGTATAATCAACACTTCAATAATAATATGAAATTAACTACTTCCCTACTGAATTTTTTCTCTCTTTGCAGGAAGACTTCAGCCTGTAGTGTTGTCAATTCCATCAACTTTCACAAGCTCTAAAAACTCAAATATAAATAAATAAATACACCTCCCATCTTTGAGATTAGCAAAAAATATAACTTTCAAATTCTTCACTAATAATAAATTGCTGGAAAAAAGTGGCCAATCTATAACTATTTGTCTTAAATACAGCATTTTTAACAGTACAACAGCCTTGGATGGAAGTGTATAAATCACTGTACCATCTACATAACAACAACATGAGTATTATTCCTTCAAATAATTAGGCCAGGAAGCAGTTTATAGATGTTAAGCAAACTAGAACCTGTTCTGAAAGCCAGTGAGACTCAATAATCTCCCTCAGTTTAAATGAAGCCATTACAATGGATATAAAAAAAACTATATTATTCTTTTATTTATTTATAGGCATTTCCATGGCCTTTGTTACCATAACACCTCACAAAAAGTAATGGATTAACACTCACAATCCCTTAGAGGTGGGGAAGTGTTGTTATTCTCTATTTTATAGATGGGAAAACTGTACCACAAAGAGAGGATTTGCACAAGATCACACAGTGGGTATTGGTGACAGAGCCAGGAATAGAATCCAGATCTCCTGATTCCCAGCCCTGTGTCTGTAAACACATCACATGTCTTCACATTCTGATGCTAGTGAAATAAGAACACACTTTATCTTTTGATATTCATCAGTGGCTCCAAGTTAATGAGGTAAGATATTTCAAGTCGAACAACATGAACCATGTTAAGTGATGTTAAACTTTCAACAGGAACTTTTTTTAAAAAAAATTAGGTTCAATCATTAATAAAACAAATGGCTAGACTATGACTAGAATGACATGACTGCACAATGGTATAACTCTTTATGTAGGTCTACCTAGATCTTGAGTCCAAAGGCATATATGACTAAGCGCAGTTACTCGCCCATTTACTCATTCTCCAGAGCAGATGGCTGGGAGTGGGCAGAAAAGGTGGGGCCACACCCTCTACTCTTTGGCCCGTACCACTCTCCACCACTCATGAGCCTATACAACAGTAAGTTACTACCCCTTTAGGAGCCAGAAGAAAAAGCAGGAGGGAAACCATGATGCAGAGGTGTATCTCTGACTCACAAAGCCTACAAAGCTACTCCAAAAATGTGTAGCTTACATAACACCCCCTGCTCACAGCTGTAACTAAAATAAAAAAGTAGTCTTAATTTGTCCATTCAGTCTACATGAAGTAAGATTATTTGCTGTCAGTTTTTGCCCATATACAGTTTCACATTAAATAAAGGCTTTTTTGTTCCATAAGCCAATTTCAGATCTTGCCCCTTCCTGAACATAAACACAGCACATGGGAAACATGTAAACGAATGATTAAACCACATAAAATTGATGATATGACAAAATAATTTTTATTTAAATGAAATGATATATGAAATATAAAACATTTTCTCACATACACATTTCAAATGGTAGGCTTTCTCAAAGAATGTTCCCACTAACATGCTTGATTTTCTTGGTAAGCCTTTTTTGTAAATAAACCTTTCTACGGCATTAAAGCACAAAAGATATTGCCTCTCTTAGTTTGCTACTGTTTTTCTTCGCTTTCATTTACACATGGTTTGAGAGTAATCCTTTGTGTAAAATATTTCCTACAATGTTATTTCATATACAAATCATTTGAGGAAGTCAATCAATTTGTGTGTTGATCAAGTGATCCTTCAAGACCAGCTTGGCTGGATGAAACATATATTCATAAAGGAATTACTGAGCTATCTTGATTATGACTTCAAAAGTTTTTTTTCCTTACTTAATTGGCCTCTCAGAGTTGGTAAGACAACTCTCACCTTTTCATGCTCTCTGTATGTGTATATATATCTCCTCAATATGTGTTCCATTCCATGCACCCGAAGAAGTGGGCTGTAGTCCACAAAAGATAATGTTCAAATAAATTTGTTAGTCTCTAAGGTGCCAGAAGTATTCCTGTTCTTTTTGAGGATACAGACTAACACGGCTGCTACTCTGAAACCTCTTTCAGCTGCATTTCTATAGTTCCTATTTGCCTGTTGCTTCAAGTAGATAGTTCATGCAGTAAAATGAAAATCTCCCCTCAAAAGGGATTGATGTTGCTATAACCCAGGGATTGGCAACCTTTGGCCTTCTTCTGGCCCGGGTAAGCACCCTGGCGAGCCGGGCCGGTTTGTTTACCTGCTGCATGCACAGGGTTCGGCCGATCGCACTCCCACTGGCCACAGTTAGCCGCTCCAGGCCAATGGGGGCGGTGGGAAGTGGCTGCCAGCACATTCCTTGGCCTGTGCCGCTTCCTGCAGCCCCCATTGGCCTGCCACTTACCCTGGCAGGCCACTTACCAAAGGTTCCTGATCCCTGCTGTAACCTAAGGAAAGGTTCCAGGAAGTCTAAGAAGGTTATTTCCACCAGGCCTGTCTTTCTCTCATTGCCCGCTTCTCCAATATTTCCTTGAGTGGAAAGTTGACCATGGTGACCAGATTGCCTTTCGATATACTCTGAATGGATTGCACCAACAGGATGGCACGAAAATCATGTACACATACAGTCAGATGCTGGCAGGCCTTAAAAGAGGTTACTAATGTGATCTGTGGCTACTCCTGTTTCCCTGTTGATACCCTGAGTTGTTCCTAACACCCATCCCCCGAATGTTGATTTGAAAATGGACATCTTTTCTATGTTAACACAGAATAATAGAACCATAGAATCATAAAAGATTAGGGTTGAAAGAGACCTCAGGAGGTCATCTAGTCCAACACCCTGCTCAAAGCAAGACCAACACCAGCTAAAACATCCCAGCCAGGGCTTTGTCAAGCCAGGCCTTAAAAACCTCTAAGGATGGAGATTCCACCACCTCCCTAGGTAACCCATTCCAATGCTTCACCACCCTCCTAGTGAAATAGTGTTTCCTAATATCCAACATAGACCTCCCCCACAACAACTTGAGACCACTGCTTCTTGTTCTGTCATCTGCCACCACTGAGAACAACCTAGTTCCATCCTCTTTGGGATCCCTCTTCAGGTAGTTGAAGACTGTTATCAAATCCCCCCTCATTCTTCTCTTCTGTAGACTAAACAAGCCCAGTTCCCTCAGCCTCTCCTTGTAAGTCATGTGCACCAGCCCCCTGATCATTTTCATTGCCCTCGGTTGGACTCTCTCCAATTTGTCCACATTCTTTCTGTGGGGGTGGGGGCAAAACTGGATGCAATACTCCAGATGTGGCCTCACCAGTGCCAAATAGACAGGAATAATCACTTCTCTTGATCTGCTGGCAATGCTCCTACTAATGCATTAGCCTTCTTGGCAACAAGGGCACACTGTTGACTCATATCCAGCTTCTTGTCCACTGTAATCCCGGGGTACTTTTCTGCAGAACTGCTGCTTAGCCAGTCAATCCCCAGCCTGTAGCGGTGCATTGGATTCTTTCATCCTAACTGCAGGACTCTGCACTTGTCCTTGTTGAACTCATCAACTTTCCTTTGGCCCAATCTCTAATTTGTGTAGGTAACTCTGGACCCTATCCCTACGCTGCAGCGTATCTATCTCTCTCCCCAGATTAGTGTCATCTGCAAACTTCCTGAGGGTGCAATCCATCCCATCATCCAGATCATTAATAAAGATGTTGAACCAAACTGGCACCAGTACCGACCCCTGAGATACTCCACTTGATACCTGCTGCCAATTAGACATGGAGCCATTGATCACTAACCATTGAGCCCGACAATCTAGCCAGCTTCCTATCCACCTTATAGTCCATTCATCTAGTCTATACTTCTTTAACTTGCCGGCAAGAATAATGTGGGATACCATATCAAAAGCGTTGCTAAACTCAAGATATATCACATCCACATGATTTATGATCTAGAGGGGGTTCTTGCTCATCTGTTCCAGGAGAATCTAAAGGATGAATGACAGGGAGGGTTACTTTCTAGTTAAAGTTTTTAAAGGGCTACTGTTCAATTCAGACTATGTTCCTTCTATAATGCACATTGACTACTAAATCTGAGGTATTTGTTATTCACATTGCAACTAACTAGAGTATAGTTCCTTACAGTGGAAGCTGATTGCCATGACCTCCTTCCATACAACATCTGCACAGGTTTGGGACCACGTGATAAGAATGGTGGTGGGCAGACATGATAGGCAGGTGGAGCTTACTATTGTGCACAGGAATCAGGCCTTTTTCAAGAAAACAAGTTCCCCAATAAACATGGTTTCGGGGTTGGAGGTTGCAGTTTCAGGTTGCAACATATCTACATCTAGGGCACATGGTGGATGCCTTCCAGCTTTATCATAAAACACAGTTTATACTGGTACCTGGTAATATTTCAGTTTAAATTGCTTTATTTCATTAACAGTTGCATCCTTGGCCTTTAGTAACTACCAGTATGTTGTGCTTTATCAGCAAGAAAGTGATGTGGTCTGTGTACAAGAGTGGTGCCCAGAAACTACTAATTTCAGATCTGACATTGATTCCCCTCTAACTTTAGAAAAAATACTTAACACCTCTCTTTCATTTTCGCCATCTGAAATACTTGCCTGCATCAAATAGTTGTTGTGAGGATTAAACAGTGGATATTTTAAAGCACTCTGAAAAATGAGTTATACAGTAACTGGTTTTATTAATAGTAGAATACAAAACAAACATAGAATCATAGAATATCAGGTTTGGAAGGGACCTTAGGAGGTCATCTAGTCCAACCCCCTGCTCAAAGCAGGATCAATCCCCCAATAAATTATTCCAGCCAGGGCTTTGTCAAGCCTGACCTTAAAAACCTCTAAGGAAGGAGATTCTATCATCTCCCAAAGGTAACCCATTCCAGTGCTTCACCACCCTCCCAGTAAAAAAGTTTTTCCTAATATCCAACCTAAACCTCCCCCACTGCAACTTGAGATGATTGCTCCTCGTTCTGTTATCTGTACCACTGAGAACTGTCTAGATCCTTCCTCTTTGGAACCCTCTTTCAGGTAGTTGAAAGCAGCTATCAAATCCCCCCCTCATTCTTCTGTTCTGCAGACTAAACAATCCCAGTACCCTCAGCCTCTCCTCATAAGTCATGTGCTCCAGACCCCTAATCATTTTTGCTGCCCTCCGCTGGACTCTTTCCAATTTTTCCATATCCTTCTTGTAGTGTGGGGCCAAAAACTGGACACAGTACTCCAGCTGAGACCTCAATTGTTGAATGGAGGGTTGAGCTACGTTCCTCAATCTGCTGCGAATTGGCCCCTACTTTAAAAGCCCAAACATTGCATGCCTTTGGGCAACAAGGGACACTAGTCACTCATTCCCGGCTTTCATCATTGTAATCCCTAGGTTCCTTTTCTGCGAACTGCTGCTAGCCATTCAGTTCCTAGGATGTTAGCAGGCATGGATTCTTCTGTCCTAAGTTGCGACTCTGCACTTGTCGTGTTGCTCATATCGTTTCTTTGGCCCAATCCATTAATGCTTCTAGGTCGTATTCCATATCCCTACCTCCGAGCGTTCTCCCTCCTCACAGTTGTGTAGTCTGCAAACTTGCTGAGAGTGCAGAGCACACTAGCCTTAATGAAGATATTGAACAAAACTGGCCCAGGGGAACCAACCTTGGGCCCTCCGCTGAACCTGGCGTGCCGCTAGAATGGGCCATTGTTCTACCCGTTGGGCCTGATATTAGCCAGCTTCTTTCCAACTTCTAGTCTATTCATGTTCAGTCCATACTTCTTTCAACTTTGCCGGCAGAATGTACTGTGGGAGACGTATGTCAAAAGCTTTGCTAAGTTCAAGGAATAACACATTCCATGATTTCCATATCCACAGACCCGTTATTTCCTCATAGAAGGCAATTAGGTTCGATGTCAGGCATGACTTGCCCTTGGTGAATCCCATGATTGATTTTCTGATCTTATTTCTCTCTAGGAGAGGAATTGTTCCTTACGGACCTCCTCGTAATTGATTCCTTTGCGGACCTGCCTCCATTGATTTTTCAGGGACGGGGAGGCTGGACTGCCAGTAGTTCCTCCAGTGTCCTCTGTCTTCCCTTTTTTAACGATGAGGCACTACATTAGCCTTTTTCCAGTCAGGACCTTCCCCCATCGCCAGAGTTTTCAAAGTCATGGCCATGGCATCATAAGACATAAATCACATACATCATATATTAGGACCCTCAGAATAGGCAAGCGTCATCTGGCCCTATGAAGACTGTGCTACAGCACGTTATTTCTTTCTAAATAGTCGCCCGACCAACTTCTTTCTCCACAGAGGCTTGGGTCACCTCTCCCACGTACTTGTACTTGCCCGTCACAGCAGTCTGGGAGGCTACCTTTTCGTGAGACAGAGGCAAAAAGCATGAATACTAGCTTTTTTCCATATCCTTGTCACTTAGTTTGCCACTTCTTCAGTAAGGGGCCCACTTTCCTTGACCACTTTCTTGTTGCACTAACATACCTGACAACTCTTTTGTCTTACTCTTAACGATCTCTTGCTAGCTGCAACTCCGAGTATGATTGGCCTGTCGTTCTGTTTCACTCCTGTCTGAGCGATATTTTTATACTCCTCCCTGCTCATTTGCCCAATCTTCCACTTCTTGTAAGCTTCTTTTTTTGTGTCTAATATCAGCAAGGATTTCCCTGATAAGCCAAGCTGGTCTCCTGCCGTACTTACTATTCTTTCTGCACATCAGGATGATTTGTTCCAGCAACCTCAATAAGGATTCTTTAAAATACAGCCAGCTCTCCTGGACTCCTTTCCCCATCATATTATTCTCCCAGCGGATCAGTTCCCTGAGGGAGTCAAAGTCTGCTTTTCTGAAGTCCAGGGTCTGTATTCTGCTGCTCTCCTTTCTTCTTTGTGTCAGGATCCTGAACTCGACCATCTCATGGTCACTGCCTCCCAGGTTCCCATCCACTTTTGCTTCCCCTACTAATTGTTCCCGGTTTGTTAGCAGCAGGTCTAGAAGAGCTCTGCCTCTAGTTGGTTCCTCCAGCACTTGCACCAGGAAATTGTTCCCTACACTTTCCAAAAACTTCCTGGATGTCTGTGCACTGCTGTATATCCCAACATCATAGAATCATAGAATATTAGGGTTGCAAGAGACTTCAGGAGGTCATCTAGTCCAATCTCCTGCTCAAAGCAGGACCAACACCAACTAAATCATCCCAACCAAGGCTTTGTCAAGCCAGCACTTAAAAACCACTAAGGATTTTTATTCTTTGAGGTTATAGATAAAAAATTAATGGCATGAATTTCATAAAACTTTTTTTCACCCTTTTTTTTCAATTTTAGCTGGCTAAAACTTGGCATTCATCATGGTGTTATTATGTTAAACTGAGGGTGTTTTAAACATAGAAGAGTACTCTGATAGGGAAAGAAAATACTTAAGGGAAATGAATTTTGAGCCAAATCTAAAAACTTAACTGTTTCCTTGTGTTTGGCAGCTCAAGACTGCAGAAGGTCCAAAAAGCATGAGTTGAAAATGCCAGGAGGCTGAACTGGTAGCCAAATGTCTTTCCTATGATTGATAGGTCTCGTTCTGTCTCTGGGAGCTGAAGATCAAAAGAAAACCCAATGGTGGTATCATAAACCAATGTATGATGTAATTGGATTGTGATTTCAGATATTTTCTGATCTGTTCTAACTGAAATAAATGGCTTAATTTTAAACACTGAAATTGTGTAGGCATGTTGATAGTCTGGCACAGGGTAATTTGAGGCATCCATCATATACAGTACTATACTATTAATGTGGTAATTTTAGGGACTTTTCACATTTGCAAGTTACCCTTTAACATTTAGAATTGTGTAGAAACTGGAAATAGTTATTCATGTAATGAAAAATGTTCCCTAAATGCAATGTCAAAAGTCAAATATAATGTCAGTGTCATGGCACAATAGGTTCAAGTTATTCTCCTCTAGAGAAGAGAGAGAATGTTGAGCTCATAAGCAGGCATAACAACTATAGCTTGCACAAATGGAGCTCCTGCATGAGAGATTGAAAAGCTATTTACTAGCTCAGCAAAACGTAGTATACCATATAATTTCCAAAATAAAATCAGTGGTGGGTTGAAATGATGAATGGCTGAACCAAGCCTCTATGCTTATGTGCCTTCCTCCATCCAACAATGGAGCTTGTAATAAGGTTCGAGACAGAGACTTTTTAATAAACCAGATAAATCTTAATAGGAGCTTTTCAGATATTTAATTAACTTTCACAAAAAATGTTTTTTTTAAATTAAATTATGTTGTTCATTTCTAGGCTAGAATTCAGTCTAATTGGTGGTGTTCTCTCTCATTTAACTCTTTAGTTTAGGTACGATGGATGACTTGGCAAAATGACTATTACACTTAAGGCCATATTTTTTTCCTTGATTCACACAAAGAATTTCCATTGGCATAAATGGGATTGTCTCTGTGGACTGAGGGCAGAATAAGGTCCATAGAATGATAGCTAGTAGGGACATGAAATAAATCTTTTGCTACCCAACCTGACTTCCCCACCAAACACAACTTCCTGTATCATCCCCACTAGAAGCTTACCTAACCTACTTTTGAATGTCTGTAGCAATGGTGTATTCCAATTTGTCTGGCAACCTGTTAGTGACACTTATTTTTCCTCAATGGTATGGTCTGAGGGGAAAATAAATATACAAATAAAATGGTATGTATAGCTACATCGTATTCACTTTACTCATACAAGTAGTCCCATTGGCATCAACTGGATTACTTATGTGTACAAGACAGGTTAGATATGGCTTTAAAAGCCTTAACTGAAACCCTCAAAAGCTAGAAAATGAGATAGGTATGAACCAAGCTCTTTTTTCCTCCATCTGCAACAATACTAAGTAGAAAGTGGAATTTCGCTTGTCACAAATAAGCTCTTGCTTGCTCATTCTGACAGGAAAAAGACATTATCCAACAATGAAGCAGCAGTAGGAGGCAAGAAGGAACGGAGCAGTTGTAAAAAAACGGTATCACTTGTAATTCTGAAATTCACAGTGTCTTGCAAGTTGATGTCTTACAGGGAAAAAATCTTCCTTCATTTGGCCTCCCACTGTTTTGCTGACCTTTCCTCATTGGAGTGGTAGCAGGAGGCAAAAATAAAAGTGGTTTTATTCCTTGTGAGGCACTTAGCTGCTAAACACTGTGAATCTGAAAATTACAGTTGTATAATATTTCTTCAAAACTCCTCTGCTGGTAATTGTTCCTGAGCATAAAATTAAGTCTAGAAAAACAGAAGAGCATTAAACACCAAAGACCAAATTCTGATCTCAGATATAGTGGTGTAAATCCAGCATAATTCCAGTGGGGTCATCAGAATTATTCCAGACTTACAGTATTGTATCAGAAATCAGAATCTGGTCACAGGTCCTCAGCATTTATCTCTCCTCTTCCCAGATAAAAGAACCATGTATTTCCCTTTGTATTTCACTTATTTGCATCAGTACGTTTTATTCAGCATTAATTGAAGTTTTTGTTGTGTTTCCATATCAATGAGTTCACAAAAAAACCTTCAAGGTTAAATAAACAAACTATGTATATAAAAATATGAAGCAATTCAAAAATGAAGAAATTGATTTTTTTATTTTAATTTTGCCTATTGATTTTGCTTACTGAAGAAAATCAATACAGTAGAAGTTTACAGACTTTGAAGTTTGATAATATATTCTTAATACAATAAAGAGGTCAAAACCTCTCCCAAATCATAAATTCTACCACTTGAAATTGACTACAGGTGGAGAAAGAGGCAGACCACCAGTTCCTAAAAGACAAACATGAAGGGTGATATAATTTGGAGCTAAATGCATAGCAATCAAAAGGGAAAATGTGATCTTTAGCTTTGTAATTCAATATGAGAAAAGGCATATTGTGAAAGCAATAGCTAAAATATATGTACCATTTATTATTGAATACAACATAGTTTCCGCATACAACTGCACCAGATTTAGACCAGACATTCGAAAAAGTCAAAGTTACACCTTAGAGTTAAGCAAACATTTTGAAACATTCATTAATACTTAAATATCCCTGTTTTCTGTTATTTATGGTGAAGATGGGTTATATGAATAAAATATTATTTAGGAACAGAGTATTCAGCCTCTTCATCCTCTAAAAGACACAAACCAATGCACTAACTTGGTGGTCTCCCAATATTTTTTTTAATCTCTTGGGTACCAAAAAATATAGCCTTTTTTTAATTTGATATATTTATCTTAATAGGGACTAGAAATGCAAAGGGGATCTCCCTATCATGCAGTTTTTATTTAATCAAAATGAAAAGCTTTTCTTTGTACACTTATTCAAATCAAGGAGAGGTCTTTCATATTCAATACTTAAGAGTTTCTTATCCATTTGGATTAGCCTATGTTTATCAATTAAAGTGCAAAATTTCTATATGCAGGCTGATGGCTGATTTCTAAGTTCTGTGATAGGACCATTTAATACATTTTGGTTTCTTCTGCATATCTACTTTAAATGTCTGATGAAGTCATTTTTCAGCAAAATCCAAAGAGTCTGAGTCTTCTCAACTCCTCAAGTAGCTCAAGGTTTCTAAATGATGAGACTGTGTCTGGTTTTCCAAGAATTCAATTCTGAGGTATAGTTTCCATGTTCTTTGTTCATCTAGCACAGGCTCAAGTTTTTTTTTCTCTACGTATAACTGATTGCTTACGTCAAGCATTGAAAATTCAGTCCCATCCGCGCTCCTCTCCCACTTATTAACCGAAGCAAATCTGATCAAATTCAGTTTCAAATATCTGTCTTCTCAAACACAGATTGAAGGGGAAAAGGTCGTGTCCTCCATTTCATACTCCTAATTAAGAAGGTATTTGATCCTGTTCCTCGATGGATGATGATTTCAGCTTATAAAACCTTTCTCACATCCCTTCTTTTTTTCTGTTTTGGAATCTTGAATCAGTTCAGTGTCTTTCCCAATACATCCAAGAGGTAATTTGAATCTCTTGTTTGGACAATGTTTGTTTGTTTATCTGTTTTGAATAATTCTAAAGTTCTCAGGTTTCATTTTTATTTTTAAAAAAGAACTTTGTTTTGCACATCTTCTCAGTTCTGCAGTCACCCTGTCCCCTGGGAATCGATTTCTTAATATGATAGTAAGCAGGTTTTACATGTTTTATGATCCAACATACATTAAAGTTGGAGCTTTATTTATAAATGTTTCACTTACGAGCACATACATTCATTTTACACGATTCCTCAATGTGGCCAGGGGGCTGCGTAGTCTGCACTGTATCCACCTACAAAAAATACAAAAATATATGTCTGCTTACCGGGATGTGAGCAGGGCTTAGCTAACCTAACCTTATAGCACGGATTTTACACCTGAGCAGAGAGAATTCTCTTCTCTCCATTAGGTCCAAGCATATTTCATAAAATAATGATATCACAATGAAAACAGTTATAACAATTTGCATTCTATTTACCAATACATTGGTAATTTAAATCAAGTGCACAAAGTCCAGTATTAGGTTGGTTTTATGGCGTATGATAGGAGAAATATACTAAAATCTGTTTCCTTCATATCCTTAGTTGTTATTGTCATTGAGCATGCTTCGTCATGGAACAAGAAACAATATGAATCTTCCAAGTATCAGTGACAAACACAGCTTTCTCTCCCTAAATGATGAACTTAATAATACCCGTTGTCTTAGATTAGCAAAATCTAGAATGGGACTCCTACAGAAAAAAAAAAAAGCAGCAGTACAAGACAAAGTCTGAAAAGCAGAAATATCCTGGGATGCTGTTTGTACAATGCTGTGAACATGTAAACCACTGTGAAAGTGCTTGCTCTTCAGTATCACTATTATACTACAGGATGGACATAAAGAAAATGAAGCATTAATGGTTTTCTTGAACTGCTGTGATCAATATGTTGATGAGATAAATGATGCAGTAAAAAGACATTCATGCCTAATGCTAAAAGAAAGCAGCTTTTCAATGCGTTGTTCAAGAACAGCTCTTAAAATATTATTCAAGAACAATGCATCTTCACGAAAATACTGCAGTGCTGTCATGTACAAGATTGTTACACAAAAAGGGCAGTTAGGTTTTATAAGGTAATTTTCTGAATGTTTGTTTATTTTATTAATTACCATTATTTCCTCATTTGCACCCATCACTGCTTGTTCCTTACTCTCCATCATGTTGATGGATTGTAGAACTCTTCCAGATCCATCACATAATGCAAGGTTAGTCCCAATTTACACAAGTACAAGACAACAATATCAAGTATGTATAAGAAGCAACATTTGCTTTATGAGGATAATCCATAAAAAAGCTGCCAAATGTCCTCAAATAAGTAACGTCTGTTCCCCAATCTAAATGTGATCTTCTCACAGGAAGCCATCTGGGACAAACATGCAAAACATTCTGCCTTGGTTTCAGCAGCAATATATTTACAATGTCTCATTAAGACTCTTCACTGCCATTAGTCCAGTTATCAAGCATGTTTCTTTGTGCTGTTTCCCCCATGTCAGGGGTGTCATCCATGGGCAAAAATACAGGACTTTCCAAAACAGTGGAATCGAGATATATTAAAAGGGCATGTTTTTCCCCGAAAGCAGGAAGTTTCATCCTTACTCATCAGTTATTTATGTATTCACATGGAATAAATGTAGTTGTGCTACATTTATTGAGCACAAGATATTTCATGTGTCTGCTGGAATGAGCAAAGCATTTCAGTCTCCTCCAATGTGTAATCAGAAGGGATCTCTCTGCCCACTTGTGATTTTAAGAACCTTTCAGTTAACTCCAAGATGCAAACACAAAATTGAGTATCGTGCATTTGTAAGATTCTCTAGAGAACTGGAGATCCATAAAAATGAACTGATTACACTCTTGCACATGCAGAGTGTTTTTCATCTGTGACAGATGTGTTTTATGTTAATGACATTCTTCAATTTTTTTTAAAAAAAGTCATCAAACTATAATTCAGTGCAAGATAAAAATAAAAGCAGGGCTTAATTTTTTTTTACCATGAATCCACTAGCCAAACCCATGAAACAAATAATAAGAGTAAAGATGGGTCCTCATGGGACCTTCAAAAGGTTCCAGGCACAAAGCCATAGTGGAGAGTTCAACTCCTCTCCTCCAGCCCCTCTAATGACTGCTAGGAAAGGTTAGGAAACTCCACTCTTTCTCTCTTCTCATCCTTCATGGAAGTGGGGGAAACTGCACTTCCTCTCTCTTCTCTGCTCACAGTGGCCTAGGGAGTCTCCCTCTCTTATAGTTTCTGGGAAGTGAATGTTACTGTCTCCCCATCTTCCACATTTCTCAGTATGGGAGGTCACATATATTGAGAACAGCAAAGAGTGCCCAAGGTTCAATCAGCTCTGTCTATAACCAGACAGATGCATGCAAAGCAACCATTAGAGTGACTGCTCTGTGTGAGAACAAGACCCTTATGGCTCTCTGCAAGGCTGGACTCACTCTATCAGTAATATGGGTTGCAACTGGCATGTGAGCATTTCTATCACCTTGAATACGTTAGAAGTATAGGTCTATTTCATATAATTGTTTCATAACAGAATATGTAACAGAATACAATTTAACAGAAATAGATTATAGATAGCTGGCAACCACACATGACTACTAAATCCATGGAACTATTAATTTATTCAAGCACACATTTCTTTACTGTTACCTTGACCTCTCTACCTACCTACTCTGCCTTTGTTACTTTATTCACTAGTTGTGTATTATCTAAATAATTCCTTGTGAGTAATTTGGGACAGTTCGTCTTTGTGTAATTTGCTTGCTCAGAACCTAGTACAAGTGGCTCTGACCCCTGATTGGGATGTTCAAGCACTATCAAAAATGATTATTAATAACAATAAATATTATTTAAAATGTAAAAAAGAACTATAGAATTTTGTAGCATGCAGGGTGATAGCTCTAAGTGAAGTCATGGCACACTCATTGATCACTAAAGCAATTATCAGACAAAAATGTAGCTTGTGATGTATGTTCTGTCATATGTCACAAAATGCTGCAAGCATACTTATAAAATTCTAAACTACATACAATTACATATGCAGTTTACAACAGTAAGAACAAACAGGATATGAAAAATGGTGACATATACAGCAGAAAACGTTTATCCAAGCCTCCAGCTCTCCGGATTAACCAAACCACCAGCACACACAAAGGAATATGGGAAACTGATGTTTCAGCTCCAGGCGGTGGGGCTCAGGCTGTCAATCCCATGTGGTGGGACTCCGGCTGCTGGACCCCAACCGCCCCGTTTTATATAATAAAATATATTAATACTTTTACTGATGTTGTCAAAAAAAACAAAAAACCTTAAAGATTTTTAATATTAACATTTGATAGACATGCTTGATCAGCTAAATACATGTATATAGAGATTTCATTCAAATTAATAAAATAACTAGAAATGACTTATTGTAGGTGTTGTAATGATGCTCACTTTGCTATATGGTAACACCCTGTTATATAGAAAGATCTGATGACTGCATTCCTGTATAATGTCTCTTTAAATAAAAACTAACTGTTGCAATTAATACTTTGTTTCTGATATTTACATGTCAAATATTTGTAAACTTGTTAAAACACCTTAAATAAATAAATAAACAATGTTGTTTTTTAAAGAAAAATACAAAAAAGAGTGAGATACTGTAAGTATGGTACAGATCTTCAACATTAGTTGGGGTTGATTGTCCTCTCATTTAAACTTGTTTAAACCTCAGTCCCTGGAAAAATCATGCAGCAGGTCCTCAAGGAATCAGTTCTGAAGCACTTAGAGGAGAGGAAAGTGATCAGGAACAGTCAGCCTGGATTCACCAAGGGTAAGTCATGCCTGACTAACCTAATTGCCTTCTATGAGGAAATAACTGGGTCTGTGGATGAGGGGAAATCAGTGGATGTGTTATTCCTTGACTTTAGCAAAGCTTTTGATACGGTTTCCCACAGTATTCTTGTTGGCAAGTTAAGGAAGTATGGACTGAATGAATGGACTATAAGGTAGATAGAAAGCTGGCTTACGATCAAATCAGGCTCAACGGGTAGTAATCAATGGCTCCATGTCTAGCTGGCAGCCGTTTCAAGCGGAGTGCCCAAGGGTTGGTCCTGGGCCAGTTTTGTTCAATATCTTCATTAATGATTTGGAGGCTGGCATGGACTGCCTCTCAGCAAGTTTGCAGACGAAACTAAACTGGGAGGATGGTAGATACGCTGGAGGGTAGGGATAGGATACAGAAGGACCTAGACAAATTAGAGGATTGGGCCAAAAGAAACCTGATGAGGTTCAACACGGACAAGTGCAGAGTCCTGCACTTAGGACAGAAGAATCCCATGCATTGCTACACACTAGGGACTGAATAGCTAGGCAGCAGTTCTGCAGAAAGAACTAGGGTTTATAGTGGACAAGAAGCTGGATATGAGTCGACAGTGCGCCCTTGTTGCCCAGAAGGCTAACGGCATTTTGGGCTGTGTAAGTAGGGGCATTGCCAGCAGATTGAGGAACGTGCTCATTCCATCTATTCAACATTGGTGAGGTCTCATCTGGAGTACTGTGTCCATTTTGGCCTACACTACAAGAAGGATGTGGAGAGAATTGGAAAAGAGTCCAGCGGAAGATAACAAAAATGATTAGGGGTCTGGAGCACATGACTTATGAGAGAGGCTGAGGTACTGGGATTGTTTAGTCTGCAGAAGAGAAGAATGAGGGGGGGATTGACAGTTGATTTCCACTACCTGAAAGGGGGTTCCAAGGAGGAAGGATCTAGACTGTTCTCAGTGGTACCTGATGACAGAACAAGGAGTAATGGTCTCATGTTGCAGTGGGGGAGGTTTAGGTTGGATATTAGGAAAAACTTTTTCACTGGGAGGGTGGTGAAGCACTGGAATGGGTTACCTAGAGATGAATTAGTTGGGAAATCATCCTGCATTGAGTAGGGGGTTGGACTAGATGACCTTCTGAGGTCCCTTCCAACTCTGAAGTTCTATGATTCTATGATTCTATTCCCAGCTGTTTGAAATCAGCATTTTATACTTAATGCTGATTTACACCAATGAGTATCTGGCCAATTGACTTTGATGTAATTATTCCTGATTCACACTGGTTAACTGAAAGGTAATCAAGTTAATTATCTCTAAAATTCAACTTTAAATGAGAGTATAAAAATGGAAAGATTAATATTCCTTGAAAGGGACATTTAAATATCATTCAATCCCTGTTCATGCTCTCCTTTATTATTCACTTTCTGATCACACTAGGCCTAATTCCAAGCATCCAACAGAAGTTTCTGAGCACCATTCACACCCTATGAACTCTACACAAGTTTCAAATGCTTAGCATCTCTGAGGAGGCACTCAGCATCTCACAGGACTAGGCTCACTGTCTGCTGTCATTGACCTTGAGTCACACTTTGCAATAGTGTGGAATGAAACAGGACGCATTCTTCAAGGTATGCATATATTCTAAAGAGAGTGGCTAGAACCTGAGTGACATTGCTCTGAAGTGAACTTTGTCATCCTCATGGGATAACGAAATAATCCATTTAGGGTTGCCAATTTCATATTTAAAATCTGGACACTCCAGGAAGAGTGCCGGAACTGCCCCGATCCCACCTCTTCCCCCTCTGAGACCCTGCCCATGCCCC
Organism: Chelonoidis abingdonii; assembly: GCF_003597395.2. Classification (NCBI taxonomy): domain Eukaryota; kingdom Metazoa; phylum Chordata; order Testudines; family Testudinidae; genus Chelonoidis; species Chelonoidis abingdonii. The sequence goes on from NC_133773.1 coordinate 106,749,895, forward strand.
ACTTCTTCCCAAGGGCCCCACCCCTGTCCTGCCTCTTCCCCAAGGCCCTGCTTGCCCCTGCCCTTGAGGCCCACCCCTTCCGCAAAACCCTGTCCCCATTTGCTCCTATTTCCCCCTCCCCACATCCCTCACTGCTTTTCCCCTTATCCCCCTGAAGGTCTGGAGAACCTCACCTGTGGAGCTGGGGCTGTGAGCTGCAGCCACTTGACGCAGATAGGAGGTGGCCCTGGCTGAGTAAGGGCTGGCCTGGGTGATGACCTGGCACCTCCACACCTCCCACAATAACTTGACTTGACTTTGGATGTCCAGTCAGTAGATCTGACCAGATACTGTCAAATTCTCTTTTCGATCACACTTTCGAGTGGAAAAACAGGTCAGAATTTTGTAGTCAAAAATTAAGCATGCCTACAGAAACCAGTTTTTATAATAACAGAGGAAGACATAAACAAAACAATCAAAAACACCCAACAAACAAACAGAATCCCTATTTACTCTACATGAAAATCAGTAACCGATTACTAGACCTAGATGTTCAAGTCGTTAGGTGATTAAGACAACATTCCAGATTATAAGGTAAATAAACTCATTAACCTTAGGTTGTAATTAACAACTTTAAAAAGTATTCTCACTTAGAAAGTTGCCTCCAGCATGGGGGAGGGGTGGGAATGGAGACGGAATCTGTAATTTGAAAACAGAGAAGGGAAACTGAAACATTTGTAAAGTATGTAAACATCACAAACTTTAAAATGTAATAAGAATCAATTACAAGAACTATCTGTATGACAAGAGAGAATTATCATAGCATTGTTTTCTGTTTTCATTTTATATACATTGATTTACTGTAAGCAATCTATCTCGTTATAATTTCTCCAACGCAAGTTGGAGTGAAATAACTACACCAACCGAACTAGATTCTATTGGAAAGGTGAGAATAGAGCTCACTGATATATTTATGCTTGCATAATATGTACATTAAAATTCTGTCACCCCTCCCTGGTGACAAAAACTGCAGTAGAAAACAGTACAAATATTAATCTTGTCTCATAAAGAATATAATAAGAATGAAAAATGCTACAAATTTAACATATCTTCCTTATATTCTTCAGACTCCAATCCCATGGTCTTTGTTGAAAACTGTAACAATACTAACCAGCATTCATATCCCAAAGAAATAAAATGCCTGACAAGAACAAGGGGAAATGAACAATAAGCACTGATGGCCTCATATGCCTCTGAAACTGTAATCATCCATACTGAGAGGTTTGTGGTTCTCTGTAAACAACATACAGAATTAAGATGGCTCTAGGTACAGCTAAAGCAACTAATTATTTGAACTACCTGCCGGTGACGAAAGCCAATGCCACAAGAAATAAGAGAGTGAGCTAAGTAGGATAATCAGACCGTATTTTTGGCTTCTCTTGTGTAGATATATAAGGGAATTGCGAAAGGAGCCATTCCCCGTTGTCATACCTGCTGTAGCAGATTCCAAGGAATGCAAAATCCTACCTCTTATGCTCTGGAAGTACAATGAGGGAATTACAGTTCCACCCAAGGGTATGAAATGTGACCACAGTCCCTCGACTTTTTCACGCCAGCCCACCAGGGTCACTGCTGGGTGAATATTCACTATATGCTGTTAAAGGGAGTATGTTCTCCCATGTCCTGCCTGTCTGTATTCTCTGGACAAAGTGCCAATTGTTCTATGCCATTAATATCCCACTAGCATAGCAGTGGTTTATCAAGCCATTGTCTATCCCTAAGTGAGACTGAAACAAAAGAACCTGAAACAAGACAAGATTTCCAAATCTAAAGTGTGCAAAAACTAAGATGGAACTGAAATTTATATATTTGGTAATGCAACTGTATTTTTAAAAGGCATTGGAACTGCCCAAACATGTGTTCTGTCATTTTTCAGGGAACTTATTGCTAACTGGATAACTTAAAACTCCAAGGAATTTTGTCTGTCAATTAAATTCATTGCTCACCACAATCTTCATTTACACACTCAGAGATTGCTAGAGAAGTGATTTGCGAGAAAGACATTATTCATGTAACTAAATGTTCTGTAAATTTATTTGCAAATAAGCAAGTGAAGTGCCAAAACAAGGATGATACCACTGTTGTTTTTGATATACGATAAAGCATTACCTCTCATTTCACAGGCATAGGAGACACAGCAATGCATTGAATGGATAACTGTCTCACAAATGGAAATGCCAATTTTTAAAGGATGTGCAAAAATTAACAGCTACTGTATATGTGTCCCCTGATATAAGCAGATTCTCACTGTGTGCATAGATCAAGAACAATATGGTCATAATTAATTAAAGATTCAAGAAATGATGTTTTCTTAAAGATCAATGCAGTCTAGTGTATAGACCAAGGAACTGGATCTAGGCTTTTAAGTTCCTCCTAAATCTACCACTGATTTGTAGTCGAAGGAATTATAAGGAAGTCATAACTTCTCTGTGACTCAGTGTATTCATCTGAGTGAGTATCCTTAAATTTGCCTCTCACACAGAGGTGTTGTGAGGATAAATTAATTAACTTTCCCAATGCATGTTTTGTTCCTTATATCCTTGCTGTATATTTGTGAAGTAATATGCAGGAGGTTTAACAGAGAAATTATTGTATTTGCAAGGCAAACCAGTTTGACCCTTACATTTTACAACTAATAATTTTCTCAAAAATTATGGTCAATACACAAGGGATTTTGAATATATGTCTCATTGTTCAAAGAAACTATAAATCTTGTGCTTTAAAATAAGTGGCAGGTTTTGAAGTTCTTAATCAATAAGTGATATGGTGTTTCTTAACAAATAAAAGTTAATCGGATACTGTTTGTCTTATAAGACCACTGACATATATTGGTTTAATTAAAGTCTTTCAGATTATCATATGGATGTTATGTGCTGCAAATAATTGTTCTCTACTCAATTTTTTGTTAATGGAAATAGAGCAAATGTTATGATCCAGAATAAATAAAAAACAAGAAGGAAAGGAAAACAAGTGTAATTAATGAATTCACCTTTGGTTTATTGGCCATCCATTTAGATTAACCCTGATGTGATTAAATAATGATGTTTGCTAACAGATATGGATTATGTAGGGTGACCAGACAAAAGCAAGTGTGAAAAATTGGAATGGGTGTGGGAGATAATAGGCACCTATATAAGACAAAGCCCTAAAAAATCAGGACTGTCCCTATAAAATCAGGACATCTGGTCACCCTAGGTATATGTAAAATTATGACCAAACATATAACACATTATATGATACATATTTTAGGTGCTTAGTATCTCACCTAAGATACTCATCACCTTCATAAAAAGTTAAATTACGTACAGATTTCCTGCAAGGGAATGATGACTTAAGTTTACAATCTCAATTGACACATGAAAGAAAAGCATCTTTCCTTCTGACAGTATAATATAATATTTATTTTGGAATCAATAATCAATTTTAAATGCATAGGAGAGGTAAGTGGAGGTAACTCCTTATATGTATCACCAGACATTTCCAGCTCCTTTGACAATGTTTCAGATTTATAAATACCAGAAATATTCATCTACTATGGAAATGCCTATTTCAATCTAGGCCAAGGAGGCAAAATCAGTTTTATTTGCATACTGATATCCATATTCAGTACGTTTATCATTAGCGATACTCAGTACTACACTAGCTTAAGGATATGTTGGTAGATATTTTGATAAGTAAAATACAATAATTAAAGTATGTTTTTATTGCTTGTTTTCAGAATAAAAGGAAAGCCTTGACAGAGACACATGCACACTAAGCATATGCTATATGCTGACTGGGCATGTTGAGTCAATAAGCAAGTTTGCTAGGTGACTTAATTCTAAATATTTATTTAGCTTCTCTCTTTCCAACTGTAAAATGCCACAGAAAATAATCATGGGTACAAAATTTAGATAGTTGAGCCCTTTGACTGGTTTTCTGCATCACAGTATATCATTTTGCAACTGAAAAGGTACTCCTTTCCTTACTAACTGGTAAGCAGTTGCTATAGTAGTATCTTAAGAACCCCTTTTCTGACCTCTCTTCAGTTGCAACTTCCTCCCAATTGATCTTTCCAGAGCTGAAGCATATCTGTATTTATTCCAGAAACACCAACATGCCAGTTTTAGAGGTTTAACTTTGTGGATTAGTGCATCAACTGGCAAAAGGAATAAACAACTAAATAAATAAATATCCCCTCCCCTCCAAATCCAACTAACCAGTTGGAGCAAACTTACTGAAAATCTAAACTAACAAATCTGAACTGAGCCTTCTGAGAGTGAGTCATCACAAACTGGAATACTGAAAAAAGAAATAACATCTAAGAATTTCCATTCCTGCATGACCAGTGCATCATTTTCAGTCAGAATGATAGCTAGATATTCCTGAAATAAATAAAATGACTTGAGAACTTTCACCATAAAAGGAGGGTTCTATTATACCACTGCTTCTGCTCTAAACAACCCATTATCTGCAGGTAGCACAAACTGTAAGCTTGGCAAAGACATGTAATGAAGACCATACACAGTTCTGCTAGTGTAGCTTCCACTCTTCCTATGTGGGAGGTGATCACTGGCTGTTTTTAGAATGGAGTTCCAAGTCCACTTTTTCAGAGTTAGACATAACAGAATCCTCTTTAGGGCAATTAAGCCATTTCTCAGAAAAAGCCTTTGATAGCTTGTTTAGCTGCTGTGCAGTTATAGGAAGCCAGTTTGGCACCAGGCCAATGTGGGATGGACAGGATGGCTTCTGTCATTTGGTTGCTGGCCCATTTAAGGTGAGTCTGAACTCAGACTACCCATGGCAGTCCATCTAGGCAGTTAATTGGATAAAAAGCACCTGGACCTGACAAAAGGCCATCAAGTGTCAGTAGAAGCTGGTGCTCACAGAAAGAACCTCTTCTAAGGTAGAGGAACGCCCAGAATTGAGAACCACAAACCCTAAGGAGGAAGTCTGTGTAACCCTAGAGTCAAGGGGAGATACTACAGGCCTGGAAGGCAGAACTGAGAACTGCAGGCCCAAAAGAGTAGAGCTGTGTAACCCCTGAACCCAAGGAGAGAAACTTAAGTTCCAGCTTATTTGTATTTAAAAAGTAGAAGCCAGCATGGGAATTTTGTCAACAGCTATATTGACTGTGTGGAGTTCTTCAAGGGTCCTAAGAGAAGGGAAACTGAGGCAGGAGTCCCTGTATTGCTCAGCAGGGAGCATTACAGGACAGGCACTCCCTACAACAGCATCTCTCTCAGTTCCCAAATCCTAAGAACTGAGGAAGACCTTTGTATTCTCCCTTTTCCTAAGAGCCTGCAAGTTACATAGCAGAAAAACATTTCTGAACAGATACATCCAGTTTTCCTGAGGCACACTCCCGGCTGGATCCAAGGGACAGATCTCAATCTCAGACTCTGAGGAAACCTCTCCTTCTTTCAAAGACAAACCTGAGAAACTAGCTGTATAGACAAAAATTACAAGGACTTTAAAAAGTCAAGGCTCTGGAATTTTTGGTGGTACCTACTGGGTTTAAGATGAGCAAACAAATCTCTGGAAACAGGAGGAAGGCAATGAGAGTATCTTTGACTATATTTTTAGCGATGTGTTTAGGGAGGGGAGAATGAAAATTTCTTGGCTTTAGACTCTGCTGCCAAGTAGGATTGATTTATTCAGGCAAGTACTGCAAGAAAGAGGGCAGAAAGATGGACACTTCCATTGGCCTCTCCCCTATCTGAATCCACATTTCATATGGTAGTTACTCATTTCCCGTCTATCAGAAAAGGCTGGGGTCTGCAGCAGGCATGACAGACATTATTTCAAGAGCAGCTGCTTCTCCTTTTGATGGCAAGAATGGCAAGAATTACAGTATAAGCAAACATTATCTTCAGTAAAAGAGGGAAGATAGATGTTGCAGCATGAATAATGTGTTTTTTTTTTCTTTTTAAGGTTAGGTTTTTCTAAGGCCTTTGAGCCTTAACCCGTGAGGCAGAAGTCAAACTGTGGAGCTGAGAAAGAGTGAAATAAGAGCCACTGAGACATATGGAGGTATTTCAATTTGGCTGGCTGCCTTCTCCCTGCCTATTGCTACCAGTGAGAGGAAAACTGCAGCCTGTGCAAAGCAGGCCAAGTCACTGAATAAAAATTATCTAGACATGAAAATGGCACACACAATATACTCTAGAAAAATCTATTGATCTGGAGGTTTTCAATCCCCTGGAGAGCCATGAACAGGTGTTATGGAATCATAACTATCCTGATCTTCTCACATTGCTAAATGGAAGGGGGTCCTGGCACAGAAATCCCAGCATAAAAAAATTAAGTATGTTTCTGTTTTTGTTCATTAATATCATGTAGTTATTTCTAGGTTATGGGAATTTAATTGAACATTTATTAGACATAAAAATCCTAACTTCTGAGCAGCTATATAGGTGTGTGCAAAATAATATAGTGAGCTTTAGTCTAATCTCTCCAACTTTACTTAGGTCCTCAAGATATATCTATGTTCTATGAAATCTTGTTATGATCTGAAACTGTTTTGAACTAGTAATTAAACTGGGAGAATTATATTTTTCACACTCTGTTTTAAATTTATTAAGTCAACTTTATCATTGGTGTTCTCTGCAGGAAAGCATCTAAAAGGTGGCGCTTTCCTCAATGAGTGTACACACATTTTAAATAGATATACTTGATTTACTCCATTTGTTTTAAGCCAAAGACTGGAAAGAAATCTTTGACAAAACTGTCATCTTTAAAATACGGTGATATTTCATTTTCCCCTTCTGCACTATTTAGATTGCCTAGAACTGAAATGCTTCCAGCAACCACTGTGTCCAATTTTTCAGAGCTGTCACTTCCTGGCAAATCTGCTTAAGCAAAATACTTATGTTGTTAGAAAACAGAGCAAACGTATATTATAAAATGCTTTCTATACTCCTTTACCAGTCAGACTCTTATTCAAGCACACAAAATAGCAAGAACGTTCAAAAATAAATTAAAAGCTGACTATGATAGATTGGTTATAAGTCCATGAATCTAGTACCCCTATGATTAGTTTCCAAAGACACAGTTGGACTTAGCTCCTTGAATTTTTCTACATAATAATCATATAATCAAAATGTTATTTTCGATGCATCTACTGTAAGGTCATTAAACTGAAAAATAACAGTTCAATGGAAGAAGAGTACAATGAAATATGACCATAAGTACTTCTCTCTAGTCCACATCTGTGGTTGTTGTTATACTTTATTTGTCAACTGATGATCCTTTGTAGGGTAACACAGAATTGCTACAGTATTACACTTGTAGACCTTTGGCCATGCTTTGCTGCATGTATCAGAACTCAAAAAAATACAGTAAGAATGAAAAGGAGAAAAAACTAAGAAAAAAATAAAGAAATCCCAGTATGTTAAAGTGACCTACATTGTCCAAAAGGCAGGAACTCTTTTCACAACACTAGCTATATTTTTCAGATAAAATAAATGTATCTTATTTTAGCTTTTAATCGATAAACCATATTTAAGAAGAAAATTAAACTATGTTGAGAGTGTATACAAACAACAGTTTTAAAACAATTTTTCAAATGTCCTTGTTTCGGGTCAATATAATTTTTTTTCATAGATTTCTTAATACTTTTCTAACCATTCCACTTTTTCTGTGTTTGTGCATGATTACACAGAAACTTGTTTAAATTAATCTTCCAAGTTTGCACACAAGGAATTACATAAGACTACAATTACTTCCACTGCTTTAGAAAGCCTGTCATGTTACAGGAAACTCAGTTCAGCTTATGGAGTACAATTCGAATCCCAATTCTCTGATGGCCCGTTAACACCAAATCCGTCACCCTTTAACACTGCAAAATCAATACACTGGAATGTCATGGAACTCTGATGGCCCACAAAGCCTTGGTATACATTTATTAGACAAAGATTTTATATTACTTCAGAGAAGAAAAGTGTCAAGTTAAAATCAATTTCAAGTTCCATACTAAGCAGGGAATAGCCTTAGACAAATAAAAGATTTAGTTCAAGTTACATTCAATGCAGCATAGGAACCAAAATAAAGGTCAAAGTTGTTCAGATGCATTATTTCACACTAGGACAGCAAGACGGGCATCTCAGAAGTGTTCACACTGGTTTCCAACTCTATACATTTTCGATATTTATAAAGCACCAGTTATTAGATTATCTAGATACTGACCACCTACTACATGCAGCTGCACACCCACAACTTCTAGGCTACCCCTGGGCCAGCATTCTCTCAGTAACTTCCTTTGATAGCTCCTCCCCCCAAGCCCAGTAATCCATCACAAAAGCACTTCAAAAAGGCCAAGTCTTGCTCCAAGAAGGAATCTATAAATACAAAAGTAAACTAAACAAACAAGCAAACAAATTACTCTAGCACAAAGAAACATATTGCCCCAAAACCTGAACACTGAACCTTCCAAAGGTAACCTCATCCAGACAACTTGTGATATCATTTAGCTACTGTATTTAGGCATGCCAAGAGCAAACTCTGAAGCATTCCTCTGACGAGAGTCAGATTTACACTTTATGCACCCCTAGGCACAGCATCTTCAGCCCCACCTTCCCCTCCTCCTCACACCTACAGCTGACCTTCGTGTTTTCCATAAAAAAATTAAACTTATAACCCACTTTTAAATTTTAGGCACCCCTAAAATGCCAGTATCCCTAGGCATATGCCTACTGTGCCTAACTGGAAATCCAGCCCTGCCTCAGACCTCAATCAAACAATGCTGCAACATATTCTAAAGGATTTAAGAGGTAGCTATTGACTTTTCTGACACAACGCTAGTAATTTTCCCCAACACTAGACAAAATCATCACTCTTTTGACCTGTTTTAGTGTATGGGTGTTCTGAAACATTTCCTGAACGTAAGACAGAATGTCATGTCAGACCCCACCCCCCGCCAGCACAGGATTCCCAATGTCTAAGGGAAAAGCTTACTTTTTTTTTTAATCTTACTGGGCTAGTACCACAACTGACAGAAGAGTTCTAAAATCATAATATAAGGCTGCCTGTCAAAGTTTCACAACTGTTCCCGTGTAGCTTTCCTTGAATCCCCAGCATCTCAAGATCTGGACAAGAACTAAACAATACTAGACTCAGTACGTTCAATTCTGTGTTCAGAGTTTATTATTTGTGTATCTTCCAAAAAAGAAATTAGGGGATAGTATTTAAAACTCTTCACTGTCACCAAGAGAACATGTGATGAACCTTAAACACTGACCCTAAATTGTCCAATGTAGACCAGAAAAATTGGAACAAAGAATGAGATCTCTGAACAGACTGCATGATACAATTTGTGTGCTAGGTGGACCTGATTGTTATATAGACCAACAAGAAAGTCTGATGTTTTTGCTCTTGGCATTCACAACTGGAAAGACAAGGATGGATACTTTCTCATTTTTACAGACCTGCCTTGAGGATACACCCTTTTTGGGTTCCCACTGATAACCAATGTGTCCAAAAAATAAATCCAGACAAGTCAAACTGATTATTCTTATTGGCTCTTTGAGACCCTGGTTTCCCAGAATGATTCAGATGTCAATATGCAATGTACAAATAGGTCCTTTGACCAAAACCATTCTTTACTAAGGTTCATATTTTCGCCTTAACCTTCCCAGAGCCAAAAGAAACCTGCAACCTGAGAGAACAAATCTACCTTGGCATAGGTATTATCATGATTTAGTGAAGTTTCTCCTGAAATCAATAAGAGTTTTGATTACTTGTTCATACTTGTTCATTTGGAAAACTTGTTTTTCTTGGTCCTGTCATCAGACCATATCCCTATATCCTGTAATTCTTATTAGATGGTTTTCCTTAAGGTTTAAACCTTAGTTTCCTGAAAGTTAAGCCCTCAACCCTCACCCCTCAAAGGTGTAACATCTAAGGTTTAAAACACAAATCGATGTTTGCATCCATACATTTATCAGTAATTTAACACAGTTGCCTAGGAAAGGCCTGCAGTCAGACAGAGAGTGGAACAATTCCCCTTCAAGCCCATGTCGGACTTTCTCTCTTCACTATGTTCCCCAAAGCTCACCTTTCCCTGAACTATTACCTCTTCAAGGAGAGTCAGAAAACCCAGAGTTCTTTCCAGCCATGAACAACTGCACATTTTCCCAGACCAGCCAGCGTTCAGGTCTCCCTGTGATTGTGTGTCCAAGAAAAATATAGATTTTCATTTGAATCAGCCAATTTTTCTCCTATTGTTTTGTCAAAAGCCCAAGCATCCTTTCATTGCACACAGTATTTGCATGCAAAGAATTTACTTTAGCAGAACACTTTAGCAGGTGTATCGTCAAGGCAGGTCTGTAAAAATGAGAAAGTATCCATCCTTGTCTTTCCAGTTGTGAATGCCAAGAGCAATGCAAGAACAGAGAAACCTACTATGAGAAACAAAAATTTAAAGTAAGAAACTAATTTCCTCCATTCCTTCTCCTCTGAGTGTCTAGTATATCTCATATTGTTCAGCTGATGGACCTTCATAATATTTTGTGTTCTGTTGCTGCAGAACCAACCAGCCACCAACGGCTGGATATTAATGAACCAACCTGATTCCTGAGATTGTCAATGATACTGAAACACAAATAGGGAAGTACATCAATATTAATTCAGCACTTCTTATATGCCAACATGGGGGCTCTGACTATCTCTCTTCTAAAGTGTAGCAAGTCCATAAGCCGAACACACTCCCCATCCTGACGTTTCCAGGAAGCTTAATGTGTCTTTCTCCCTCCACAGCCCAGCTTGGCTTTGTAAGAGACTTAATTCAGCCCTGATTGCTTAGCCACGTTTTCTGGTAATATCATGTATTTTTAGATTCATTTTCTCTGTTGCATCTTAATAGTGATTTATCAAAATGTTGTTCAACTTACTCAAACAGTTAGTGATATTAAAGTCAGTGGAACTACTCATGTTAGTAAAGAGAGCAGTATTAGGTCCCTGGTATAACCCCTAAGGCTAAACAATGCTGTTCAGACACTTACTGCAGACTCTTACAAGCACATAGCTAGAACTTTGGGAATTACTAATAGCTAGATTACATGCAAGTTGGCACTCATTTAAAGACAGAATTTACTGAAACTGGGCAAGAAGCATGTAAACTAAAGATATCCCAAGTTGTTATCAAAATGTATCTAGCTAACATGTTAACAGCATGTCTGGGACATAAAACCTAAAATGCCAAACCAAAGGAGTCTATTATGTAAAAGTTCACATCTAAAGGATATTATCCTAGATCAGTTTAATTTATTCTCATTTAATAATAAAAAATATACCTTTAGCAATATAGCAAAGCATAGCAAAGTATCTAGCTAGCTGTGCTAGAAAAAATGGCATTTATCATGTGATCTGGCAAGAGAAGTGAATAGACGCCAAATCCTGGGAGGTGGTGAGCACCTGTAACAAACGTATATGAAATTATATTGTATGTTATTTATTTCAGTGGCAATTGAATGTTATGGACTAACATTTATAAAGAAGTGAATCAAACTGAATATCAAAACTAGGTTTCTAAGAATTTCAGTTTGTATTAGTTTACTACAACGTCTGCTAATAAATAGCTAAATTATACAGAAGAAAGCTGACTCTTCAGCATAATTTTTAAGTATTTATAAAAGGGACTTCCTAAATGGGCACTTTAATATTTCAGTAAAGAAACAGGTTAGTTTTGATATTTCATGATAACTACTGACAGATTTTTTAAAAAGCATGTGTAATGTTAACATTATCTATGTTCTATATTATTTTTTTTCCTACAACCTTATGGGGACACATATAGAATTTTGTAAGTATTTTTCTTTCCTTTAGACTCCTACTACACTAAGTAATATGATAACTGGGTTTCACAGAAGTTCATCAACATAATAGAATTTTCAATGCTAGCACTTCTTGCAGCACAATATCATAACAAAACTTCAACTTTACATTCATGTATCATTACCTAAATTGAGTGGAAAATCATCAGGCCTTATATTAATACATTAAAGAAGTTGTCAATGAAGAAAACTCATACAACAGATGTAATGTTGTCACTTTACTATGTGAATCAATGCATCATATCCAGAAGCTTCTTTCATAGTCCAGGTTTGTTTTTCTTTCAATTAATTTTTTGCCACAGCAAACAAGAAGGAAGGAAAAGAGAAGGAGAGATAGGTATTGTTTCCACATGCTGCAATGCAAACTGAAAATTTCAAGCATCACAGCCAATTTCTTACTGCTTGCGTCATAGTTTCTGAATATTGGACTTCAGTTGTAACTCTGATATCACTCTTGCTTTGTGCAAATAATGTGAGGGCTCTTGAGAATGTGGATATCCACATCGTTTACCCTCTTTGCAACATTCAGTACACACGATTTTATTACTGCTATTTCCCCAAGACATTCTAATATTTTCTATGACGTCTCTTTCCAATCCACCGGTGTCTCTTAGCAGACGTCGCTCTGCTCTGTTGTAAGTCTCAGGAGAGTTAGGATATTTTTTGCCAATTAGAAATATACAAGTTGTTTAATTAACATATCCTTTTCATCAATGGTTTAACCCTAAGCTGACAGACAGACTTTCTCACAAAACATGAACAAAGAGGTTCTAATTAAACAGACTGAAGATTGTAAAAGGATAATTTGTTTAAACACCCACGGGATTCTTTGAAAACTCTTCAACAAGGCCTCTACTATAAAAGCATTTAGAATTTTTTATGGATCCCTCATTTATTTAGGGAAAGAGTCCTGTATTTTAAAGACTAAAGACTTTGGAGAGCCCTGAATAATTTTAAGTTTGGATATAAGACACCTTTTAAAAATTCTAAATTGAGACAAATTAAAATATAACAGTTTCTGGGTCGTACAGCAACATGAATTTAAAACTAGATTTCACCAAACAGTTATAACTAGAACTAGAACCATCAGATTACTGTGTTTTTATATGATCTGAATGAAACAGAAATATTAAAGGTTGAATTCAAGATAATATGCAAGATGATGTATATTACACATTAGTTACTGGGTGTTAATACTTTTATGGGAATTTAACTGAGGGGGACCTATACACCAAGAAGCCAACAAAAGGTGTAAGTAAATTTAATCAAGGGCTGTCTTATCTTCACTTACACCAACTTGTACCTTACTGTTTTTCCTGATATGCTTCTTTCTTCCACATCATCAGTGTGTGTTACACCAAATTCCACTCCTTTAGACTCAATCAGCCAAATTCAGACGTGATCTTGATGTATAAAGGGATATTAAGTGGGTGTGAGTCTGTATCTAAGAAAAGTGGAGTGAGTATTCTGAGACAGGAAGAAGCTCTATGTTACACCAGTTTAGTTTCCCTTAGGTTTAGATTTCATAAATCACTTTTGGATTTGGTTCTACAAGTTCAGAAACTCCAAGAAAATAACCTCCTGAAAACAAAAAAATATAGTGTATGGACTGGATCTCGTACACCTTGTAAACCTGGACTTAAAGATACGCTGACATCCAGTCCCCTCACCCAAGGTAGACTGATCCTCCTATTTTCTTATTCTCAGGCCTCCACATTCACTCACATTTGCACTCAAACCAGATGAATAACCCTAGTTTCTCCTATATTTTACCATCTCAAAGATGTATTTTCTGATTCAGAAAGTGTTGAATTTCAGGTGTTCAATACTAGAATTTTGTCAGAATCTTGAGTGGGAATTATGATTCAGTTGCACCCAAGCTTCCCCAAGTCCATCCATCAATGCTTCAGACCTAGCACTGAGTCAAATCCTGTGGTCTAATTTCCCAGTTAAATCAGAAAGAACTAAGTACAGACCATAGTATTTGACTTACTGTGTTTATTCAAACATGGACAAATGCAGTCTCCTCTATCTGCAGCTAGTGAGGGATCTGGATGTAGGGAGTCCATGCAAGGGCTGTGCATTTCCCATCAGGCATGGAACTCAGTTTTGTGGGAGTACCCTGAGTGTGATGAGCAGGACGGGATGACCAGAGAGGAGGCAAAGGTAGGATCAGAGGAGCTGGTTCTCTGAAGATCCTTTATCACCCCCATCATCTGGGAATGGGGCTGGCTAGAAGCCTATAGAAGTTATTCTGCCTATTTGGTTACTTAGGCAAGGCACTATGTTCTGGATTTCAGCTACAATGTATATCTTGTTTTCATTTCAAGCTTTTACTTTATAAATAAAATTTATGTACATAACAGGAATTTTGGAGCAGTTTTTCTGCTTTATATGGTCAATTCAAGTGTCTGGAGAAAAACAGCTTTTGCTGTGTAAATTAAAGAAAAAAAACAACCTTCATGAAGTGTGTCATAACAAATACTGAGACAATCATTTCCAATACTGTGTACAGATGTGGTCTCCTCACCTCAAAAAAGATATTCTAGCACTAGAAAAGGTTCAGAAAAGGGCAACTAAAATGATTAGGGGTTTGGAGAGGGTCCCATACGAGGAAAGATTAAAGAGGCTAGGCCTCTTCAGCTTGGAAAGAGGAGACTAAGAGGGATATGACAGAAGTATATAAAATCATGAGTGATGTGGGAAAGTGGATAAGGAAAAGTTATTTACTTTCCCATAATACAAGAACTAGGATCACAAATTAATTAATAGGTAGCAGGTTAAACAAATAAAAGGAGTTCTGTCTTCACACAGTGCACAGTTCAACTTGTGGAACTCCTTACTTGAGGAGGTTGTGAAGGCTGGGACTACAACAATGTTTAAAAGGGAACTGGATAAATTCATGTTGGCTAAGGTCTACAAAATGGCTATTCGCCAGGAAGGGTAAAGAATGGTGTCCCTAGCCTCTGGTTCATCAGAGGATGGAGATGGATGGCAGGAGAGAGATCACATGATCATTGCCTGTTAGCTTCATGCCCTCTGGGGCACCTGGCATTGGCCACTGTAGGTAGACAGACACTGGGCTAGATGGACCTTTGGTCTGACCTGGTACAGTCGTTCTTATGTTCTTTGTTCTTAACTCGGGAATACCAGCCAGGGATCCCCAAGTATATTTAAATCATCAGATCCCAAGATTTTACCATTGCTTGTTTCATGATTTTGTGAAAATGAACTAATAAGAGTGAAGGGAGCAAACAGAAGTGAAAAGGAACATCCCCTGGAACTTTCACAGACAGCTGGGCTGCTGCCAGGAATCTGCACTCACCTTCTTCTCCTCCCCAAGCAACAACATTGGCATACTAAGAAGCCGCTCCGGCACATTCAACTCCTTCTTCAACCAATAGAAGGGAAGGATTTTGGCATCACAGGATTAATGTGAAATTGATCTCAAAATCTGATGACTGTGGAATAATTCTAGGTTCTCTTCCTACTTCTCATTAGATTGCTATAACAAATTATCCCTCAGGGCACTTTGAAATACCTTCCTCAGGCAATATTCATGTCTGTGCAGATCCACAGGCCAAACTCCTCTATACACACGGGATGTACAGTCACTGTGAGGGCTACTGCAGCCATGGAAGAAAGTATTTATTCTTCCTTTCTCCACAGTCTACTTGCTCAGGCAGTGACCATGGACCAGGATTGACCCTTAGGGCCACATCTTCAGAGACATTGAACAGCCACTGTTTTCATTGATTTCGATGGGAGTTGTCAGTATGTGGCTCCCCTGAAAATCAAGCTCTTAATTATTAGGCAGAACAAAGCTTATTTTGCAGATATTATTATTATTATTAATATATTATATTATTATTATTTATTATTATTATTATTTTATTTTTTGTGACTTCTAATTTCAGTTTGACTTATATTTCCAGAGCAAAGTGGCTTTTAGTATGACCCTCAAACAAGTCATAGTACATGATATCAATACTATGATAGCAATAAGCCAAAGACTAAAGTTTTTCCCCTGCAAAATTATAATTTCTTTGGTCTTTGAATGTCCTCTGGGGGTAAGTCATTTTAATTTAACAGCTTCCATTGATTCGCAAATATTCCATTAAAAATAAAAGCAGGGGGCTTTGTGCAATCAACTGGAATAAAAATAAAAACAATCAATACAAGCAGTCATATCATGTAGCAAGGCTAAAAGAGTAAATAACTTTGAAAATGACCATTATTCAGAAAACTGAAAGCATTTCCCCTGAAGAAACAAAGCAGATATTTTCATGTTTTCTTGAACAAATCACAGCTACGTTATTTCAGCACATAATGAACTACAAAAAAAGTAAAAGAGTTATAACATTACTGGCTGTATTTATCCTAAGGAAATAACAAAGAAGGTACAGAAACGTAACATTTATATGTTTGGGTTTTATTTGTAAAAATAAAGCTGTTTTGTAAATCTTGTACATGGGACTTGAAAAATCCACCTACCCACACAATAACATTCAGTGGGAAGCTTTTCCTGGTGAGTTTGGAAGACTAAGCCATCAATTTCTGCAGATGTTAAGCAGTTATTTAAAAAGCAAAATAAAAACTTACATTTCTAGCCAATGTGGCTGTAAAGATTACTTTCCAATGAAATTTGAATTAGGGCTTCATTCCCGAAAAAAAAAAAAAAAGAAGAAGAAGAAAGAAAAAAAAGGATGTGCTTCACTTCAAGCATCTGCAGAGGTTCACTGAAGTTTTAGAGTCAATCATATGTGTAAAGGTTTGCAGGATTGGGGCCTGAACATATAATGCAGTGTTGCAGACACAAATCTGGTGCCTCTGCTGCTACAAATAGCATTGCTAAAATCATATCAGAAGTTATACTCTGCTATGCTGCCATTCCCTACTTGAACATCAGCAAAGGCAGACAGGCAGGCACTGGGGTTATCCGTAGGCTCCAATAAGACTGGTGGAAAGAGAGAGTAGTGAAACCCTTTTCTTTCTCCCTTCCTCAAAGCAATAGAACTCTAGGGGAGTTGCAGATGAATGGACATCCTTCGTCTACAACAGATAGGAGGCTGTAAAGGGGAGTTAGCTGCTCACGTACACACTTACGACCCCAGACTGTATTTTAGTTGGGCAACTCAACACACAACCCAATCTGCTTTCTTTTTTATTTAATTGCTTCACTAACCTAGTCTGCTTTGGTTAATAGCCATTATCTGTAAGCAGATCTGTTCATTTAAAAGGATTTTTTAACAATAGTTGTATTACCGTCAGGTAGAGACTTACCAGTAACTAAAGGTGAAAACTCTGAATTGGAAACACTAATGGGGAAAGCTAGATACTGTTGTACCATATAATCAGAATATAAGAAATCAATGTAGGATGAAAAGGTTCACACTCAGCTCTTAACAAAGATCAGTACCATTTGTATATTTTTATTAATTATTATTATTCTTTATTATTGTCATAAATACAAAGAGAAGGGTAACAACCTTCCTGTATACAGTACTATAAAATCCTGCTGGTCAGAGGCACCAAATAGTCTTACCTGTAAAGGGTTAAGAAGCTCAAGTATCTGGCTGTTACCTGACCCAAAGGACCAATAAGGGGACAAGATACTTTCAAATGGCGGGAGGGGGTCTTTTTTTCTGTCTGTTCCGTGTAGCTTTGGCTGGAGTAAGATCAAAGAAGCAAGCAATCCAACTCCTATACAGTTAGTCAGTATTTAGCAAGGAAATGCATTAGATTTACTTTTATTTTGGCTTGTGAATTTTCTCTGTGCTGAGAGGGAGGGTATTCCTGGTTTCCTTTTGTAACTTTAAAGCAAGGGTCAGCAACCTTTCAGAAGTGGTGTGCCGAGCCCTCATTTATTCACTCTAATTTAAAGTTTCACGTGCCAGTCATACATTTTAACATTTTTAGAAGGTCTCTTTCTATAAGTCTTGTGATACAGCATGGCCAGAAGGCAGCATAAGAGTGTTAGCAGGGGGCCTTATTCCCTGCCAAGGGAGGAAGGTTTGCTTTAGATTAACTAGAACAGCTGTGGCCAATTAGAGCACCTGACT
>NC_133773.1:106770438-106772967 GCF_003597395.2 Chelonoidis abingdonii
TTTAAGATCCAAGGGTTTGGGTCTGTGTTCACCTGTACCAATTAGTGAGGATATATTCTCAAGCCTCCCCAAGAAAGGGGGATTGTTCTCAAGCCTGCCCAGGAAATAGGGTGTATCGGGCTTCGGGAGATATTTGGGGAAGGCAGGGCTCCAAGTGGCCCTCCCTAAATGTTTGTTTAAATCACCTGATGGTGGAAGCATTACCTAATGTAAGGTGCAAGGAAGGATTTGTGCCCGGGGGAGTTTTTAATCTAAGCTAGTAGAAATAAGCTTAGGGGGACTTTCATGCAGGTCCCCACGTCTGTACCTTAGCATGGGGAGGGAACCCCGACAGTTATTAATAATAATAATATTAATATTATTAGTAGTATTGTTAGTTAAAGGGGCCTTTGATATCTTAGTGTTGGTTTTTACCTTAAGTCATCAATTCTAACAAACATATCTGCCATGAGGTTATATATCTCCCCAAGGTAGTGATTATAACACAGAGAAAGCCAGACCAATTGGGCATCCTTTGGCTTTCACTACTCTTTCACCAGATATTTCCATTCCCCCCTTGTCTACTCCATGAACTACTGCCACCAATACAATCTGTAGCCAGCTGATTTGGCCACAATCTTAACTACTGTTCATAATAAACCATAAAGGAGATGCAAAAGAGCATGAAACTCTGCATCTTATCCAAGAAGTATGATTAGATTATTGGCTTTATAATATTTCCAGCAACCCAAAAGGAGTATGTGTTGACTCCCAACAGTGGGCATCACATAGGCTAGTAGGCAGTGCTATCCACAAAGACATAGAGCAAACTTCAATACTTTTCAATTGATTGGAACCTCACAAAAAATAGCCCTTTGGTATGACACCCAATGTTTAATGTTACAACACATTTTTCTAGAGAAGAGCATAATTGCTAAGATTAAAGACACCTAGAAATACTTACCATAAAATACAATATATCATTTGTGCTGTGAACTAGAAGCTGCTGTTTAAAATGGCAAGTAATGACAACCATTTCAGGTTCCTCAAATTAGACCATTGCATGCACAAGGGATAAAACAGTGCTCATTCTAGGAAGACTGAATAGTCCATTCTCTGAAAGCTCAAATATTCACATCTAGTAGAAAATGATCCAGCTGCCTGACTGTAGCATAGACTCTTCCAAGGATGCAGAGAACAAGTTGACATTCTAAAGTATCATCATACTGGCTGTTCAAAATAAGGTACAAAATGTTTCTCTTTGTCTTCTAGCTAAATTGTATATGATTGCTATATGTTTCTCTGACTAACTGCATCTCTTTCAGAATCTTCCAAGAATTCTGTTACAAAAGTCAGACAAAAAGAGATTTGATATAATTTCAGAAACAACTATTTGCTTGTAGATTATATTATCCCATGCTGTAGCAGCTATCCGCACTCGTTGAGCAAATTGAGAAGAAAAATGCACTGGAGGTTAATCTAGTGAGCATTACAAAAAGGAAACATCTGGTTCATCTTTTATGGTCCTGATTAGGTGGATGCAGCCATAGACAACTTTATCTGAGCTCATGCTGAATTGTTAATTATGGGTTGATCCCACTGCCTATAAACTCGATGATAAAATGTCCAATGACTTCACTGAGTGTAAGATTAGGCCCTCTGTTCATTTTTGAGGCAGACTCCTGTGATTCAAAGCAGCCATAACATTTAATTTGGTCCAGTTTTTTTACCCTGCTTTGAAGCTGTGAAGTCCTGTATAATTATTAAGTATTGCCATTAATATTAGTTTCCAAAAATATAAACGAAATAATTAGAGGGGAGAAAACATGATAATCCACCTAGCAAACTAATCTAATTGGAAACAACCTTCCAAATCGATTAATGAAATAATCAGGTGGCAAAAATAATCTACTGTAATTGAAGACAAAATGGAGTTAAGACTGAAAACCTCAAAAATATTAGGATTCCTGAAGAGATATTTAGGTGCAGTACTCACTACAATCAATCTTTTTAAATGTCTTACACACTTCCCAGGACAGTATTATCGCGTGACCTTCATTTTTACAGCCACAAGAGTACCTTGAGTTTGACAAGATTTATTGTTTCAGACTAATAGTTCCTACACTGTATGAGAATTTCATTCATATTAAAAGCTTATATTTTATGGCCTTTAATTCATAACTTTTACAAGCACAAAACACCTCAGAACTCAAACAATTTGAAATTAATCAATACATCATATTTTCCACATAGAAAAAAAGAATGAAGTGATGCATTTCTGCTCACATCACTACTGCAGTTGCAATATAACAACCATCTTCCAAGCCATTTGATAGATGACTTATCTGTTTAGCATCTTGTCTTGTAGAAAGCTAAACTCATTTCAGTACTTATTCTAATTGTGGCAAATTGCCGGTATTGTTCTCTGGATCTCGCGCTTTCTCTTCTCTGGGGTAGGTTCAGGGCGATATTGCTTGCCTCTGAACCATTTCTTAATCACTCCCCTAGTGTCCTTGGAGGAGGGGAGTGGAGAGGGAGGGACCTGGGCCC
>NC_133773.1:106791226-106854194 GCF_003597395.2 Chelonoidis abingdonii
TGGCCACAGCTGTTCTAGTTAATCTAAAGCAAACCTTCCTCCCTTGGCAGGGAATAAGGCCCCCTGCTAACACTCTTATGCTGCCCTCTGGCCATGCTGTATCACATAATGAACCATATTAAAAGCTAATAGCAACTTACACCTGATGCATTTTTTTCAAGCATTACAACATGTTTTGATCAATCCTACTCATTTAAATTGATAATAAGGACTGACTGATACCAGGAGAATTTGAATTTCTGTAACATAGGCCTGGGAATAACATGCTACAGTAGTTTCATTGTGCCATTTTTCATAGATGAAATAATCCACATCATTCATATATGTGTGCATATATATATGAGTTTAGTAATTTATAGTTAAGGTTGAAATGGCACTTCTTTTCTAAATATCTACTTATTAAATTCTCAAATAGTTTATTTTTGGTGCTAAAACTTCTCATACTTGACCTTATCCCATAAGATTATTTTTTTTAGAAAATTGCAATATTCCTTCAACAATCTGGGAGTTATCCATGCATGTGAGAATGGTGTTTAAGTGCTTTTTTGCACTTAAGAAAATGTGCAGTACTTTTCTCTCCATCATTTAAGCATGCACCAAACCATGATGTTCACAGTTGTGGTATTTTATCCCTTGATACTGACCACTCCAGAGTTTCTGTGTCTGCATTAGCACATTTTAATGAGGATCCCTAGCATCAAGAGGCTAACAAAAGCCTTTCCAGAGTTCCCACTGTTAGCCCTAATACATTTTTAGTAGCTTATTGCAATGGGAAATTGCAGTCCTTGCCTCAAGAAGTGAACAATGGTCTTTCAGAATTGTAAAATGCCAGAATTTTCTGGAGTTCACCAAACATAGTCTGTGCCTGCTGATAGCTAGCTAGCAATATTTTATTAAGTGGTGGCTTTAGGTAATTGTGGAACCCATGATCATTCTGAGCCAAGGGAGTTCCAACAACTATTGTAAGGAGTTTAAGTTTCACAGTTAAATCAAAAAATGTTTGAGTTAGCAATCCAACGCGATATATGGTGAAGACATAATGGTGCAACTACTGCTTCAGTTTACATAGGCATAAACCTAGGGTAACAAGCTGAAATGAAGTTTACATATGTATAACTGAGAATAGAATTTGAGCCCATAATTCTATTGATGTTATCCCCACAAAAGTGCTTTCAAATGTTTAGCGGAAATGCTCTGGGAATTATTCTTCCCATGAGATTTTGTTTAATATTTGTATAGCAATAATAGGGGAAAATCCTTGATGGTGTATAGCCTGGTTATCAAAGAAGTATAGCAAAGAGCATGAAGAAATTTGTATTGGAAAAATTTTAAATACAACCAGATTTTTTTAGTTCTTAGACTTTCAGAAAGTCAACCTCACTTCAGATAAAAATAACTGTTCCTATAGTATACCAAGTTAGCACAGTGGGTTTTTTTTAAATATTTGAGGTCTGAAATTAAAATGAGCAGAAGCCTAGGGCCACATGCAATAGTATGCACATAGCTGCATGCCTAATTTGCAAACATGATTACCACAAATGTGTGCACAAATTTGTGCATGCAAACAACCAACTGAACATGCAGATAGAAATAAGGTATGTGTGTACATGCACATTTTTGCGTGCAGCCTTAAATCTTCCACCTTTTTAAAAGGACATTAACAACATTCAGAATGGACTGCAACAGACTTAAAATGATAGCTAAGGATTTATGGGGCTTATTTTTAGAAACTTTTTTTTTACACATTTCAGTCACTATTTTTTAAATTACGTACTATGAAATTTAGGCCACAAATCAGTAAGATCCTTTGCATATCCCTAATTTTAAGCATGTGATTAGTCCTGTAGTCAATGGGCTTCAGGTTAAGTGTATGCTTATGTATTCACCTAAATCAAGTCCTAAATGAGGAAATAATCTCTAAAAGAAACATTTCACAGCTTAATAAGCTTGTGTATGTATATCCAAAGTTAGTATGAAATTAATGGGCAGCACGTTTAAAGGAAACAAAACATGCAAAGCCAACTTATATCCCCTTGCAATGGGAGGCTGTGAAGGCCAAATGTGTAACTGGGTTCAGAAAAAAAAATAGATAAATTAATGGAGGACAGGGCCATCAATGGCTATTAGCCAAGATGGCCAGGAACACAACGACATGCTCTGGGTATCACTATACTTTCATCTGCCAGAAGCTGGGACTGGACAACAGGGGATGGATCACTCACTAATTACTCTGTTCTGTTCATTCCCTCTGAAACATCTAGTACAGGTAACTATAGGAAGACAGAAAACTGAGCTAGACAGACCATTGGTCTGACTCAGTATGGCCATTCTAATGCTAGGTGAATAAATTAATTTAAATAATCTACCAAAATGTCTTTTTGCCTCAAAAAAACAGTATAAATCTCCTTTGAAAAAAAGAACATTATAAGCAAACACAAAATGAAAAATAATTAATTTCCTTTCCTCCAGTAAAATAATTGGATGCCCCAACTTTGCAGCAATAAAGGCTGCATTTGCTAAATACTTACCCAGTAGCCTAAGGACCACACCTAAGTTGCATACACAGTGAATACTCCTCATCTGCATATATTTCACATACATTTACATATGTTTTTGTACCAAATATATGCATATTCTCTTATTTTTATTAAAACGAATATAGTTTTTCATAATCCTATAAATAGATTAAGGACATGGCTCTAATCTATAGGGAACAGAAATTTCAGACGAAATGGAAACAGTTTCAGATCTCACTGATTTAGGATACTTGAAATAATCATTAAGAAAATTTATAGTTCTCTTCTACCTAGAAATATCAGAATAAAATTCTAAATAGAGACTGTATGATAGAACACCACACAGAGTGTATAAAGATTATCCTCAAGTAGGTCTCACCAGATGATAAATGCTGGAGATGCAACAAGTAATATACTAACTTGTCTCACATCCTCTGGGGATGAGATAACTTACAAGGAGACTCTGCTGACATTTGTAACGCATTATCATAGATACTGTATTTGCTATTCTCTGCTACTGAGCTCTATCTGCTGAGATTCCTGGAGAAGAACGGGATACTCCTCAGTATATCACATGAATACTGATCACTTTTGATAGCCAACAGAGTGATACTTAAATAATGTAGCTATGAGATTCTTCCAATCTTTTCACAATAGGTGAATAAAATGGCTAATATAGTTATATTGCTTACATTGAAAACTCTCCTTATGTAGGTCAGCAAAAGTTCTGGTCTCTAAAAGTGTAAATCAAGGAACCAAAATCAAAGAATGTCATCTCTCAATAGCTGCTAGTAATGTAATGAATTATTTTAATTTATTGTATTGAGATTACGCTACTAGTAACCAATTGAAAAAATCACTATGCAGTGGTCACGATGAATGTTATATGCACCGAATTACAGAATTTGTTGGTCCCTGGCAGATTACACATCTGAAAAAATTTCCATTGGCCACAAACACATCTTGGGTCAACCAAAATATATGCTATATGTGGGGAACATGAATTTATGGGCCTCTAGTTTTAAAAAGCATGCCTGTGTGCACATATGTGTGTACACACACACAGCCTTCCCAAGTTTCTTTACAAATTTACAGGAAAAAATTGTATGTCATATCCTTTCTCTGGAATTATGAAACCAGACAAGTTTCACTTTCACAGCTGTATTATTAAACAGTTTCTGAATACGCTAATATAACATACATTGCACCAGTGATAGTGATACTAAGAGCTATAGTTGAGAATGTAATTGCATCACTTTTCAGCTACACACGTTTCCCTCTAAAATACTTCTTGGGTTTAAATTTCTCACGCTTGTTCTCAATTTACAAAGTTTTGGGTTTTGTTCTTATTTTGGTTTGGTTTGGAAGTTTTTGTTAGTTTGTTTTGTAATTTAACGGAAGGTTAAAGATGGTTTTCTTCAAAGGTTTCACATTTGACATGTCGTAGTTCCTCATGAAAAATATAAGCTTTGCAAAATATGAAAACACATGAGTGCAAATAATACACTGTTGCAGAATAAACACAGTATACTATTATGCAGTGGTATCTACCCCACATGAGGCTCGAACAGAAAAAAAGGGCCATTTAATCCTGTGATAGGCTGCACCTGAAGGAGAGTCAGGACTGATAAGGCCTAATGGCTGATGAAGCCCAGCTGGGGGAGGAGTTTGGATAGGCATAAAGAGGGAAACTTGGTAGTAAAAAGAGACTGGAGGAAGGAGCTCTGCAGTCACTCCCTTCAGACTCTGGAAAGAACCCAACCCAGGGAACAAAGGAGGTTCCACCCAGGATTGGGCCAGAAGATAATGAAGAAAGGTAGGAAGAAGTCCAAGGAGATAGCAACTAGCAAGCAGACCGTATCAGCAAGAAATAGGGTCTCTGGGATGGAACCTGGAATAGTGGTCAGGACTAGTTTTCCCTATCAGCTACTGGGGAAGTGGCACAGTCTGGGCGGTGGAGCAGAAGACTGACTTAGACAGTTTGTCCAGAAGGACTTTGTAACCTTGGGAAAGCTATAGTGATGTGGCCAGAAGACCAAGCCACAAAGAGTGAATACCTTGAGTTACAAAGACAGAACACTCAAGTTCAGAGAGAGAGACCGGGGGAGGGGAGAGGATGAGAAGGGGTGAGTAATCAAAGAAGGATGTGTCAGACTGGTTGAGTGCTAATCTCCAGACATGGCCATAAGGAGGTACAGCATCAGTGAAGAGCTTACCCCATGACAGCTATTTTTCTTACTGCTCTAAGTGGATAATAACATATGCAAATGTACTTTATTTGAATGAGAGGTTACTAAATCTCACAAAAATATATTCTCTTGTTATGTGATCTTATGCTCTCAGAGACAAATACCTGGCATCTTTTTTTTCAGGGCTTTGGAGCTGTGCTCCGGCTCCTCTCCAGCTCCAGGCAAAAACCTACAGCTCCACTGCTCCGGAGCTGCTCCATGCTCCAGCTCCGGCCTCTGCTCCAAAGCCCTGTTTTTTTTACCTTTAAACAAATTAAATATAAAACTTATTGTAATACAGTTTTACAAAATTACCATGCATTTAAAAAAAAATTGAAAAGACGCAAAATAAATCAGTGATTGTACAAGGAAATGACCTTAGCATGGGAAACAACTGTCAGTCACTGGAAAAGCAGTTTTTCAACCACTGAAAAAGCCAACTTTCACAGTTTTATAATATGTTATTAATACTTGGTGTTTATAAATGGTATTAGAGCTCAATCCTGCATCTACTATGAATGCCTTTTATTTGTAGTAGACTAAAGACTCTATATCAACTAGTTTACAGATGAACTCAGTTCATTTGTTTTAAATATTTTGCTAAAAGGGAGATAAAAATATTCAGATTTTCTACCCTGTCCAAAATGAGCACACAACAGGACCAGAAGGAGGGGCAAGGTGGCTTTTAACCACCTTTAAATTCTTCTGATCTTGTGGCTGCATATGCCCAGGTCCTAGTTTGTTACAGCAACAGCTACGCTTCAGTGACCCACAGCAACCAAAATGAACCTTATGGTAACAGGCAGCCAGGTGTAGGTTAGAGCAGTATGAGGCTACTCTAACTTTCTCTGAGAACTAGTCCAGTTGAACCACTTTTTCCATGGCCTCATCAGTTAAGCCAGCCCACAGGCTAAGAAGGTGGAGAGTTACTAACTGGCTCTATGCCATTCAGCCATTCCCCTTACAGATGCTTTGTGCCTCTGTGGAATGACTTCATCTGTAATGCAGATGTGTATGTGTAGGGGATCGCGGAAGACTGTGTTACGACCTAGCTAGGGTGTTTACACTTTCTCAGTGATAAGTTATTGTAAGACACAGCTGCCAGTATAAAGGTTATTGTAGGTTACAGCAGAGCTAGCATAACCTGCGCAAACTAGTAAGAACCGCTTTGTATGGTCTAGGCCAAGAGTCTGTGGAAAGTCCCTGGCCTTAAGCCAAGGAGCAGGAAGACCCGTAGAAAGCCCCTATTTGCATATGTAAAAGCTGTTTTTGAACCCTGTATATATATCTGCATGGCTTCGGTCCCGCCTTTGGACTCCATACCAGGCCGAGCTTCGGTGACAGCAACGCCCGGAGTCCCCGTTGCGGGTGTGTCATTTTACCTTCATGAAAGCCAAATAACTGACAGTGTGTGTGGGCCTCATCCTTGCAGAGCACTCTGGGTAGGCCTGCAGCCTCCCAAGAACCTAACAGTATGGTCATTCGGGTCTACAGACTACCGGGGCCATTGTCTGTAGGTGGCACCTTACACTTTTCGAACATGTCGCAAGGATGCTACAAGATGTTCCAGGGAATGCCGTTCTCTGTAACATCGGGATAAAATTCCACCAACCAAGGGGTTGAGGTGGCCCAGAGGGAGACCCCCTATTATGTGGTTCATCAAGTCTGTTCGGAAGTTGGACTCTCAGGCCATCAAGCCTTTGCAGTTGCGCAGGAATGGACCAACTGGCGAACAATCGCTATGACTGTCTAGCTAAGCATTGAAGAAGAAGATCTGTCTAGCACCCTTGTAAGGACTGTTGGAACTGTAGAAACTCCACGCTACTACATTGCTCTGCAGGGACTCTCCTGATATGGAATCTCATTTTTTATGCAGCCATACTCAGTGCTCTCCCACGCTGCCCTAACCACCTATCAGCTTCCACGCTCCCTTTATCGAAATCCATCAGCACTCACATTAGATCTAAAAGCTCCAATGAGGCTTTATAAAAAGGTTCCTGCACCCCTTCCATTAAAACTCCTGACATGCCTCTTTGGCCCAGTTGGGGCAGCCCAGCGTTTTCATGCACACTGCAAATATGCCCAATGTATTTCCACTCTCATGAAAACTCCACTTATGTGCGCTGCTCATTTCCTCTGATCCACCCCTTGATTTCTGCCACCCCAAAAGACTTGGTGGTTATTCACCAATCAGGAGACTGGACGTGATTCTGATTTTAACAGATACAAGCTTTCCAAAAGAATAAAAATTTGATGTAAAAAACAGTATTATTTTCTATGTTCCATTTCCCAAATGAAAGCTTTGAATATTGTGATTAACTAGATTTGTGGTTTCAGTTAACTTAATATTTTCTCAAACAAATTAACTTATTTTTAAAGGTGGTGAAACTTCAACACAGGAAGCAGTCCTTAAAAAAGTCACAGAATATATAGAGATCTGCTGGAATCATAACAAAGGTTATACTGTGCTACCACACAACAGAGTCAGTTATACACAGACAACTTTTCACTTCATATTACTTCCCACAGAAATAGGGTAAAGATCTTTTAAAGGTTTGTTTGACATCTGTATGGTATCTAAACAATTGCACTCACTGAATTTAGAAGCATGGATATTGTAGAGATATGTTTATGAAAGATTGTGATTTGGAAATGCTCCCTCATAAGGGACAATGTTGTGAGTGTGGGAATTTGGAGATGGTCCTAGAGGCCTGGGTTGGGAACACCACATGGATTTGTGCAGCCCATCACCATAGAAGCTTTCCAATTTGTTTTATTACAGTTTTATTCCTTTCTCATTCACTGTTTTTTTATTTAATGAACCCCAAGATTATTACATATTGTGAGAGAGGCTGAATGAGAAGGAAATTTCAGTGATTTTGAAGTTAACTCCTCTGTTTGCAACTGAAATCGGAGACAAAGAGAGGCACATGGAATACCAGGCACAGAGGCTTTTGCATGTTTGGTGAGCACAATAGTAGCTTGACTAGCTTAAGGGGGGGAAGAGGGGAGTGATGCCAAAAATGGATGTGTTGCAACCTCCTTCCAGTCTGCATTTGTCAGGCAATGTTGCAGATAACTGGAAAATATTCAGAGATTTGAATTGTTTTTAGCAGCCATAAGGGCAGAGGAGAAAAATGATAAAGTGAAATCATCAGTCTTTTTTGCATATTGTTGGGGAGGAAGCATTGGATATCTATAACTACTTTAAGTTTGAAGAATGTGAAAGCATGAAGTTAAATAAAATACTAACTAAATTTGAGTAACACTGCAAGCCAAAAATGAATGAGACCATTGAGAGACATATTTTTTTTACATGCATGCAAAAAACTAATGAAACTGTAGAACAATATGTCACAGGATTAAGGAAACTTGGTAAAACCTGTGACTTTGGTGAGCTGACAGAGGATCATCTGTGGCATTAAAGACAACGCGTTAAGTGAGAGAGCACTTTGTGAACGAGATTTAACTTTAGAAAAAGCTCTCCAAATATGCAGGGCAATAGAAACCGTAAAAATAGAAGCTGGAAAATTGCTGAATTAACCAGAAGGGGTTATTCATGTACTAAGTACAAATTATTTTTTTTTCCCAGAATAGGCCCATCAAAAAGTGGAACCACTTGCTATAAAAACCACTGCTGGGGGAAGACTGGGTACAGACAGTCACATGGAAGGTGTGCATCACAGAGTGGCCCCAAACAATGTGTGGACTTTGGGAAACTCTATCATAAATACGGCCAAAATAATCATTTTGGAAAATGCTGCAGATCCCAAATACAGAAAATTCAAGTGCATTCAGTTAAAGACAACATGGTTGAGGAGTTTTTCACAGACTTATTGAAATCTACAAAGCCTGATGAGAATGACAGGGAAAGGAACAATTATTTCACTGAAACTGGGCACAGGAGCTCAGGGTAATATTCTGCCTGAACAAATTTTATGAGAGACTGAAAATAAAACCAAAACTAGGACCAACAAAAATAAAGGTTACGAGTTACCAGTGAAGAGGAGATGTATTGCCAGCATCAACCATAAAAACACCATGTACAGGCTCCTGTCCATTTTAGAGCCAAAGGAGGTAATCCCGATTCTAGGCCTACCTGCATGTGAGAAACTAAAATTGGTGCTCTCACTACAATATCATACTGAACCTAGCTATAAGGCACTCTTTGGGGAATAACATGACCTTTTTCCAGGGTTAGATTGCTTGCAAGGTAAGTATACAATATGTATAAACAAACAGGTTCCTCAAGTTATCCATCCATGTAGAAAGGTGCCAAGACTTCCAGAGACCTCAGTGACATTTTCAGCTTCAGCCCAGGGGCAGCAGGGCTGGAGCTGTCAGCCAGTGGGGCCCGGAGCTCCCAGCTGCCACAGGCAGTGGGGGCCGTGGAGCTCTCAGCAGCCATCAGTGGTGTGGGCCCCCTACAGCTCTCAGCCACCAGCCCAGAGCTCCAAGCTGCAGTGGAGGCCTCACACAACTCTGAGACACCACAGACAGCAGGGAGACCTTGCAGCTCCCAGATGCTGCAGGTGGTGGTGGGAACCCCAGCACTCTCAGACACCACGGTCAGTGGGAGGACCCTGGATCTCAGAGCTACTACAGGCACCTGGGGGACCTCAGAGCCACAGTACCAGTGACTGCTGGATCCCCCACCACACGCACACACCATTTTGTCATAGTTATTTTTAGTAAAAGTCAGGAACAGGGGCTTCCATCCATTTTTGTTTATTATCCATGACTTGTCCGTGACTTTTACTGAAAAATAACGATGACAAAATCTTAGCTTAAGTAGTGAGGTGACGAACAGGAGGAATCATGCTAAGGTTTAAAACAGTAATTGATACAAGAGCCAGTTTTGACGTTTTATGCACCAGGAAGGCCTATTAAAATTTCAGCAAATGCTTCACAGTCTGGGTTAGGTGCAGTGATTTTACAGAAACATGAGGATTGTTGGCAACCAGTGACACAGGCATCCAAATCACTGACTGAGGCAGAAACCAGATATGCACAGATCGAGAAGGAGCTTTTAGGAATATTGTTTGCCTGTGTGAGATTCAATCATTATATTTATGGACAGCCAGTGGAAGTTGAAATGGATGACAAGCCCCAGATAATGTTATGAAGAAAACCGCTAAATGTCTGCATCTTAAGGATTCAAAGAATGATGCTAAATCTGGAAAAGTATGATTTGGCAGTGACCTACACACCCAGAAAACTCATATTCACTGCAGATGCACTTTCCAGAGCAGTGGCTCCCATGGAACCAGACTTTAAAGGCAGAGATGCAAGTATATGTACATCTGATTGTAAAGTCAGGAAACTGCAACAAATAAGAGAGGAAATGGAGAAAGATTAATCATTGGGAATATTTAATGAACTGATAATTAAAAGGTGGCCTGAAGAAATAAGCAGTTGCTGTCCAAGTATAAGATAGTTGGAACTGCAGACATGAACTTACTGTGATCGATGGGGCAATGTTCAAGTGCAGTAAGGTTGTAATTCCAATGAGCCTCCAAAAAGAAATGCTACAGAAGATCCATAAGGGTCATTTAGGAATTGTGAAGTGCAAACAACGAGCACGAGAGGTGCTGTATTCGCCGCAGATCAATCAATACATCAATAATGTGGTAGGAAACAGCTTTTCATGCTTGAAATACAAGTCATGCCAACAGGCAGAGCCACTGAGACCTAATCCAGTTCCACAAAGGCCTTATGAGAAGGTAGGTACTGACTTATTTACCTGGCAATCAACGGATTACTTAATAGTCACAGACTATTATATTCTGTATCCAGAAAATTGCACACTGCACAGTACTAACAGTAAGTCACTGATAGCTGGCATGAAGGGAATCTTCTCCAGACATGGAATTCCAGATGAAGTCTTCGGCGATAATAGGCTGGGTTTTTCCAGTGCAGATTTTAGGCAATTAGCCATAAATTGGGATTTTCATCACAAAACAAAGTCCAAATTATCCCCAATGAAATGCAAATGTGGAAAGGTCTATATGGACAGTAAAGAAACTTTATGAAAAAGACTTTTGATAGTGGGGGTGATTTGTATAAACCTTTATTGGTTTATCGAAGTACACCCATGGACAATGGCTTTTCTCTACCTCAACTTTTAATGAGAAGAAGGATCAGATCTAATTTACCAATTAATGGTAACCTAGTGAAAACTTATAACAATGCAATCAGATGGAAGATGGAAGAAAAACAGAAACAGAGATATTATTCTAACAAAAGAGCTTGTGATCTCCCATCTCTTAAGCCAGGTTATAGAGTGTGCCCGATGAATCACACTTCTAATACTTGGGACCAAAAGGGTACCATTAAAGAACTGCTGTATCCAAGGTCTTATGTAATCCGGACAGACCAGGGGAACACGTTTCAACATGATCTAAGGGATCTACAAGTAATCCCAGAAAGTTCCAAAACATAGACAGCTGAGGTGGACTATAGCATTTCACATCTGGCTGATTCTTTATCATCAACGAACAAAAGAGAAACAGACAAGGAACAAGAGAACAACTCAGACTCTAGTGAAAGGCTGACACTGAGAAGATCAGAGTGGGAGATTAAAAATGTCCTGAAAGACACATAGAGACTTGCTAACCTACCTGGAGAAGGGATGTTTGAGGAAAGTGAGTGGTAAAGGCTCTATTTAAAGTGATGCTCTAGTAACCTCTCTGCTCTAGGTAGTGACACACTGGATTTATGGAAATGTACTAAATGGATTGCAAATTTAATGTATGTGTTACTAAATACTTGTTAACAGTTTATATATATGTATATGTATTTAAGAGTAACTCATTTTTCTTTTAAGAGGCAAAATGTAGAGATGTGTTTATGAAAGATTGTGATTTGGAGACACTCCCTCATAATGGACAGAAGGAGATTGGATCCTGCACTTGGGGGTGGTAGGAAGACTTATGTGGGGGGTTGCAGAGTCTCTCCTCCACTTACCCAGCAATGGCAGCTTCTGTGGTTCCAGTCCCATAAGGTAGCTGGGTTCAGCTCCCTGCTCTGGGAGTAGAGACACAGTGCACAGGGTTGCCACACAACTCAGGTTTGGCCCAGCCACCATTTCATCATGATTACAGGGGGCTGGCCAGACCAAATTTGAGTGAGTGGTACTGCAACCCCCCTGCACCAGGTCATAACACCACTCATATGAATTTGGCTTGTCCAGTCCCCCCATTGGGGGGCTAGGCCAAACTGGAGCAGTTCTGCAACCCCAGCTGGTCCCATGGGACAGAAGCCACAGGATTCTGTATAGGCATTTTCCACCCATGTTAAAATGGAAGTTCCAGAACAAACTTAACTATTGTGACAGTATCAACCCACTATAATAAACAGAAATACTATAAAGAAAACTCCTATTCTAAGACTCATCAATTACTACCTACTTCAGTAGACAAGAAAAGTGTAAAAGAAGTATATAGCGTTTGGTTATGAAATGTAGATTATGCTGCATATTAAAAATATAGGGTTAGATTTTTAAAGATCATTAGGTGCCTAAGGATGCAGATGGGCACTTAGTGGAATTTTTAGAAACACCTATGTCAACTCCCATTCATATCCCAGGCACTTCCCACATATGCCTATCTGAATCTTTAGGTGCCCAAATACCTTTTAAATTGGGCCCTTAATTCAAATCCATATCTGACTTATGTATCTCATTTTTACCAACACAAAATTCATATATAAGATCTTTCAATAGTCCCATGGCTTAACAAAATATTTTAAAGGAACCTTGTATGGAATCCTTAAAACAACAACTGTTATGCTACTGTAAATCTCAGTAACACTTCTGACTTCAGTTACACCATTGTAAACATGTAAAATGATATGCATTTATATTAAATATAAATTGACTTCATCAAAGTCACTCATGTAAATCTGGAATAAAACAGAACTCATAATCTGATCAAAAATCTCTCAAATCTCAGTGTGCTAAACTGTAATTTTACAACCTATCCTGGGTAATGGAAATGCACAGCTGCCTGACTCCCAGAAGCACAGAAGAGAATGATTCTGTGCTTCCGGGAGCACAATTGCTCTGTTGCTCTCCCCAGCTCTGGGGAGGGAGTAAATTATTTCATCCCCTTTCATGGAGCAGTTTACTCCTTCTGTACGTCCACTCAGCTACCCTGGCTGGTAAAGAGAAGGGATAAACTAGTGCTCCTCCCACAACCCACTCCCTTCTTCACTCACTTGCTTTTAACAGAGTATATTGGGCAAGCACACGGTCGCCTTACTGCAGCCAGTGTCACAATCTAAGCAGTATTGAGTAGGGTAGTGAAGGTTTGTGGCAACCTAGCCCTAAATGGTTTAACGAGTGTGGTGTTGTTTTTTCCCTTCTCGATCTTGTAAGTTGCTTTTTCTCCAGTTATAACAGATAGGAAGACAATACTACCTAACAGCTACTGAAATCACAAACTCACATGTCATTTAGTCACTAGTACTTAAATGTTTTTTGTTATTATTCAAGTTGCAGACATGCCAGTTAGTATTTTCAGGCTGCAAATAAATTCTGTAGGGTACAATGCTGGAAAATTTGGCCACTAAGTCTATATCTTTTTCCCTAAACTTTGTATTGATAGAAAATATATTTGTTTTGGACCACACAGAGATGCTTGTTGTTCTGTCTGGGTGATCTACAATATTCAAGGCACCATTATGGAGCTGTAAGATTTTAATATCACTTTTCTCTGCAGTGTTCTTAGGAAACAGACCTGCGAAAGGCAAACTTCTATTAACTCCAGTTTATTTTCAGTTTGCTTCCAAATGAGACTTCTTAAAGCTATTTAACTTCCCTTAAAAGATAATGAAGACAAAGAACTATCTGCCTATCTTAGGTACTCACAGAGTACTACATCACTGTAGTACTAGAGAACATCACAACACCCCGATGAGGTATGGAAGTTTTTACAGATCCTTGTTTTACCGAGAGGCTAAGTAATTTTCCCAAGGTCAAATTGGGGATTGCTATAGAAGGGACTTGAATGTAAATCTTCTAAATCCTAGGCTAGCGCCCTAAACACTGGACCATGCTTCCTTTCCCATGTGGTTTGTTCACGCTCAACACAAATCACAATATATTTTAACAACAGATTAATGTGGTTTCAACAATAATGTTAATTAATTCCATTCCAACACCAGGTTAAAGCAACCATATTTTGGGAATTGATTCAAATGATCTTTCAAAAGGTATATAGAATGCAAGGACAGGCACAATAGTATTACATCACAGCAGCTGGAATTGAACTATAGGAAAGACACAGGCTCTCTCAGTTGTTTGAGCAGCTGTGTTCAATATATTAGCTAGTACTTCTTTTGTTTCCTGTTAAACTCTTAAGTCTGATGATCCTACTCTGCTTTCTTTCCTTCCTCCATATATTCCTTATCCTAAAAATCCTCCTTATACCTTCAACTTGGCATCAAGTAATTCTATACTAAAAAATTTAACTCCGTCATACAATCTTGTAATATGATGTGCATCTACAACTCCTGTTGAAGCCAGATATTTATACAGGACTTCCCAAGCAATTAACTTTCTAAATATTTCCTACTTGAGCTCCTACTATATCCTAAATATCTTCTACCTTCCCTTCCCCTCTTTAAAATTATGACAGAAATCTGAGTCTAAATATAGATGGGGGTCATTAATGCATAAAGAGGTATTTTGCTTTCCTTAGAAAGAGCATGCAGAGGTCTTTGCCTCATTTTTACCCTTCACTGCCAATTATACAGAAACTCTCTGTCTAAGCCTCTCACAAAAAAGGACTCCTCGCTCTTGCATTATGGCTGAATAGGGAAGAGGAGTACTATTTCATTTAGGTCTGAAATGCTTAAGCCTTTTTTGGAAGAAAAAGGTTCATGAAAACCAGAGGATTAGTCATAATACTGACATTTCCATTGTTTACTTTCTACAAGATAGGTCAGACACAGGTGTGTGCTAGACTGATTTTCATTTTAACTCCTGATGTGGATCCACAGTTACAGAATCGGCTTGAATTTGAGACTCTTTCTGCCATTATTATGACAAAGGACGGATTCCTCTTTAGGAAATCAAAGTCCAAAAAGGCATAAAGACATAAGGACATTGCAGTGATACATTAGGGAAACTCTGCAACTGAAGCATTTTTCTGCTCTCCCTGTCTTATCTTTTGCTCATGAAGCTTCAAATACCTAGTGTTTCAAAGAAGCTTCGGGTTAAAAAAAAATGAGTCCAGTACTGCTGAGCTTCCAACATTTTCCACAATCCAGCAGAGAGAATGAAGTTTGAAAAACGTTCAGTGTTCAAAATTTTCTTATCGCTTGGTTGCTTGGTGCTCACTGACATCTGCCTCCCAGTGAGACAGTGCGAAAACTAAACCTGTTTGGTGGGAAGAATGAAGTCTGGAGTTAAAATGTAAAAACCTTCAGGATGTCACTGGGGAAAGAAAGACCAAAAATTCAGGCCATGAAGATCTGGGACTGACATACACAGATACTGAAGAATTCAAGGGTACATTGGAAATGCCACAAGAGGTCAACATTCCCCTATATATGAGTACTATGCTTTTGATCTCTGTTCTACTGCATCACTAGAAAAATATTTCCCTCCAAACACAAACCTTACAGCAATGTTCAATGTATCTGGTTCTTGAAACAGCTCTCCATAAAAGCAACACACAGTGATTATTTTACGGCTCACCAGATGGATTTATTGCATCAGAATCTTTGTGTTTAAATAAAGAAACTGAGAATGAGAAAAATCTTTGGATACAATTGTTTCCATCTTAGGTTTCCTTTATGTTATATTGTCTTCATTTCTTCATACTAGTTGCTAGTCTATGCCTTGTGTAAGAATTCTTTCAAATCTTTCCAGATATAAGCTTACAAAAATTTAGGCAATCATGCAAGCACAAAAAGATGCAAATTTCCTATCTATATCCCCTGGCCTGTTTAGTATGTATTGCTTTTGAAGAAAAGGAAGGTAAAGAAAAATCATTTCCTCCTAAGTCCCCCCACCTGCCAAAAATATTTTCCCCAAATGTTTAATAAAAGACCTGGCCAAAAACTACAATGCTGGAATTTTTTTTTTTTTTAAAAAAAAAGCAAACCCCACCTTTCCTTTGGAGTTTGTAGCAAATTTATTGAGGGAGGGGACTGAACTCTCCCTAACTGCTCTCCTTTTTATCTTTAAGACAATTCTTGCTAAAATGCTAGATTTTTCCTCTGGAAGAGAAAATAAATATCTGCAACTTTCTATCATAGAAAAAAACTATTAAGAACAAAAATTTGATTAATATAACTTGGACTTCTCTTTTTCTATGACATTGTTCCTTTTTAACCTCAAGATCAGACTATCGCAATATGTTCTACAAGTGGCTATGTACGGGGAGACTTTGGCAAACCAATAAAGTACTTGAAACCACTATAGCTTATTGTTAAAGGCGGCCTACTCAGCAAGCTCTAAATTGGCCATTCAGCAATCTCAGCTTGACCAAGGCAGGAGGGGAGAGAGTTTTGGCTTCCACAGAAAGGGAAGCTTGACCTCGTGTCCTTCCTGATAAGAATTGTGTTGAAGTTGTTGATACATTTTAGAAGAGCAGGAATGTCTACTGGGGTCTCAAGACTGCAGGCTCTGGAAAAACCCACACCTGGCTAATCAATAATCAGAAGGAACTTCTTGCTTGATCATTGAAATGATTACTTAACAAGGTTACTTTAATGGACATGCCATTCTATTACTAATGTATAAATAAGGGGAAAAAGCTTGAGACAGTGGGACTCGTTTGGGGACTCTTCAGGACTGGTCTCTCCCTCTGGATGCATCTTGTGTTCCCCACTGGTAGCGCTGTGTCACTCGAAAGCCACATTCAGCTTTGGTAATTATCAAGGGTTGGAGGTGTTTTACTAATCTTGTTGCATACGTGTGTAAGTGCTTGAGACTAGCAAAGTTTAGCTTTAAGTGAAAGCACTCTTGTGTTGTCCTGTTTGTGCCAGCCATCTATCAGTCGGACGGTTGTGTCTCCCCTGATTTATTTCCTGACACCTCCTCGCACAGAGTAAAAGTTACCAAGAGCTTTGGGTTGAAAGAACCCTGGGTAACAGCTACACCTTAAAACCACTTAGAAACTGAAACGGATGCAGAGCACAGCAGGTCACATATTGAGCAGGACATCTCACTGAGAGTATGTGAAATCACTACTCCAGGATCTGCATGATGTTTCTACTGGTCTCTGGGTAGGGTTTAAGGTGTTGGCCATTTAAGGCCCTGAATAGCTTAAGGATGGCCTGTCTGAGGGATTACCTCTCTCCAGGTACCATGCTGCCACAGGAGCAGAGGAGCTCCAGCTGAATCCCCCCTCATTATAAAAGAGAGGTAACTGCTTGGAGAGTGTTGTCTGTGAGGGCTCAAGGACTCTTGAATTTGTTACCCTTAGTCCAGAGGAATGTGAATTTGATGACATTCTGGGCATGCTGAAAAATATACCACAGCTTGATAGGGGTTTTGGAGGAGGCAGAAGGTATGCTTCCTGGAACAACAAAAGGGAGGAAAGGAGCTTCGTGTAGGTGGCTAGCTGACTGAGTACCTATCTGAATGATTGTTAATGCTGTTAGGGATCTGTTGTGATTCTAACTGTAATTGTTGTAATGTAACTAAGATTTACAGGTATTATTTTTTTTGGTATTTAAATTGAAAATAAACAATAAAGTTATTTTAGGTAAAATAATTAACTCTTTTTTTGTATTGTAATAAGTTGAAAAGAAATGGCTGCTGTTGTCTTATCCATTTCATTATTTCCTCAACCTACTGCTGACATTTTCTAGTGGCCCAAGCCAATTATCTTTACTTTGGATAATTTCTTATTGAAGTCACTGGCAGTTTTGTCTGTGTAAAGACTGTGCTATCATACCCTGTATGAAAATACCATAAATGATCAGAATTCGGATTCCTGATGTTTCACAGTACAGGGAAAGCTTCAGGAATTACTCATATTTAAGGCTAAGATTTAGTCACGGGTATTTTTTGTAAAAGTCATGGGCAGGTCACGTGCAATAAATAAAAATTCATGGCTGGTGACCTGCCCATGACTTTTGCCAAAAATCTCTACTTCTTGGGCCCTCGCTGGGGGCCACTGCTCCAGTAGTGAGGGTTGAGTGCCCCCTGGCGGCTGGTCCCAGGACCACTCTCCGGACGGCCTCCAGGCATCCCAGGACCATGGCTCCAGCCACCCTGGGACCACTACTCCAACTGCCCCATGACTGCTGCTCCAACTGCACTCAGACCACCACAGCTCTGGCAGTCACCAGGGTACCCCCAGGACTGCTGCTTTGGCGCTCCTTGGAGCCACCCACACCAACCACTGTTCCGGTGGTCCCTGGAGCCAGCTGCTTGGGGCCACCGAGCAGTGGCTGGTGTGGCTGGCCCCGGGCTGCTGCTCAGATGCTCCCTGGGTCTGCCCCCATCCCCAGGACTGCTGGTTGGGCAGTCCTTGGGACTAGCCACACTGCTTGTATGGTCCTTGGAGCCAACTGCCCGGGGCTGCCAGAGCAGCGGCTGGTACAGCTAACTCCGGGGCAGCCCCCAGGACTGCGGCTCAGGCACTCCCCGAAGATGCCCCCAGGACCACTGCTCAGGGCCAGCTGATTGGGTGGCCCTGAAGTCAGCCACACAGCCACTGTGGAAGTCACAGAGGTCACGGAATCCATGATTTCCGTGACCTCCATGAAAGAAACATAGCCTTACTCATATTTAATAGCATTGTCCACAAGGGGTCAATAAAATAAAAAATTGGATTGCTAAATTCACGCTCTATATTGTGAAGTAAATACTGCATGTCATAGACTGGAAAATAAAATTAGCTATAATACTTTAATAATACCTCTGTATTTGGAAATTACACTTTTTAGAGACATCATGTATTGTACTGGTTAAAATTTTAAGGTGTCTTTTACTAAAGTTACAATGTAACACTTTTTTTCAGCTTGAACACAATCCTTTTAGGTCCATTCTTTTTTTCCTTCCCAAAAATGCATTATGAGGGGTTTTAACCAGGTGACAGAGTGTCTTCTATGACTGTGAATGAGAGAACAAGTTGTATATGCAGTAGCATACAGGACACTTATACTTGGGGGCCCTCAGTATATACATACAGCTCCCATTAACATGGATGAGTTACACATGTTCATCATGTACAAAGTAATCCTCCTTAGAATAAATTAGTACGTAATATTAGCCAGTGCTATGAAACATTTTAACAACTGTTAGTATTAAAAAGAGTTAAACATGCAATAAAGGTGAGAAACATTTTATGAGTTTGGCTCTAGGGACACTATCTTATCCCCTCTTAGACAGAATAGATCAGGTTCATAATGATAAATGCATGTTGTCATAATTTCTCACTGTCACGGTGTATTGCAGCCCTAACAGCATCTATTCTTGTAAAACAGAACTGCAATCAAAAAGTTCAAAATTAATAGCTGTGAAATCGCAAGCACTCATAAGCATGTGTTTTTATCACTTCAATGCTGTGCAGATTGGGTACTCTTGTTATTTATTATTTGTGACAGCGAACAATTCCCACTTGCTTTAGTGCAAAAGCCTAGAGCTGTTCACATGTAACCAGTAAGGTGAAGAATAGATTTCAAACTGTTGGAATCATTTTGCAGGAACAAAATTACATGGATCATAGCAAAGCCTTCTTTCAATTCCCAAAACAGTGGTTGCCCCACTAGGCTTTTTAACCTTTATTCATTCCCTTCTTTAAAAGCTTCTCTCATAGCTAACATTCATATCTAACATGTTCTATGTTTGTACAGCACCTAGCACAATGGGGTCCTGGTCCATTACAAGGGATCCAAGGTGGTACGATAATACAAATATACTAATAATTTTTAAAACATGAAAATTTTCCTCATTTTGCAGATTACTATTAATATTACCCTTGTGCTAGGACTTACACAAACCCTCTTTTGTAAAGTGCTTTGAGATTCATGAGTAAAAATGTTATATATAGTCCCTGCCCTGTACAGTTTATAATACAGTCTAAGACCAAACTTAACAACTGACTGACAACTAGTAGGAGGGAAAAGGAAGGAAGGAAGAAAGAGGGTAACAATAACAAATATGTGCTACTATAAGCTAACTGCGCACTAAGTTTTATGGTTCAGTTTGAGCTCATCTGTTGGCTACCCACTTCTGTTCCCAGAAATCTTGGCAAGGGACTTTGCATACTTATCAGATTTTTTAACAATACAAGTTTTCTATAAAACTAGCTCTATTTTAGTGTGAGTATGATTCTTTTTTAAATTATTATTATTTTTCCTGAGATTATTCTTAAGGAAATTAAATACATAGATCTCTCCAAATGGTGCATATTTCAAATTAGCAAAGAAGAAAGGTTAAGAGTAGTAACTGCACTGTAATATGTCTCCATCTGATTTTAACATTAACTCACAGAAAAATCTATCATTTATCAAAACAGCAAAAGAGAACTGCCTGTGGGCAATACCATTATCAGTGCACAATTAGTTGCAGATTGAAGACACTAGCCTTAGATACATTCTCATGCTGATAGTCTGTATCCTAGTAGATTGGAAACCGGTGTTTCTTGATGAAATGCTATTTATTTAGCTACGGACAATTTGATTAGATGCTAAGGGTAGTAATAACAAAACTAATAATCCCAACGCTACATGAAATGGTGTTAGGTCAAATTTTAATTGAGATTTTTTAATAGAGCATACAAAATTATAAAATGAAACAGGATATGTTACAAGAGAGGCTTTTATAGCAAAGTCATTTTCCCTTAGTTGGAAGAGAAAAACTATGTGAATGCTAAAAAGAAGTCTTTTCTTCTGTCAATTACTATAAACCCATCACGAAGTATGAATTCCTAGTTCTTAATGCTAAGTCTTTCAAATCCTTGGACTTATTTCATTATTTTTTTCTTTGATAACAGATGGATTTTCTTTTTTCCTTAGTAATTTGCATCAATAGTAGATCATGAAGTCTTATAAATACATAAAGCTTTTTAGAAACATTTGGTAGAGGGAAGCTTTCACTAGCCCTTTTATATTTATGTAACATTAATTCTCCAGGAAGGTTACCATTTAACTTGAAGATTTCAGTCACTTTCTATACTTAATGAAGAACAAGTAAAAACATACACTCTAAATTCAGCACACTAGATTTCTATGGAAGTACCCTGAATTTCAGTGTTAGAATGTTCAAGATGAATGATCAGTACATTCAGCAAAATCTGCACAGCCAGGGGAATATCACAAAACCCATTCCCTGTTGAATACCACACAAGTCAAAATCTATTTTGCAATACCCTGAATAAGCAGGCTAAGTAAATCTGTTCAATCTGTTTTACATGCAGGGAATTTCATATTGCTCTTTATCTTTTCCTCCACACAAAAGAAAAACTAGTGCTAGAAAAAGCATACTTTTAAATCATATTTAATAAATATATATTTAGAATTATCATAGTTTTGCAAACACAGTTAATCTTATTTGTTTTCCTTATTAGTAGGCTAAATATGAGTTCCTCCAAGTTATCTTTTTCTAAATTCAGTATAGTAAAGGACAAACATATCATATAGTCATTCAATTAATATTTTTTCTGTTTACAAAAATGCAAACAAATTATAAATTTGGGACCTGAGGTACCACTGTGTAACTACAGCTTTATATGCTAATAACTCCCCTGAAGTCAAAGAGTAACAAGAGTATATTATGGTGTTTCACAACAGTGAAATAAACCAAGGGTATCTGATCCTGCTGTCATAAGTCATTGAGAGTTTTGTTATTAACTTATATGTGAGTAGGATCCCCAATTCATAGCTCTCATAAAAGGCCAAGAAGTATAAAGAAGAATAAGTAGGAATGGTTCTGATCTCACTTCTGCTTGTTTTACACCTGTTCAAGTGAGTTATTGAGATCAGAATCATCCCCTTTGTCTCTGTGTATTAATTGTTAAGTTACAAGATGCACAGTATGTTTTATAATTGCTGAAGAAAATCACTGATGGTTCAAAGCCACAAAGAAAATGGATGCTGCTTAATTTCGGACCCAGTTTTGTCATCCTTATGTACGCTAAACATTACCTGTTCTATGAATATTCTAGTTTATTTCAATAGAACTACTTGTGAAGTAAAACATTACTCAATGTGAGTAAAGGTAGCAGATTCAGTCCCTTAGATGGCAGGCAGCAGAATGAAATTGCAAGTACATATTCAAATCATTCTTATGAATGAGTTTTCCAAATCTGTAAAACAGTTATATCCCAAGATCACTGGTTGAGCATGTAGTGACCTGTAATTAAATAGAGGGCTTGCAATTACCAGTACAATTATTCCCACCTAACAAGAATTCACAAAATTACTTGCAGAAAAAATAACTTTTATTTCAAAGGAATCAATTACTGCCTTTTGGTAAACTCATAAGGCAACTGTAACATAATTATGTATTCATAAAGTATCAATGATTTTGTTTTCACATCAACTAAAATCTCCTTTTTTTGATATAATGAAGTACACACGCAATGTCACTACAACCTCTTTAGTGCACATAGAGGGAGATCAGGAGCTTTATTCACCATCGTATTATTCAAATTTTATGTCCATTATGAAAGTAAGGGACTTGCACTAGCATAAAAGTGGAGTAACCCTCTAAAGAATCAAGCCAAATGCATGTGAAAAGCAGCAAAAAATAAAGATTGGGGGAGGTAAAAATAATAAAATATTAACTGACACTACTGTAATGAAAACACTGAAAAAAGAACAATTGAATTTAATGTCTATTATATTTGCACCTGCTATTGCTTCATTAGTCGTGTTTCCATTTTTGTTTTTAATCTTCATTTTAGGAGACATAGATTTCAATGAGAACATTTGTTGTGGGTTAAACTTAGCATACAGAATTAGAGTTTTAAACTTAGTAAATTACATAGATTTGCCTAGGCCAGATTTGGTCAATCAATGTACATGACCTCAACGGGGTGGCAAAGTTTTAATTTCAAAAGTAGCCAAGCATTTTAGGTCAAATCTGTCTCATTTGTATGCACACTAGGGGACAGCACACAACTGCATGATCAAATACGCACAATGGATTGCCCAGTAGATTTAACAAAGATATCTGAGCATATATAGCCAGCATTGCCCATTAGTACGATCAAGAACATACTTAAGAATGGAGTTATACTCTCCTGAACCAAGAAACATAACTCTGGGACTATTAGAGGGGTAGCCGTGTTAGTCTGGATCTGTAAAAGCAGCAAAGAGTCCTGTGACACCTTATAGACTAACAGACGTATTGGAGCATGAGCTTTCGTCAGTGAATACATGCTCCAATACGTCTGTTAGTCTATAATATGCCACAGGACTCTTTGCAGCTTTTTCTGGGAATATTGTTACAATAATAGTCCTGCATTTTGCATTTGATATAGGGCCAAATCCTGCTCACTATATTCAGGCAAGTAATATTGAACAACACAGTCAAGGTTCTAAACCATTAATCATGTAAAAGATGAGGTTTTGAGGTATTTCTTTTTGAGTTGTTGAATAAGTGCCAATAAAATAAAATCTTTACTACTTAATAGATTATGCTTGCCAGTGTCAGGATAGACCAAGCTAAGTTTTAGGGGAAAAGAAGTATGAAATGCTTGTTTTAAGCACCTAATTTTCATTTATAAGATAAGAATTAGTGTACTATTTGTGATCCTTTGTGAGAATAATAAAATTATGGATTGGAAGTCATGCCACAACAATATCTGTACAAGCTAATGTAAGGATGGCAGTAGAACAAGTTTCTGAGTGGGTAAATGACCAGTTTAAAGGATGAAGACAATGAAAAAGAAATCAGATAATTTTCTAAACTTCTCTGTTCTGAATCTGACTCAAAAGCCCAGTTCTGTTCAAACAAGACTGCATAGCCAATGTCAAGAATCCATAAGATTTTACTGGTTCCAAGTGTTTGCTTGGTTGGTTGGTTGGTTGTTTTTTTCCTCCTCAGGGAAAAAAAACTGCACTTTTTAAGGAACTCTGGTTACTCAGTGTTCACATCTTGTATTAAATTATGTCTCCTGTTTTCTGAAAAGTGTGGAACAAACTCTACTCTCAAGTACAACTATGCAATCAGTCAGCTTCACTAAACTTGCACTGGTGTAACACAAGAAAGAATTTGGTCCCTGATTCAGTAAAGTACTTACAACTGCTCACATACTTAAAGTTAGGAACATGTTTAAGTAGCCCGCTGAACTGGCATTTTGGTACTGAATGTAGTTTTGGATTTTTGATACTTGTAAGTGGCCTACAAAAGTAAAGTACAAAATTCCGTTACCAATATTTGCTGAATTTCCCCCAGGCTAAGAGAGGAACCAAGAACACAAAATACCTTAAAGCTTACTTTATTTTCTTTCATTCATGCAATTCTCATTATATCCATCCCCACCACTCTCAGCTGGCTCCCCTCCAGTCTGATATGCCATCACACTGATACAATAGCGACCTCAGAAACACAATGGTTCCTGCACCTGCAGCTGTCCCATCACAGTAGAGATGTGTAAGTATATATTGTGTTTTTTTTTTATATGTAGAGTGTTTTTCCAAATTTCTTTTGTATTCAGATTTTTAAGGTCAGAAGGGCTCATTTTGATAATTTTATCTGACCGCCAGCATGTCACAGACTGTACCTTT
Organism: Chelonoidis abingdonii; assembly: GCF_003597395.2. Lineage (NCBI taxonomy): Eukaryota > Metazoa > Chordata > Testudines > Testudinidae > Chelonoidis > Chelonoidis abingdonii. Next base: position 106,815,669 of record NC_133773.1, read on the forward strand.
ACATATTATGGTATTTGGTTTTAAAAATTTTTGCAAATTTCAAAAATCATAAAAATAGTAACAAACCCCAAGACTGATTCTGTGGTATATATGACATAGCAACATAGTACAAGTTAAGGTATCAGGTCAGAGTGGAAGTTAACAAAGCAACATAGGAATGGGCATTGTGGGATCAATCTGAAAGTGAAAATAAAGATATTTTTGCATAATAACACTCTGAATGCCCTTCTTATACTGGTTATTGGGGGCATTCAGCACATATTGGTAAAGATATATGAATTGGGTAATTTACTTTTGCAAGTCACCTTGCGTGGCATGGTCAATAAATATTAAGGTGTCACTTACATTCTGTGTAAAAGTTGGAATTGTTCTCTTACTATCTTTTGGTTCAAAAGAGATATTATGCAATGTAAATCTTTGTTTCCTTTTAGATTTTAATTCATTAATGTGGGTGATAATGAAGACTGAGTTTAATAATGTCATTTCAAAATATTTGCAGAATGCAACATTTAGAGTAACACTACAAATGTCCAAAACATGATATAACTAGGGACAACCGAATCTCTCACTTAGATAAGAGAAATCAAGCCAAATAAAAACGATACTGAGCACATCTCCCAGACATATGACATACAAACTCCTCTGTTAGTGTATGAAACAGTAAAAGGATATGGAGAAGGTTATGTTGTAATTTATATTCAATATATTTTACCCATTCTAAGAATGAATACAGGGAATTCATTTTGTAGCTTTAACAGTTCCTTAACATTTACTATAAACAAAAGTTCTGAAAACATGCTTTAGAAGCCTGGTTGTAAGAAGCTGAACTGTATTTCTCAAATATGTGTAATAAAGTTGTACTTTAAGTATTTCCATAAGTAAAAGAAAATAACATGACACGTTTAAACTAATTATAGTAAAGAATTCAGAGTGCTTCTAAAGGATTTAGGTCATTAGCTAACAAGGAAAATACCAACAAGATTTGAACTCTGAAGTGTGATGATTTATGATTATGTTTTACTGCAAACCAAATCATGGCCAAGTTTTCTATTTAAGGGCAATGCGCTGAAAAGTTAACCGCACAAACATTCTAAAACTTCCACCGATCAACTTTACAAGGAAATTTGCCTGTCATTTCAGGGCAGAAGTTAGTCTGCAAAAATACTAGTCAGTCAAACCTGCAATAAATATTGGGGCACAAGGTATCTAAGCAGGCAGAAAGGAAGAAGCATTTATATATACATATGCTTCAGTATCACAAGTGTATAAGGACGAATATTCTCCAACCCAATCATTCCACACTTTATATATATATATATTTCTTTAATTCAGATATTTAATTTTTTGGAGTATTTTAATATGCTCAGGAAGGAAAGGGAAATACAAGTTCTGAGAATATGTTCGTATCAGTGGGTCATGACACAAAGACTGACACAGCAATAACCAAATTGCTGAATGTGTTACTGGTCTAGACAAATATCCATACATACAGTCAGGGAGCTGTCAAAGTTAGTAAATCACATCCTAGCCCTTTGAAGATGCCTGCTTTCCCGCCTGCCCTCAACAATAGGCATTCTTTAGTCCTTCAAAGCATGACACTCCACCTCTACTCAGATTCCATCCCTTTGGAGTGAGGGATGATTGTTGTAGTAAGTTAGCTTTTTGCACACAGGACATGAGGGTTTCACTGAACAGGAAAATAAAGCCTTTACTTATTAACTGAACACATTGTGTTAAGTAGAGCTAATAAAAACTTCAAAAGATGTATCACCATGTTTAATTAGTCCCTGTTTCCAAAATGATTTGTTACTAAGTGACAAATATGGGCCATTTCTAAAACCAACTGTAGAATATTTACTATTTTGCAAACTGAAGACAGAACATTTACCTATGCTTTTAGAAACTTATCTCCAAACTGTGTCCATGTTATATGTTAAAATGTTACACCTCATCCCAAAGCTCCACACTTCTTTTCAACATTGAGCTAGTGCTAAAGTAAGATTTTTTTAAAACATTGATTAGGCTCAAGAAAATTAGTCAAGGCACAAGTCATGACCAACTTTACTCTTGGGGATTAGTCCATATCTTTTATAAACTGTTTTACATACAATATTATGAAGAAAGAGGATGTCTGGTTGGCCGGTTAAACTGTACATTTAAGATTGACTGCTCCTTGATGCACCAGGCATAACCGCTCATTAACTTCAACAGGAGTTATACATACATATAATTACAACTCACATATATGATAACCAGTCATATACAATGTTTCCACAATCTAAGAGACTGTTAATGTACAATACTGTGTAAACCGATTAACTGAACAGCATACTCAGAAGATTTTTTAAAAATTAATTTCTAAAAATTGTATTGTTATAGAGATGCAACTAGGTAGGCTTGTCACCACACTGAGGTGTGATAACAGTTTTCTTCACTAAGCAGCACATTTTCCAAATAGCAGAAGCATGAGGGTAATTCATAAAGGATTATAGAATTGGATAGGCAACAATGTACCTCAAGCAAAGGGATAGTGACATTCACAGGTTCTTACATAGCTCTTTCTAATCACACCGAAGGTGACATATATTTCTTTGAAAAAGCATCCAGAATATTTTAAAGATCCCATTCTTCAGACATCATCTTTGCATAGCAAATAAAAGAGAAACCAGTGAACATCAACAGAATAAACAAAAAAAGAGGAGGGGGACCTCTAGCAGACGTTAACATGAAAATCTCACATACATGCCTAAAAGTTTCAGTGGATGAAATTTGCCCAAATATCTTTTCTTGTGTCTCTCTATTGTTTTGCATTATAAAGCAAAGTGGAATATAACTCACAAAGATTAATTGACAAGCGATACTGCATAATAGACAATTATTACTTCTTGTTTACAGTTATGATTAGGGAGCCAATCCTCCAAGCTGCTGATTGCTTCTGTGATGTGCTGAACTGCCTTAACTTCTATTGTCTTTGCTGGAAGTTAAGGATGTTGTTCATCATCTCACAGGCAGTGTTTAGCACCTTGAAGATCAGGTCATCAGGTCTCCATTGAGCAAAGCACTTGCCTAAATCCAGGCCTGTTTATCAAAGCACTTATGCATATGCTTAATTCTAGGCAAATGTTTAAATCCCACTGAAGATAATGGGACTTAAGCATTTGCTTCAAGTTAAGCATGTGGTTAAGTGTTTTTCTGAATAGGGATGGACTGCTAAATCAGGGTCTAAAATAATATACTATTTTGGACAGAAACTTCATATTAATAAGACAAGAACAGTCTTGAAAGAAGCTCCTTTAAGGTAATTCAGGAGGGAAAAATAGAGATTTGTTGTAAAGTGAAGGTTAAATATGATGTGTCTAATGCTTTAATATCTAACTAAACTTTATTAAAAGTAAGTAGTTTATCCAATACAAAATTTAGTTTTAAAATCTATTATTTTTAATACTTATGCCAAGAGGTGTTTTTGTTGTTGTTGATTTTTGTGGTTTATAGTGTCTCACATGGTACTGCACCAAACAAAATGCCCTGAAGAACTAAGGATGAGGTACTAACTCTAAAACTAAATATATGTTGCCTTAAAGAAAAAAAGTACACCACAACACAAAACCAGAATGGAAAGACATTACCTGTGTACTCACTTGAGCACACCATTTGGTCCTGTAAATGGAGACCTTTCCCCTGACAACAATATTGTGGGTATGAAGATGTATCAATTACCAAGTCTAATTACATTAATGGATAATGGATATCACCCTCATCTACTTCAGGAAGGGCACTTCCTGGTTTGTCTATTTACTTGTCTTTAAAACTTTATGTACTTTCTAATCTCTCCATGGAATAAAGGCAACTGTCAATGAGTAAACGAGGAAAGACATGCAAGTTTCAGCTAATCTCTTGCTGTAATATGCATGCTAATATTCCACTTGTTTTACCTTGCATGTACAATTAAACTAAGATAAAATTAATACTATTTGATAGTAGCTGATTTCTAAATGTGTCACCTTTCCTTCTAAATAAGATACTGAGCATGAATATCACCTGGTTTAAGGGTTCATGAATATGAATACCTACTCTGGTGAGTCAGTCAATGCTCAAATTTTAATGTCTGTGATATGAAAAGTTCAGGTTATTTATATAAACCTCCACCTGATATACTCATTATTATGTTAAAATAAAATTTAAAATAAATAAAAGCACAAGAGCACATAAATGTTACTCAGCAGCAAGTTAGCAAGTGCCCATAGGATGGCTGTAACAGAAACAGTCTGCCAAAAAAAATCTATCCTGTAAGCTTTTATTTAACATTATTCTTACTGTCCTCTGAGTTAATACCCACTGTCCTGCCTTTAATTTATATGCATGTTTGTGGGTGTGTGTATGCTGACCATTCCAAGAAGTTATTTATTTTATCCAAAGAAAACTTGTTACAATACTTATAAAGATATTAAACCAAAATGTTGAGTAATGTCAACTTTTTTATATTTCAAATAAGTCCTGTGTTAAAACATTAAAATATCACCCATAGATTACTCAATTATATTGAGCTTTATAACCAAACTACTATCACAAAAAGCTGTCGGAACTTAACTGAGACACGGGGTTGGGGGGAAGGGAGCTGTTTAAACTAGATAAATTAAGAGTTTTTTCTTGATGTGTTCCTTCCACTTTGATTGTTGTATGTAAAAGTGTAGTAAGCTATTTTCTTCTCTAAGGACATCTCATAACGTATTATACATCAAAAATATTTCCTGGGAAAATATTCTAAATAATTTAATAAACAAGATACAATCAATATATGTTTGCACAGTAACCTCAAAGAAAGCACTTATCAGCACAAGTAGTCATTTGTATAGTCTAATCTCTTACCAGTTCCTACATTTAACACACAAGCCATTTTTTTCATTAAAAACAAATTATACCTTTGACAGTCTTTAATTCATATTTTGAGATGAATTCTGGCAGCAAGAAAGATTTAGTATCTGATTAGCATGGATTATACTTCATGTGTTGACATAATGATCACTAAAGAGGCATCATCTACTATGTGTTTAATAAACCTTAGTGGATGGAAGCTTGTGAACTTTTATAGTATTTTACATTTTATATAGGCAATATTTTCAAAAGTAAATTTATAATGGTCTCCCTGGGAAAAAGTTAAAGAAATGTTTTGCCAAGAAACTACTATGTCAAATGTTCTGTAAAACATTAGTACGACTAGTAAAACAACACACAAAAAAAATATTAGCAAATACTACATCAATCACACCAGTTTTGTAGCTCAGCTGAAAGAATGAATGGCTTGTGAAACTCACTTTTACTTACAATATATTATTCCACCATGCAGAATGCAAATACTGGTTGCATATTATAAAAGTCAATTTCAGTACACCAACAGACACCTCAAAGTATAAAACATGTAGTTGTGTACCATATCTGCATGTTAATAAGTGGGAAAGAAAGCATTTTTGTCAAATTTGACAGATTTTCCATGTTCCAAACTTGGCACCGTATTTGCATGAATCTGCATTCATTTATCTATAGTATCATGCATAATGTGCATAGTAGTTGAGAAAACTTTCATCATGTTCATCTTACACAGATCCTCCCCTCCCCCCCCCATGACAGTGCCAACTGCAAAACATTTTTCTTAGCATATAAATTCCCAACAAAGTAAGTCAAGGAAAATGATCTCAGCTCAAAATTCAACATATGCTTTATAAAATAAAAATATAGGTTTGAATTATTATAATGGCCTGATTCTCCAGTACGTTACACCAATTTGGTGCCAGGTATTACACTGGCATCTTCCTTTTATACTGGCAGAACTCCATTGACTTCAGTGACTGATTTACATCAATGTAACTAAGATCAGAACCAGTCACTTGTATCGCCCTTAAATTCAGAAATATTTTACTGAGTTGGTGATACCACAGAAGTCAGTACTACCGTTACTGACATTCAGATACAACTCAGTGTGATTGAGGGTGGCAAAACTGGGGCCTTATGAATTTAATAGAGGTGAAAACATTATCTAATATCCTCCAAATCAGTTAAACTATTATAGAAGTAGGGGCCAATTCTGAGCTCATTTTCACTTATCAAGAGTCAGTCTTCTGAAATCAATGGTACTAGTGGTATAAAGAAAAAGATCACAATCAGGCACATATATTATAGAGAGATCTGAATCTTAATAAATTACCCATAATTAGATCCCCCAACCTTTAAGCATGGTGGCTGCAAATTCACACACATATATACACAATGCCATAGAGAGTCTGAATGAAGTCAGAGGACAGTTCCCTCTCTCAGTAGGACCCTGCTGCCTGGGATGCAGGAAAGAATTCTCTCTCTCAATGGAACCTTGTTGTCTAGTGGATGCACCTCCCTCTGAAAGAAAGATACCGATGGCTGCCTGTTTCAAAGGGACTCTGGTGGCTGGCTGAGTATATGTGGGTGGTGGTGGCGGCAATGGGTAATGGGGATGTCTCTGTTTCCCTTACCTGCTTGTTGTGCTTACTACTGGCTGGTTATCTGTGGCTTGAAGACTGTGTGGTGAGGGGGAGGATGTCTGCAGCTCTCACGTTGTTCTCGTTGTTAGCTGGATGTGTGTGTTGGGGGCTAATAAGGAGGTCTCAGATTCCCTTCTAGGGGTTCACTCGGTAGCTGGCTTGGAGGGAGGGGCCCCTCTGCCCTCACTCTTATGACCTATACCGTGTTTGCTACAGGCTGCCTCCTGTGTTTGTGAACCATGGGAGGAGGAGTAATTTTAGTGGGGAGTCCCCTACTCCTCTATCTGCTCATTACTTACTGCCACTTAGCTGGCAGGCTGTGTGGCCCGAAGGAGGGGATGGGGTATCTTTGGTTTCCTTACTTGCCAGCTGTACTTGCCGCTGGCTACACTGGCTGCCTGCACGGAGGAGTACGGAAAAGTACAAAGGGGATCCCCTGACTGACTCTCTCCCTCGCTTACAATAGTTGCTGCTGGCTAGAGCGCTGCCTCCGTCTGAGTGTAACAGGGACGGTTCCCAGCTCTCACAGCTACTTGCTCGGGATGGGAGGGCTAGCTGTGTGGAAGTGGTTAGGGGGTGACCCCAGCAGCCTTACCTGCTTGCTGTACTTGCTGCTGGCCTGACAGCTGTACTCGGAGCAGTGGTCCGATCCAATGGAGATGTTGTCTCCTGCCCCCACGAAAGTATTGGCCGGGGGCAGTTCCTGAACGGCCTGGTGCTTTTTCCCGGCGGTGGGGGACTGCGGGTGAAGCTGGACAGTGGGCAGCGGCGAGCTGGATTTGTAATGCCTGGCCAGGTCCGGGCTGCCTGGGCCGCCGTTGACCGAGCGGTACCGGCCCATGCTGGGGCTGTCGGAGAGCTTCTCGTTGACGCTGTCGTAGCGCTGCCCGTTGGGCTTGGAGGCCTCCACGGTGACGATGCTGCTGTAGAGGGGCTGCTTGCCCTTCTTGCCTTTCTTGTCCTTCTTGGGCTTCTTGGCCTTGTCGTGCTGCTGCGGGGTGAAGAAGTCCTCATGGTCTTTCTTGCCCGCCTCGTAGCCGTGCTTTCCCTTGGAGCGGCAGTACCGGGCCATGACCACCACCAGGATGAGCAGGATCACCGTCATGATGCCGGCCACCACCCCGATGACGATGCTGAGCCTCTGCTTGCTCAGCTCGTAGCTGGGGTCGCCGGCGATGTCCTGGGCCAGGGGCGTGTGCAGGCTGCGGGCCACCTGGCTCTCCACCACGGTGGCGTTGGAAAGGCTCTCGTTGACGAAGACGTGGAGCAAGGCGGTGGTGGACTGGGGCGGCTGGCCGCTGTCGTTCACCTGCACCACCAGGCGGTGCAGGCCATAGTGCTTGGGGGCCAGCTTGCCCACCAGCGACACCACGCCGCTGGCCGGGTCGATCTCGAAGAGCTTGAAAGGGTTGCCCCCGATGATGCTGAAGTTGAGGTCGGCGTTGAGGCCCGTGTCCGCGTCGGTGGCCAGCACGGTGGCCACCACAGTGCGCAGGTTGCTGGACGGGGGCAGCACGGTGTAGGAGCTGTTGCTGGGGAAAGTGACGGCGGGCGGGTTGTCGTTCTCGTCCATCACGAAGAGGGAAACGGTGGCGGTGGCCGAGCGGGGCGGCTCCCCTCCGTCCACCGCCTTGACCTTGAAGGTGTAGCTGGTCTGCTGCTCCCGGTCGAAGGAGACGGTGGAGTAGATGGTGCCGGTGTCGTTCTCGATGGAGAAGATGCCGGCGGCCTGGTCCTGCTCCCCGGGCTGGATGGAGAGGCTGAGCTCGGCGTTGCGGCCCCGGTCGGCGTCCATCACTGTCACCATGCCCACGGGGCTGTTGGGCTGCAGGTTCTCCTTCACGTAGAAGGTGAACACGTCCTGCATGAAGCGCGGCTCGTTGTCGTTGCGGTCGGCCACCCGCACCACCACAGTGGTGGAGCCCTGCAGGGCCGGCACCCCCTTGTCCCGGGCCGTGACTTGGAACTCGTAGGTGTCGCGCTGCTCGCGGTCCAGCACAGCCTGCACCAGCACGTCCCCGGAGTCCGGGTCGATGCTGAAGATGCCGCCAGGCGCCTCCGAGGAGAGGGGCGAGGGCTCCAGCGAGTAGAAGATCTCGGCGTTCCTGCCGCTGTCCGCGTCCGTGGCCGCCACCGTGGCCACCCTCTCCCCAGGCGAGTTGTTCTCCGGGAAGGAGACCTCCAGCACGGCCTGGCCGAACACCGGGGGGTTGTCGTTGGTGTCCGCCACCCGCACCAGCAGCGAGTTGTTGCTGGACAGGCTGGGGCTGCCCGAGTCCACGGCCACGATCACCACGTTGTAGTCACGGATGGCCTCGTAGTCGAGCGGGGCTGAGGTGTGCAGGAAGTACTTGCGCTTGTTCTGAGGCTCCCCCTCGCCCTCGCTGGCCGGCTTGAGCTGGAAGGGCACGTCCCCTACCACCGTGCAGGTCACCACTCCGTTCTCGCCCTGGTCGCGGTCGGACACCTGCACCAGGGCGATGGGGGTGTCCACCACCACGTCCTCGGCCACGCTGGCCATCCCGTCCCGCAGCGGGATGCGGCCGATCTTACGGATGTCGATGGTGGGCACGTTGTCATTCTCGTCGCGGATGTTCAGCACCACCGTGGCCTTGTCAGTCTTGGGCGGCTGGCCCCGGTCCCGGGCCATGACGGCGAAGCGGAGCTGGTTCACCTCCTCCCGGTCGATGCGGTGCAAGACGCTGAGCCAGCCCGAGGTCTCGTCCAGCCGCAGCAGGCGCCGCACCGACTCGGTGGCGGCCCCGAAGACGTACTCGATCTGCCCGTTCACCCCCACGTCCAGGTCGGCGGCCCGCAGCTGCAGGATGGGGGTCCCGGGGCTGCTGTTCTCTGCCAGATCCGCCTCGTAGACGCTCTTCTCAAAGCGGGGGCTGTTGTCGTTCACGTCGGTGATCAGCACCCTCAGGATGGCCTGGGAGGAGCGGGCCGGGTCGCCGCCGTCCCGCACCCTCAGGCTCAGTTCATAGGAGTCCCTCTGCTCTCGGTCCAGCGCCCCCTTGACAATCAGCTGCGGCTGCTTCTCCCCGTCAGGGGTGTCGGCCACCTGCAGCTCGAACACGCTGCTGCGGGCCGCCCCGTCCGGCTCCTGCCTCCTCTTACTGCCACCGGGGTAGAGGGCGCTCTCAGCTGCAGAAGCCGACCCCCCTCCTCCGCGTCTGCCCCCGTCGCCGCCGGGCTCCTGCAGCAGCTCGTAGCGCTCGATGCCGTTGCGACCGAAGTCTCTGTCGGTGGCAGTGGGGAGCAGATAGAGGGTCCCTACGGGCCGGTTCTCCTCCACGGTAAGGGTGAGGACAGGCGAGGGGAAGGTGGGGGTGTTGTCGTTGATGTCCAGGATGATGACCCGGCCTTCGAAGAGGTCCACCCAGCTCTGCGAAGGGCCGATTACCGAGACCTCGAAGTCCAGGAAGCACTCGTTCTCATCGAAGATCATCTGGCACTGCGGCAGCTTCTCGCGGTCTATGCGCCGCTCAGTGGTGCTCAGCTCCCCGGTCATGTTATCGATCTTCAGGTAGTCGGAGCCCGACTCCAGGCTGAATGTCACCTCTCCAGAGCCCGTTACGATGCCCAGGTCCGAAGCCACGTTGCCTATGCGGATGTCGGCAGGTCCTTCCTCGGCCAGCCGGTACCTCAGCAGCTGCTTGGCCGCGGCCAGGCTGACCCAGAGTGGAGGAGGTAGCAGGAGCAAGAAGCAGCAGCAGCAGCAATGCACAAAGCCAAAGAGAGTCCGCATCTTCCTCATCTTCTTCGCACCAAAAACCCCCTCCTCTCTCCCACCAACTCCGGTGACAAGCCAACAGAAATGCTCAGCGTGCGGATGATCAATTATAAAATCCTTCTCTTCCGGGAAACTTATTGTCTCATAACTGGCGCAATCGGTGAGCAAAACCCTGGTGTTGGCTCTTCTCCTCCCTTCCTTCCAGTTGCAATATGCTTACAGTTCATGGGACAGTGTATTTTGCTTTTTAAAGATTCATCTCAACAGATAGGACGGGATTTTCCTCCTCCTCCTCCTCTCTGGATTTACTGTAATCACTTCGCAAGGTTTGTAATAAAAGCAGGAGCAGCACGGTGCTATTCGAAGCTCCCCCCGCCCCCAGGTCGTCTTCTTTGCTCCTAGAGTTAAGTACAATTCACACTCTTCTCGCCTCTGTCTCTCTCAGCCGTTTACGGCTAGGGCATTAGCTCTTTTCTTTCCCCACTCTGCACGCACACGGAAAAAAAATGTGAATCGTCTCATTCAAAGGGGTTGTGTCCGGAAAACTCCCAATCCTCTTAGCAATGGGCAAAAAATACAATTAAATAACTGATTAAAAATAAAAAACAAAGAAAAATACAAAAAAAATCCCCAATAATATCGGTAGCTGTACAGTGGGTAGGCGAGAACCCCTTATATCACAGAGCAGTCCACAGAAAATCCCCTTCAGTTAGCAGAAAAGCACCCAAATCCATCTTCACAGATCGCCTAAAATGTTCAGTTCTTTCTCCGTAGAGGATTTTTTTTTAATAACTCTGCGCAAGGTCATTAGTCACAAAGGAACGATACAAAAACTGCAGAAGCCGTTTGCCCAGAATTTCCAAAGCTGGAGCAATACACATACACACACACAAAACAGTCCCAAGTTTGTTTTTGCATCCGCAGTTTGTGTGTGTGCCTTACCTGCATTTGCACTGCATGTGTTATGGCAATCTGGATCTGCAGCACTGTGAGAGCGATTCACAAATGAGATTGCAGTCTCTCTCTCTCTCTTTTTCTCTCTCTCTCTTCCTTTCCGTCCCAATGCAGGTAACCAGATCTAAACTTGATTCTTTCAGTTCAAAGGTTAGCAACAAGGCTAAGTGTCCAAAGGCGGTTATTGCTTTGCTCTCTCGTTAATATACCCGGAGCGGAACGAGATGTAACTGGATCCCCCACGTGAATTAACAGATTTTGAATTACATCCATATAAGCAGAATGGCAAAGGGGAGAGGGGAGAACCGCTTTGCGATTTATAAAAAAGCAGTCCTCTTTGCAAAGAAAATAATACCAGTCAATTGTTTCCTCTGAACCTCATCGCCTCGGCGGGTGAAATCTGTAGTTGTGCCTCCTCTCTTGTGCCTTTCAGAGAAGTGTGGTTCAGGCGCTTTCACACCAAAGCGGCTTGTGCTTTAAAATGTTGAATGGCAACTGAGGCGCCGCTTCCCACTCGGAAAAAAGCAGTAAACCAGCAAGTTTGCCCAAAGTGGTGGGAGCTGCTGGAGCCTCTCTCGGCGGCTCTTTCCTGACGCTGCAGCAGCAGAGCCGCCTGCGCTACACACGCCGAGGGAGGGAGGGAGCGAGGACGAGCCAAGCACTGCACTCCAGAAAGCCCAGCCTTACCCTCTGCTGCTGCAAGTGGGATAGCTGCTGATCGCAAAACACCAGCCCAGTCTTCAAACCCATCCTTGGTACACACCACAGTGCTGATGCTGTTGCTCTCTCTAACCCATGGTCTCCCGTGATTTCCTCCCCCTCAAGCCCCCGTCACCACCACCTTCTGACTCTTCAACGATCAATTATTGTTAAGCAAATTGTTGTTCTTCCTCTTATTTTAGAGCCCCTCCGTGCGCTGGGGACGGCATTTTGTGGCATCATGTTGGTCAAACAATTCATTTTGCATAGATTCGCACCTTTTCTGTCCGCTGGTGCTTTTCTAGCCAGATGATGAGCTGCAGTGACTGTAACAGGATCAAACTCCAAGGAGGAAAGGGGAGTGAGATCTCAGGATTTCGCTGGTCTGTTCCCCAGTGCTGGGGGTTTTGTCTTTATTGTGCCTCTTTCAGTGATTTGAATGCACATCTTCAACGGCATCTGTGTGTTTCTTGGGAAAATGGACCCTCAGAGAAAGAGAGAATGTGTGTGGGAAGGGTGGGGGAGGGTTAGGAGAATAAACACATGTAAGTAGAAGTAATAGATTTAATTCTGAATAGGGACTTACTGCTTCAGTGATTGCTAAAACGTAGTGTCGCCTACCTGGGTAAGTAAGAAATCAACTTGAATGTGAAAGACCTCGACACAACTTTGTTTATCCTTGCATCCCTAGTTCACTTTCTCCTTCTTTTGACTTTGTGCCACTTAATTGCCCATGGCATTTGCATGCCTCTGCTCTTTTGGTTGATGTCTGGCTCTCAGACCTGTCCCTTCCATTTGCATTCAACAGAGCACGGAGGGAGACAGGCTGGTGAGAGAGGACGGACCAGGCATGCATGGTGCAGGAAGTGGGGAATCCTGCTTTCCCAGTCCTGCACACACGTTCAGGAGAACAAACCCCAGAGGCAGCGGCGACTCCAGGCCCCAGCACGCCAAGCGCGTGCTTGAGGCGGCATGCCGCGGGGTTCGCTCTGCTGGTCGCCGGAAGGGCGGTAGGCGGCTCCAGTGGACCTCCCGCAGGCTGTCTGCGGGGGGGTCCGCTGGTCCCGCGGCTTCGGTGGAGCCGCCCTTGCCCAAAGGTATTTTTTAAATAAAAACATGAAGACAAATATGCCCAAACGTCTTTCTTTATACTGATGACACATTTGTGCTAAAGCAGCCGGATGTGCTTAGGTGATTCAGAGCAATGATCACAATGAGTCTAGCTTGCTGCCTATTTCATGCGGGGAGGAGAAAGCGAGGTTTCCAACTCTTGCCTGTGCGAATTGTAGGCACCCACAGAGACAGTATGTGTATCTGCGGAGTGTGAGCTGAGGAACGAGTGTCTGAGTGTTCCCCACTCCCTGCCATGCCAGGGCTAAAGAGGACTCTTTCTCTAGTGTAGGTGGATGCTACAGCTCCTGCATCTCTCACTGGCGAGCCCAGCTCTGGGACTCCTCCTCCTGCTGTGCTGATGCCAGGAACCGCTCAGCTTTATATCTGCAGCATCAGCTAGAAAGCCCAGCTTGGCGCAGGCTCAGTGTTCACCGCCGCAGTCCGGGCTGCAGGAGGGGGGTCCAGGAGCTCGGCATCTTCTCATAGGGTTAAGTGGGATTAATACGAAATCCCTATTATATCTGCCAAGCAACTTGACTGTCTCGAAATTCCCTCTCGCTATCCGGGAAGAGGAATCTTGTCCGCACTAATCCCGCCATGCCAATAGGAATACCGGCGGCATGCTGCATTGCACTGGTCCCTGCACATGCTACACATTTCAATCCCTCGCTCCAGCCGCTGCCTCCCTCCCTGCTTTTCAACGCATCCGGAAAACTTAATGCGTTCCCTTGTGGGAGGGGTGAGGCGAAAAAGCTTTTAACCTCCCGGCCATAAACTTTACTCGGCTTCTTGTGTGTTGAAACATTTGCACAGCACAGCCTCTCCCTCCCCCAGCATCGTGTCTCATGGGCACACTGCTACCGCGGTCTGGTTTGCTGAGGAGCCTGTTTCAAACGAATAAGCGGGTTCTTTCTCTTGCCCTGTGCAACCTGCGCCATGCGCGCGCGCACCCCCGCCCCGTGTATTATCCCCCCACGTTCTGTCCTCCCCCTTCACGTGCAATGTCTCCCAGCGTGCAACGCCTGCCTACTCGGGAGCGCAGCGTCCTTCACAGCGGATTGGTTCCTCTTTCGGAGCAGAGGTAACAGCGCCCCCACCCCCTTCTCTCCCTTAGGCGGGCGGCCGGCGTGGGAAATGGATCTGACGTGCTCTGCATGGTGGATGGGCAGCGCTGTCTTTGGGCTTCGTGCCCTGGCTACGCGGCGGGGAGAAGGAATTCGGGTCCACGTTGTGTGTACTGCCCGTTTGTCTGGGGGGAGAAGGGATCGGAGCCCCTTGCTTCCGCTCCCCGCCTCGTACGCCAGCTCGGTAGCGTTAGGTCCCCACCACCTGTGGCCACTGCCTCATTCTCCACAGGAGCAAGCCGGCTAGTTCAGGCGGTGGAGATTTGCTCCTTTGGCCAAGACTGATGAGCGAGGGAGCCCCCCGCCGCGACACATTTGGGGGTTGAGTCTAGGGAAGTGGGACGTGTCATGGGCTGCAATTAATAAAATAGCCCAAGAGGCTGGCGACGGCACTAAAAGCAGCAACTGAGCGCTTGCGTCTTTAAAGGGAACATCTCATCATACTGGCGAGAAGGGAGCTTGTGTGGGGACTAACCTCCATCTGACATTTCTAGCCTTTATTATGCATGGGAAATCCCTTTAAAGCCATCAGTGGGCTTTTCTCTCTTCTCCCCTGCAGCTCCAGGGTTCCCTTTGCGGTAGCTTACAGATTGTGTAATTGTATCTGTTGATTAGAATAGTTAAAGTCCTTTGGTAAATATGCAAATATAATGAATCTTCAGCTTATTTCAATTTCTCGGCGGAACCCGATTTCATCTTTCGTGCCTACCAACTCTCCGCTGGAGTTGGCTATTTTCCTCCTCCTCCTCAGCACAATTTGTTTTTTTTGCAGTTCGGGAATGTCGATGTCACACTGGAAAATAGCAATTAGGATCAGTAATGGAGTCCAGTCTCGAAGAAAAGAGACCAAATAAAAGGGAGGGGGGCAGTACCCGGAAAATAAAGTAGGTCCTGAAGGCAGAATCTCAGGTGGGTTTTCACTGAAAGGAGATGGCATATTCACAATAATATAAGTAAAAGGTTAAATACAGTAAACATGATAGCCAATTCTAGGGAAAAAATATAAAGCAGTTAAAGCAGTTTGACGGGAAAGGAGAAACTGACTCAAGAACTCCACCAAGGGACAAACAGATGAAATGACACCACAACGACACCAAATCTGTGTTGACCTTTTTCATCTTTTAAGAATGTCTTGCTGATTTTTTTCATTTTTATAATGGTCTCCCACCTCCCTTCCTTCAGCACCCTCTCCCCCTTCCAAAGCTTCCTTAGTTTGTTAAAGTGAATATACTAAGAGCATACTTGGGTTGGGTTGGAACAAATGCTGACACTTGCCAGTGTCTTTCACAGCCTTGAAACCATGTTTGCAGTATAGTGACATGTAATGGACCAAAGTGATTAAATTATTCATTGCAATAATAGCCTTTGTGATGGACAGTAAAAACTTAATAATTTAAATAAGGAAACCAGTGATTTCCTTTTAAACAGCTTATAATTGCTTCCTTGCGTGCTTGGCTATTTAATTGGGCACTAGCCAAACATAAAGCAGCTTATTTAAATCAGACAATTCTCTACCATAGTTTGTTATACTCTGGAAAGACTAGGGTTAAAAAAAATATTACTAGATAGAACAATAATTGTTGGCTGTTTGCAACAGGGAATAGTAGCTGTAGTTAAACTGTGTAAGTGTTTAATTAAAACTTTACATCCCTAGGACAACATTTGAACTTGTCTTATTAAAAGGAATAAAAAATGGTTTTCATCCAAGGATGATCCCATTGCCCTTTCTGAATTTCAGATTTATAGAGGTTGCTTTGAAATTTAGAATAACATTTAGCAAAACGTGGTTTCCCAGTCTATTTGTGTTTAGTAAGATTTTAACAGTTCATATTATTATTCTTTACAAATCACAGTGATTTAGCCTGAAGACAATTTTCTAAATAAAAATATTTCCATATAGTATTGGTTTTAAAATATCATCCATAGAGAAACAGTGAAATTTGCCTGTTTGAAAAAAAGGAAGTCTAATATGTTTAGCTAGGCTGCAAGAGATAGGTAGATTTTCTTTAAAATCTCAAGGCCATTAGTAAAAGCTTTCTTTTTTTTTTTTTTACTGTATATGGGTTTACGTAGTGGGCCAGATTTTGCCTTGATTTACACTTCTTATGCATCCCATTGACTTCACTGGAGTTGCAAGGGCTGAATTTGGCCCATAATTTTATATTCTTATTTATAATTAAACTACATTTCCATTCCTGGAAATCCAAAATAAGTTATAGGAAAAGGACATTGAAGAGGACAAATTCGAGTGATACAAACCTATAAGTATCTCCATGTCAAAACTGGAAGAGATTTCAAAATTATTAGTACTCTACATATGAAATAAATCATAAGGACGTATCCAGGAGATAAACAAAGTAGGATTCAAATAAAATACCAGAGACTACAATATAATTTTGGAGAAACAGAATGAAAAAAGGTAATTTTTTGATAAAAATAATAAATGGGGACAGTTTGAATATATGCTAATGTCACTACCATAGGAATACTTCACAGTGTTGCTGTCATTTTTGGAAAGAACTTAGATAATGTAGGTCCTTCGATGATATAATCTGTTGTATGTTGCTATGATAGTGATCTTATCAATCAGAAATGAATATTAAAGTTTCAAAATTACTTGATCATGTTATAATGATTTGCATGGCATTTATAGCAGTCAAAGGAGTTTCCTTATTTGTAAGTAGATATATTATGCTTTTCATTGTCAATTTTTTTTAGAATGTGGATTTTCACAAGAACCAATAACCATTCAATTTACTAGCACTATTCAACATTGGAATATTTTTTTAAGTAGATGACAGAAATGTGCATCAGGATCCTAAACATATTGGAGTAAAACAACGGCTGAGCACTTAGTGAATTTTTTTAAAGTCAGATACACTCTGATGATTTTCCCCTGCTGTCTCAGAATTCAGGATTATCTAACAAAGCTTTTGTGAATGACAAAGTAAATAATTGTGTAAGATCACAAATTGTAGCATACTACAGGTTCAAACATATCAATTACAAATGCATTTTCAAATGTTTAAAAATCAATTGACTTATTTCACTTGCTCATTGAGGCTTGAGTTTAGGATTCCATGTTTCCCTAAAAATGATGCCAAATGCAAAAGGTATATTATGGGCAAAATATTGCATGACTGACCCACATATGTAGTCCCATTAATAGGGCCCTACCAAATTCACGGTCCATTTTGGTCAATTTAACATGGATTTTATAAGATTTTAAAAATAGTAAATTTCATGATTTCAGCTATTTAAATCTGAAATGTCATGGTGTCGTAATTGTAGGGGTCCTGACCCAAAAAGGAGTTGTGAGGGGTCACAAAGTTATGGGAGGGGGAGTTGAGGTACTGGTAACCTTACTTCTGTGCTGGTGCTGATGGCAGCACTGCCTTCAGAGCTGGGCAGCTAGAGAGTGGCGGCAGATGGCTGGAAGTCCAGCTCTGAAGGCAGAGCCAGCAGCAGTGCAGGAGTAAGGATGTGATCCTTACTTCTGTGCTGCTGCTGGTGGGACGCTGCTTTCAGAGCTGGGCACCCGGCCAACAGTCGCTAGTCTCTGGCTGCCGAGCTCTGAAGGCAGCACAGAAAGCAATTCCGTGACCCCATATAATAATCTTGTAACCTCCCTGCAACTCCCTTTTGGGCAGGACCCCCAGTTTGAGAAACACTGGTCTGCCCCATGAAAACTGTGTAGTATAGGATAAAAGCACACCAAAGATCAGATTTCATGGGGGAAGACCAGATTTCACAGTCCATGACACATTTGTCAGGCCGTGAATTTGGTAAGGCCCTGCCCATTAACTTCATTGGGACTTCTTGGGGTGAGCAAGGCAGAAAAAGAAAAAAACAGTTCCTCCTCCCTTGTTTGAAGAGAGGAGGAACTGTTGTTTTTTCTTCCCAGGCAATATTTTGAAGTTTTCTGCCTGTGACCATACCACTAATGTCAGAAAGTATTAAGATGATGGTCAGGATGAGCCGCCAATGTGATATGGCCGTTAAAAAAGCTAATGCAGTTTTAGGATGCATCAGGCGAGGTATTTCTAGCAAAGATAAGGAGGTGTTAGTACCGTTATATAAGGCACTGGTGAGACCTCATCTGGAATACTGTGTGCAGTTTCTGGTCTCCATGTTTAAGAATGGATGAATTCAAACTGAACAGGTTTCAGGACGGGCACATAGATTGATCCGAGAATGGAAAACCTGTTTTTATGAAAGGAGGCTCAAAGAGCTTGGCTTGTGTTAGCCTAACCAAAAGAAGGTTGAGGGGATATGCTTGCTCTTTATAATATATCAGAGGGTAGTAATATTAGCGAGGGAGAGGATTATTTAAATAGTATCCCAATGTTAGACACAAGAACAAATGGTATAAACTGGAGCACTAGGAAGTTTAGACTTGAAATTAGACCAAAGGTTTCTAAAACATTACAGGAGTAAAAGTTCTGGACAGCCTTCCAAGGGAAGTAGTGGGGCAAAAGACATATCTGGCTTTAAAACTAAGCTTGTAAGTTATGGAAGGGATGGTATGATATGGATAGCTCTAATTTTGGCAATTGATCTTTGATTATCAGCAGGTAAGTATGCCAAGTGGTCTGTGATGGATGTTAGATGCGGATGGGAATCTGACTTATCGCAGAGAATTCTTTCCTGGGTGGCTGGCTGTTGTGAGTCTTGCCACATGCCTCAGGTTTAGCTTGATCGCCGTATTTGGGTCGGGAGGAATTTTCCTCCGGGGCAGTTATGGCAGAGCCCTGAAGTTTTTCGCCTTCCTTGCAGCGTTTGGGGCAGGGTCCACTTGCTGGTGGATTTCTCTGCAGCTTGAGGACTTCAATAACTCAGACATAGGTTAGAAGTTTGTTATAGAAGTGGATGGGTAGGATTCTGTGGCCTGCTTTGTGCAGGAGGTCAGACTAGATGATCATATTGGTCCCTTCTGACCCTAAAGTCTATGAGTCTATACTGGGGGTCCAGACCCGAATTTTTGGCATGGATCTTCTTGTAAATTAGTAATTATAATAATACCTAGAAATTAGACATCATTTTCATTAGTAGATTTCAAAGCATTTTACAAAAGAGGTGAGTATCATTATGCCCATGAGAAAGACAGAGCTGAAATGATTTGTCCATGGTCACGCAGAAAGCCAAAGGCAAAGCAGGGAATAAAACCCAGATCTCCTAAATGTCACTCCAGTGTTCTGTCCATTAGCCCATACTGTCTTTCATTGCTATGCTTGCTTAATATATCGTTTGTTCTCTTTAAGATCTCTCTTTGGAGATCTTTATTCCACTAAAAAAATTATATAATGGTCACAATTGATTTAAAAAAAATATTTTTAAAGTTTCTACTGGTTTGAGAAATATTTCCTATCCTTAATGGAGAATGCCACTAGAACCAATAACATTTCTCAGCATGGAAGAAAATTTTAGAGTGCAGTTGTTGCTTGTGGCTCCCATGTGGAAGACTATCAGTGCCAGTCTAGTATGTAGAAGAGTGAATAGGGACAGAACAAGCTGCCTCAGAAAGAAAAAGAATAGGGAGCAGGATGGAGAATTTAGTGAGGAAGCATCTAGGAGACTTTTCCTCTCTAATTGATGAACAGTTGGAAAGGCCAACAGTGCAAGGAGGGTCGGTCCAAGAAAGGTTCAGGGCAAATTGGAGTTCAGAAGAGCTCTGTGCACAAAGAAAAGTCCTGCACCAGGAAACCTGAGGGGAAACAGAAGACGTTAGTGTGATTGTTCCAGTCTTATTGCAATAACGTTATTCTCAAGTGACATTTCTACCAGCTATCTTTTGCATCCAGAATCGAACACAAACACTGTAAGATCATTTGTCTCTACTCCCACTGTAGGGTTTCTCAACCTAATATATGTCCAAGGCTTTCAGTTTTGTATTCCATAATTTTATTGTCTTCTTGAGAGGCTGCAAATCGTTTTGCTGTGAGTTAAAGTTTTTCTTTGTTTGTTTCAAATTAGACTGGCATATCATAAAACTTCCTATCTGATGTCCTGTTGTATCCCATGCGGTGCTTAATTTACAATTAATAAAATTCAGGATGGCAGCAAAAGATTTGGCATGTCTGCCTGAATCCACTGTTTCTCTTGCCTGTTGGATAGAAGAAAAAATATCCCCAAAAAGATAGCATCTCTGCAGAGAAGGGGGAAAGGGGAGCTTTGATTTTAAAATTCTAATGCTGTTACAGACAACCAGTTTATATACTATGTTTACTGGACTCCACTCTCCTGTGAACGGTCTCTTCAATATTTGTTATTGGCTGTGCTCTTATTTTATTTTTAGGCCTACACCTATTTTTCCCTTACTTATTTGGGAACTTTAGGGGTCTCCCTTCGCTTTCTTTTTACAAAAATATTGTAGTTCACCTGTCAAAAATAATTATTGCTCTCCCGCTGAAATAAGGGAAATATAAACATACTTTTTTCTTGCTGTAAATTAAGAAAGCAAATATGACAACAAGAGAAAAAAAGTTAAAGTAAGGCCAAATTGTTAATTGCTTCTTAGACAGCTTGGCTGTGGTCTTCAGTGATCAAAACTACTTTACTATGTGTCTTATAACCCTATATTCTGCTTCACTGTTCATATGGGAACTCCAGTATTAGAACCATTAAGTTCTAGATTGTCACAACCCTTATTTAGCTATGCAGTGGAATAAGGGAGAGTAAGGTCCTGACCTTACTCCTGTGTTTGGCCCTAATCAGAATGTGACTGCAAGCAATAGGGAGAGCAAAGGCAACTCACCTGATGGCACTGGCTATTAACAGGTATGCAAGGACAAAAGAGAGAGAGGGGGGCAGGGAGCGGGAGGGTCCCTGGTTCTGCCCCTAGTCAAGGCCTGATTAAAGCATAAACCTATGCCGGGGACCCAAAGTTCCTGGAGTCAAGTGATTTGATCAGAACCTCAGCTTTAATTTGAAATGAAGTAAAATTTCTAGCCATTGTGGTTAAGAAGAAAAGTTTGAAAAAATGGTCTCAATGTAAATGATGTAGTGACATCTGCCCAAGTCTGCAGACAATAGATACAATAACTCTGGGGGGTGAACTCCCCCATTCATCTCAGTTGCATATAAACTACACCCAGAAGTAGTGAGGGGCCCTGCCAATAGCACCCTGAAATAGAATTCTCTGTATGTCAAGAAAAAAGTGCAGCAGGCCTATCCCACTCACCCAAATAGATTCACTCTGGCTACTGAGGTGAGTACTGGACTCCCTGACTGCCACTTTTGCTTCTCCATGAGGGTGAGAGGGTCACTGCTGCTGCTCTTGGGAAAGAAGGAGGCTCAAGGCTGCTTCCCCTGCAGCTCTGGGAGGTGTTCCCCCTGTAGGGTGACCAGACAGCAAATGTGAAAAATCAGGATGGAGTGGGGGATAATAGTAGCCTATATAAGAAAAAAGACCCAAAAAGCACTATTGTCCCTATAAAATCAGGCCATCTGGTCACCTTATCCCCCTGCTATCAAAATTCCAATTATGGGATCATTATGGGTCAGAGCCAAAAGGGTAGGCCCATGGGGGAGTGTAGCGAGGCGGTGGGATACTCCACAGCCCTGCTGAGAGACGGACCTCCCCTAACACCAACGTGGGCGGAGTCACTGGCTCCTGCGCCCGCCCCTCAGTGGTCACGGCACAGACCCAGAAGTATAAAAGCTCACCAGCAGAGCTCAGTTGGAAACCAGCCGCTGAAGAGGCCAGACGTCTGCGACTGAGCTCCCTCTGGGGAGACAGCAGAAGGCCGTGACTGGCCTGAGGTCACACTGGGCTGGCCGAGCCTACCCCTCGCTCATTACCCCGGGGAGGACTGGCCGAGCCTATGCCTCGCACATTACCCCGAGGAGGACTGGCCAAGACTACACCGCTCCAGCTACCCTGAGGAGGAGCCAAGTCTGCCTCTTGCCTGCTACGCTGAGAAGGAGCCGAGCCTGCCTCTTGCCAGCTACCTCAAGGAGGAGCCGAGCCTGCCTCTTGCCAGCTACCCCAAGGAGGAGCCGAGCCTGCCTCTTGCCAGCTACCCCAAGGAGGAGCCGAGCCTGCCATCCGCTACTTACCCAGAGGAACTGAAGGTGTTCGAGACAGCCGGTGACGCTACCACGACTCAGGTCTATGAGGGGGAGTGTGGAAGTGGCCCAGAGACAGCCGACCCCAGTCTGGCTGCAACACTGCCAGAGCCTATGTCAGTGTGTTGCGGCCAGGATTCCCACTGACAGCAGCGAGTTTCTGCCGCTGCTAGGGCCTCGGGCTGGGACGCAGTGGAGTGGGAGGGCCTGCGTTCCCCCTGCCACCCACTCCTTGGATGGCAGACTCCCCCTTTTCCCTGGCCTGGAGAGGCTATGACCTTCTGTTATGTGAACTATTGACTCAGCCCCTGCCTAAGGGCCTGAGTCTCTGACTGTTTGTTTGCTGCCCCGCCCTGACCTAGGGCCTGGGCTGCTATTGAACTATTGACTCAGCACCTCCCTAAGGGCCTGAATCTCTGACTGTTTGTTTGCTGCCCCACCCTGGCCTAGGGCCTGGGCTGCTATTGAACTATTTACTCAGCCCCTCCCTAAGGGCCTGAGTCTCTGACTGTTTGTTTGCTGCTCCGCCCTGACCTAGGGCCTGGGCTGCGCTTTGCTATTGAACTACTGACTCAGTCCCCGCTTAAGGGCGTGGGCCCCTGACTGTGTGACTGCTACCCCGCCCTGACCTAGGGCCTGGGCCGCTTTTAAACTACTGACTCAGCCCCTGCCTAAGGGCCTGAGTCTCTGACTGTTTGTTGGCTGCCCCACCCTGACCTAGGGCCTGGGCTGCCATTTGACTATCGACTCCGCCCGCTCCAAGGGCCTGAGCCCCTAACCAAGTGTGCGTTATTTCCCACGACCGCAGAGCCCATGGACGGCAAGCTAGAGTGAGGCAGTGGGATACCCCACAGCCCCACTGAGGGACAGACCGCGGCAACGCTGCACTACAGGGAGTTAGACATTGCCCCTTATGCTGAGTGGATTGTAAATGTACAAAATAATCCTTGAATGAGTCCCCTACTACCTGCATTCCTCCTTCCCTCTTTCCCCTGCACAGGTGCACACACTTTAAAATGTCTGGTTTAACTCTCTGTTAACTTATTTCCAAATTTTCTGGGACTCATCCCTCAGTTACTTTTATAGCACACTTCAACAGTAATAAATACTGTACATAGTGTTTATGACCTACAATATATCCAGAGGAAGAGAGATACTTACTGATAAGTTTACACATTTTTCTTCTTCTGATAGAAAGCTGACATATCTTCCTGTGTGTTCACTGTGCTTTCAAGAACACACAGAGCAACCAAAGGTGTACACCTCTCTTTGCCTTGTAAGTTCATGAAGAAAGGAGAAATGCAATGTAATAAAATAGGAAGATTGCAGCAGCTAGTTGATACGTAAGGATTTGGGGTCTGATTCAAAGCCCATGCAAGTCAGTGGGAGTCTTTCCATTGACTTCAACGGGCTTTGCACCAGGCCCACAGTGAGTGAAGGATAGACAAAGCTTGCAGGATGATCACAATCACAAACCTGAAAACAATAAATGAAGTTAATTTTAATAAAATAAATAAAATTAAATCATTTGGAATATAAACATTACTTTATGATTTTAGTATTGGGATGACATTTATTTGCTTCAAGGATGCCTTTATAAAGCCAGCCCATTGCCCTGGTAGCATCATTGTCCATTGACTAAGACCCAAGATGTGCATTCACTGAGAGTAGCTACCTACCGTATGCAGTATCCACTACTTTCACAACTAAGTGCTTCACAAGCAGAGAAGGAGTGTGAGAGAGATGGTAGGTAGACAGAGGGCAATTTCAGGATCAAAAGAAGAGGGGTCTTGGCAAAAGGGAAGTAATATCTCTAGAGAATGTCAATGATTAGGTAGGTTGAAACAGAAGGGAAGGGAGGAGAGAAAGATGCATAGCTGTGGCATTTAAGGAGGACAGAATTATCCGAAATGGCAAAGATCAACTAAAACAAGGAGGGAGGGGTCACTAGCAGAAAGGATGAGGCTGAATGCATAGAGAAGATGCACAGGTTTTCATGCTAAGGCAAGAGAAGAACCAAGATGGAAATTAGTCCCAGACACAATTGTGTGAGTGAGAGAAGGAGGTACCATTCTCAATTATTTAGCATAAAAGTGTGTGTCTTGAAAATCCATCCAAACGTGACAAATTTATGTCTTTGAAAAATCTCAGTTTACACATGCTCTGTAGAGAAGTCTTAGATTTTAGTAGCTATTTTCCCCAAAGATTCTATCCACAGTGGGTCAGTCCATTCCAGAGCTGGTAAGGACTTTCTCTGCAATTGTAGTTCTGACATGTTGCAGGTAGGGTTGAGTCCTAGGACCTAAACTGTGAGAAGAGAGCCTGTCTCTCCTGTACACTCAATGACACCCCCGTTCCCTCCCTCAGCTAGGCTCAGGCAGTGCAGAGTAGGAAGCTGCCTAATTTCCTTATCTGAATGAAGCGGGGCAAAAGACAGGGAGGAGGAAATGGAAGATTAGGTTGGGACAAGGAGTCTGGGGGATGAGACTAGGACAGAGGCTGGCTGTGGGCGATAAGGAAACTGGAGCTGGGAGTTGTGGATGAGGAGACTGAGACTGGTTGGACAAGGACACTAAGACTGGGAACTGGAAATGGGGGACTGGAAGTCATACATGGGGGGAGACAGGTTGGATGTAGAACCTGGGGGGAAATTGAGATTGTCTGGGTGAGGAGACTGAATAAGAACTAGGGGACGGGGGAAGAACTTGAGGAGCCAGTGTGCAGGGAAAGAACTGGGAGTGATTGGATAAAGAGTGAAGTAGCTGGGGAAGGGGAAAACAAGGAGCCCAGTGAGGGAGGTTGGAACTGAAAGCCAGTGGAGGGAGAGAAACAGGTGAAGGGAGATGTCTAGAGGCCACGGAGGGGGAAAGAGATATATTAAAGCCAGAAAGGGGGGAAATTGGGGATGGCTGGGCATGTAAATAGGAAATGAGAATGTGATAAGATACTAGGACTTACTGGGCCTGAGAAACTGGGATGAGAAACCTGTGAGGTGGTGACTGGCACTGGCTAGGGTTCAAGAATAGTTCTGGGAGCAGAAAACAGGAGAAGAGAGACCAGGACAAGGACAGTTTGGAAGGGAGGGGGCAGAAGAGGTTATGGTGAGAGCAACAGACAGAAGACTCTGCCCACTAGAGCTCACTGACCTCCACAGTCTGGAATGAAACCAACAATTCCTTAATTTCACCATTTCTTGTCTGTCAGCAAACATTTGTGAAACCCACAGGAAAAGTGCTGCTCTCCATTTGGATGATGACCCACTATTACTGTCAGGTATGCCATTGGTTCAAATAGCAGAGATCTGTGTGGTGGATCTAAAGTTTCCAGCACTGTTGATGATAAACATGGATATCAATAAGATGACATATGATAGAATTTCTGTTTTTCAGTATGTTTAAAAAAAAAAAACTAGTTTTATGTGGAAGCGCCTATGTTAAAAGAATATTATTATTGCAAAATCAATCACTCAAAAGAAATACCAGAATTATGGATGACTGGGCATCTTTTAATGTATTTTTGTGTTTGTAATTATTTATTTAGCTTACAATCCATAGTGCTTAATAGACGGTGAACGACAGGATCCCTGTCCTAAAGGGTATAAAATCTAAACTGAGATGCAATTGTAGATACAAGGACTGGAGGAGGGAAGAACAGAGGATAAAGGTAAATCCAATGAGCTTTAATAGGTGACATAGAGATTCCCAAGGGTTTTGGTGTTCTATACACTTTTTACTAAATGTACGATACAGTTTCTTAAGGGGAATGCCTAGGGTTTATAGGTTTCACAGAAGAAGTGTGATTTGGAAGAGGGAGTGTGAAGATAACAATGGTGGTGTGGCAGACCAGAGCATGAAGTGAATTTCAAGCAAAGGGTACTGTATTTAGAAAGGCACAAAGACAAGAGTGGGAGAGGAACACTGAGAACACTGGAATGGAAGAGCTATTGCACTTTTCACTCTGGTCCAGGGATTTTCAGTCTTCTCCCAAAATGAGCTATTGTTCTGGCCTTGACTCCACTGTCACTGTTCTTTGTGGCTGCACCCAACAATCCTTTGCTGGATGTGGTAACAGCAAGAAACAGCACTCTGGTGCTGATGGATGGAGGGTGGTGGGTAGCAACTGCAGGATTTGGTATATTATACTAAGTCCTGGGGACCTGTGTGGTGCTGTTGGGAATGTACTCCATGCTGAGGGGTGAGCAATGCTGAAGGTGGAGAGATGCTGGGTGGAAAGTTGAGGAAGTGCTGTGTGGGAGATATTAAATAGTAGGGTACTAGAGTTTGCTGCAGGTTTTAAGGATTGTTTAGTAGGGTGAGGGATGAGGCCTGGGTACTGCAAATGTGGGAACTGGGTAGCTGAGTCTAGACTATACATTTACCTTCCTTCATTATCTTCTTTTAGAGCTCTCCAGTTTGTAGTCATTCAGCAACTGGAATCTGACTAGAATATGTACTTTTAATATATGCTCAGTAACTCATTATAAACAGCTTTGTTTTTAACTAATAAGCACGTGAGTAGTGCTTATTGACCATGCAAGTAGTCCCATTCAAATCATAACTTGGGTTCTCTGTGAGACCTGAGTCACTGACTAGAAAAACTCTGACTTCTAGATTAACCAGTCACAAAACACTGCTTTAAAACAATCCTTTCTTCTTTCTGAGGAAAAAAAGCTTTTCAATTGCTACTCTTGACCCCCTTGTAAAATGCTCAGATTCCAGTTACTGACTGAAAACTACAGTTTCTAAAAACACCCTGCTCTCACAGTTGATTTACCAAGAATTGAGATGTCTGTACACTGGAAAAGCATAGATGCCTAAAACAGGACACGTTTCCATTTTAAATAAGGATGTGAGAGATAACCAACCTGTCAGATTTCCTGTACATGTATAGTAAGGCAAGAAGCCCGCTGGATTGTGATATCCTGCTCCCTCTTGAGAAGGCCTTGTTCCCTCTCTTCTGTCTCTAAGCAGAGCCCTCCAGTCTTTAGAAAAACTCCCAAATACTATTTTAAAGGCATCCTAGAGCCAACTGGTTATACATGTTAAAAAAGTCTTATAAAATCATGAGACCTTCTTGCACTTTAATGTGGTTAATGAATATGGTTGCAAGACTTTAAAACCCTCTGGTGCCTAGCAGTAGACTTGAAGAATATTCTATCTAAAGACAGTGCAGTTTATAAAGGGGTTTAAATCTCATATTTTCCTCATTACGTACTCTCATATTGTCTTATTAATACTTCTCTTGGAGAATTACATCTCAGCTCCCACTCTTAGTGCTTAGCCAGAATCAGTAAGAGCAGAAAGCAACTGATGGTTCAGCAATTTCACTCTGCTGCTGTTCCTGGGGAAATACACAATACAGTCCTCCACTGCTGATGGGAGACTACTGTGATGATATTTAAATTCTCACCAGACACTGTAGCTGGCAAAGCATCACACATGTATCTGGCCTATAGCACCTAGCACTTTCCCAGCAAGGGATTATACTGAGATCGACAAGAATTGCATCAGTTTCAATCTGTAGCTAGGATCTCGGAAGGGCTATGCTCAGAAATAGTAGCACAGATGCAATCCTGGGGAATAGGAGGAAGCAAAAGAGCAGGGGAAAAAGAAGAGTGACAAAAGGAGGTGAAACTGTACAACTTGTTTCAGTCCCTCATTCCCTGAATGAGCAGGGTCTAGGAACTCTTTGGGGATACACTTACCCAGTAAGGGGAAGCATTGCTTTCTAGACACCCCTTCTGGCCAACTCAACTACTAGTAATTGACAGTTTATGAAAGGAGCTAGGTCCAGCCATTCTCAATCAGTGGGAGGGTTACAGTGTTGTGGGATGTAGAAGTGGGGTGGGGGGGGACTAAATGAGGATCCTTAAAGACAGCCCCCCCACACACACAAAACGAAGGGTGGGGGACTCAAACAAAAAAATGTAAGAGACTGAAACAAAGAGAAAGAGGCAAAAGGTACAACACAGTGAAGGAGGCTGGCAGAGGGTGGGTATTGGAGTAGGAGAAGAGGAATACACCAATAGACTATTTACACTAGAAATAAAAGTCATTGCAGGTTTCAATACCCACAGTGAATCTTTGTACCAGGTCCTTGGCACCATTCCATCTACTTCATGCTGCTTGGTAGCACAAGGAAGCCAGTAACCTAGCTGATCTCCCCTGAGGTAGCTAGGTGGCCCAGAACTGCTCTCAGAGGCCCCGGGGTAGGAGTATAGATGAGAGAAAGGAGCTACGTCCAGAATACCACTGTGCTCCAGCTATCGCTGGCTGTTGGAACATTCCTGGCTGTCGGATATAATTTGCAGCATCCTAGAGGATGTCCTAAATTATGATAGTGCTCAGGATGGTACCCTGCCAGCCCCAGGATCACTGATATGCAAAAGTGAGATGAATTCTCCTTTGAGCCTTTCCACCCAGTTAAGCTAAGTGTATTTTGACGGGAGCTGAGGACTGACACACATGTCCACACACAAAAAAGCTGTTGACACTCCACAGGCCTTGGCAGTACCACTGTGAGATCATCTTCCTGGAGCCTGTACTGGTTCACTGCACACTCATGCAATACAGGAACAACAGGCATTACAGCTGCAGAATTGCACCTGGTCCTCCCAGCTACACCCCACAATGCTGCGTTCACCCCCTGCAGCACCTTTCATTTCCTTTCCCCAAAGAAAGTACGTGTAACACCACCTGAGTTAACTCTCAGTTCAGTTTCAACAATGCTCTTAAAACGGGCAGAGCACACTGAATACAATACAGTAATTTTAAAATATATTTTAACGGAAGAGAACTTTCAGATGGACCCTGTGAGAATGATGTTTCTGCCATCCAGGAAATGCAAAACAATAGACTTCATTACCTCACCAATTTGGAGAGCATGTACAGTTCTGTTGAGATGCAAAAGTGTCACTTGGAGGCTTTCTGAGTGGAAAACTTATGCACAGGAATACTCTCTGTAGTCATATTTCCCCCTGTTCTCCAGTAGGTGGTGGTAGAGAGTTCCTTCCCTATAGAGCTCCTGGTTATCTGGCATTTTAGGTAATCAGTTTAGCAAGCTCATGGCCATTCTTATTCCTGTTACCAATAGTTGGTGGCAGAAAGATCCTTTTCCTCTAGAGTTCTGATCCACTCCTTCCCCTGTTCACCAACAGATGGTGAGCTGCTTAACCTTTATAGCTTCAGGCCACATAGTTTACATATTAATACAAATATCTCTGATAATGAAAGAAGGAAGAAAATATAAAATATGACAAAGTCACTAAACTGCTTCTGTATCTAATGCTTTATAATGTTTTCTAGGTTGTGCCAAAATCTCTTGAAGATGAATAGTTTTGTGCGCTAAGTCTGAATGATCAGAAGCAGCTGCTTTGGCGAGTGTTTCCTCTGTCACCTTCTTTTTCTTTTTATTCCTGATGCACTAAAGTTGTAACAAATTTTGTTGGGAAATATTGTATTGAATACAGAATATAGCAAATCTCTTACACTTCCCACTGATTGAGATAAAAAAAATCAGATTTCTGATCACAATAGAGCTTATTTCAAATCTCATAATTAGAGTGACAACACAAGTAATTCAGAAAGTAGTTGTGCTAGTTTTTGAGACAGGTTGTCTCACTGGATTTCTTAATTTCAGTAATTCCCCTTCCCCCTTCAAATCAACCAGATGGTACAGTAAACGTGGAGAATTTTTTATATGGATCTAGATCTTAAGATACATAAAATATAAACTAGTTTCTTATTTCTTCCATTTTTTAAAAAGATTCTTCTATCTTGACATTGCCAAACAAAGAAATACTATTATCAAAAATATCCCTGAAAGGAACCTTCTTGTGTAATTATTATAGTGGGTACCTGGAAGAAGCAGCCTTGTTTTCCATAATTCTCCCTTAGCCTCAGCGAATGCGAATTAGGCTTGAAGTCTAGAGTCTCTAAATTCTATTCCCACTTCTTCCACTAACTGATCTTAATAATTATTTGCACTTTACCATTCTTATTTAGTGGGGAGGAATATTTGGCTGCATATTTTCTATGGAGGGAGAAGCTGATTTAAAAGGAAATTGAAAAAGAAGGTACCCGCAGCAGGAATGGGGCTTTCAGGCTCTGCTGGAGGGAGTGGTTTACTAATCCAAACATAGTGGAAATGTTTACTTTCCCTGAGCCAGTGATTTAAATCAAGGCAGAGTTGGCTCATACCTTCATCAAGATGGAAACACTGATATCACTGTAGTTTTATGTGTAGATTTTTTCAGATCAGACCTCAAAAACTGAAGCTGCATTGGCTGTGTTAAGACATCACAAATAGAGCTATGTAAATAACTGATTTTTTTTTTTTTTGGTTCAGTGACTGAACCAGAACATTAACAAAAATAGTTTGGGGTTGACCTGGAATGGAAATGATTCAGTAAACCAAAAAAGTAAAATAAAGAAATACATAACGTAATTAATTAATTTCAGGTCACATAAAACATTTAGTTCAACCTGAAACAATATGTTTTGTTTTGTTTAAATATTTTTAACCTTTAAAAAAAATAAAATTGAACTAAAGTTCAAAGAGAAAAATCATTTTGAATAAAAAGCCAAATATTTCACTTCAAAATTGCTCAAATGAAAAGTTTTATTTTTTTTAGAATTTTTTGGTTTGGTTTCTGACAGCTTGGTTTTGGCAGCTCTCTAAAATTCACAAAATATTTTGGTCAATCCAAATCTGCATTTTTGGCTGAAAAAAAGTTTTGGTTAAAAAATTGTGCCCAGCCATTGTCACAAAGTCCTGAGGTGCTTCTGAAGAGCAGAGGCTTGCACTGGTGTCATTGTATAAAAATTCCCTTCTCCACACTGTTATACAGCATCCTGAGTACAAACCAACAAAAATTCAAAGCCATGAGGACTTCTTTGAAGGTTTATGTCCCTTCCCACTCTCATCCTTCTTTTTTCATTAAGAAAACCCTAGAATATGAAATGCAAAAGATCTGCATTCATGCAATGTAAAAGGTGCAAGGCAAAATACACTAAAATGCCATAAACACCAAAATTTATGCGTCGCCTTAACGCTGACCCTCATGTGGATGCATTTGGGCACTTTCTTTAATTACATAATCAATCACATACCGTTTCTTAAATACCATATATCATACTTTTTTCTACCAGTTTAGATACATATATAGCATCCATTAATATTACTCCATGTATTTCAGACAAAATCAAGAAAAGTCATTTATCTGAAAATACACACACTATATACAAAGCATACTTGGAAATCATAATGACAGTGAACAACATAGCATAAGTGAAACAAGTGAAAATGTTTTGGCATACAGGATTAGTACATTAACCCTTTCAAAACCTACATCACTATTAGCTGTGCTTCATGAGTTCATCTTAATGCAAACACACTGTCACTATTTAATACACTTAAATAGTACCTGGAAACAAACCATTTTTAAGTCAAGGTTTGGAAATGTCTAGTTCTCAATTTACCTGCATTTGTGTTTTTAGAAACTGATAACTTTCCCCAGAACTTTCACTTTTCTCTGAGATGTAATTCATTAATACTGTAGGTTAGTATGTATTGGTAAACTGAATCAGAAGTTCTAATCTGAATATAATTAGGAATTTTGTATATGAAGCATCCAATGACCCAAAACTAATTCTCCAGATGGGGTAAATTAGTGGACAATGCTTTCTCCAAGAAAAGAAATTAACAAGCACAGATAAATTTTCTCTTTCCAAAACATGTCTGCAAATCATCACTAGAGGGATAATACTAGCAGTGAGGATTACAGTAATTCCATGGAGGAAATAAAACCATTCCTTTAAATACTATTAAAACACAATTTTTGTGGGGGGAGGAGCTAACTTTCAGCCTTCTAAGAGAGTTCAGAGAATATGTCTACCTAAAGAAGACAATATGTCCAGCTTATAGTGGTTGTCAGACATGTTGCCTGATATTTTTCTATATCCAGCTCACATGCCCTTCATGTCAAGCACAGCATAAAGATGCAGTTACCCTAGTAGAGTAGGTTTTAATCCCATGAGGTGGAGCAACTTCTCTTGATTTATACGTGTCTCCTGATCTGCTTTGCTCTATAGATCATATAGGCTTTCTTTCCCTACAACATGGATGAAGAGAGATGAATAATGCTGCTGATTTTTGGTTCCTTTGAGGTAAATTCTGGCAGCTCTCTAAACATCTAACTAGTTTCAAGTTATCTCCTTTTTATGTGAGGGATTTTTATAAAATGAAAGGAAAACTAATTCTTAGACCTTAGACATAAATAATGCTGTTTTCTGTAATGCCACCTTATCCTTGTGAAATACCGTATACAATACTTCTTATAAAAATAAGAGTCCCCAGTTCAGATAGGTATCGGGATTTTCATTTCTATTGGCAGAAAGTCTAATGTATCCATTTAAAAAAACTAAACAATTCAAAAATCCCATAACATGAAAATAACATTAAGGTTTCCAAGTGAAGCACTCATAGGTCAAGAAATGCCCCACGATTTTAATTCAGCCCCTTGTGTGTTTGCCTTTTGATACAGTCTTTAATTAAATGATTACATAGTTTTTCTTCCACAGGATGCCTGCTAATTCAATGCACATTCTTAACTCTGAGAGACAGTGCTCAGTGAATGAGACAGCTGTTCAATATATTTATCCTCACTGCTAAGTTTGTGACCTTATGCTTTGTACACTGTGCAGTACATAAACCCTAGATGAAATGAGAAGGCTCTTGTGCATATGTGCTTCGTTTATTACACACAGTTCAACTTCTAGAATGAATAAGGCAAGAGTGCTACAGCTTCATTTCCCTCAACTACTTTGTCTCATTCCAAAGAACCTTTGTATATTATATGAAAGGAAGCAGAGTTCCTTTGCAGCCCCTTCATTCCACACACAT
The DNA here is from genome assembly GCF_003597395.2 of Chelonoidis abingdonii. Taxonomy (NCBI): domain Eukaryota; kingdom Metazoa; phylum Chordata; order Testudines; family Testudinidae; genus Chelonoidis; species Chelonoidis abingdonii. The sequence goes on from NC_133773.1 coordinate 106,848,773, forward strand.
CAGATCATATTTCACATGCACCTACAAATTAAAAATGAAATTCCATTCCACTTGCTTAGGAATGCAGTGCAACTGCAATAGAATGGTGACAGCTTAAAAGAAAATTTTTACTCCTCTTACATGCGGTAGTATTTGCATTGCCAATGGAACACTAGCAGATCATTAGTGTGTTATGTGAAAAAAAGCCATGTATATGCACAATCGTCAATTCGGAACCTTTTATAACTTGTTCAGAGCCATTTTTCACAGGACCTCAAAAAGCACATCTGTGACCTAAGAACTATGTCCCTGCCAAATTTCAAATTTCTACCACCTCGTGTGGATGCACAAAATTTCCACTGCCACCCCTGAACACTCTCTCACACACAGCCTTTCCTGCCTAGTCCAGCCCTGTCATATACCTTGTGTTTTATTGAAGACAATCCAAGTGGCAAAATCTATTACTTCTCAAATATTTGTTCAGCCCTTTAGGTTTAGAATAGTTCTGACTTTTCCATTTTGAAATGTTTCTCTGTTACGACAAAGAAAATCAGATATAACACCAAGAGACCCTTTTCTACTGAAGCTTGTTCTTCAAAGAGGTGGGTATTGTTTTCAAAGCCTCTTATTTGTGTGTCCTCTGATACAGTAAGAACCTCAGTGTTGGCTTTGTGATTGCACATCTGATAATTTCCAACATACGTTTTTGACATTGTCTTTTCCCATACTTTTGCCAAAACCTCTAGCTTGTTTCTTATTTTGTCCAGTCATCACCACCTTTTCCAAAAGTCTCCTCAGAAAGTTTATCTCCATCAAAAATAACAGAAAATAGCAGCTAATTGGCATGGCTATTCCTCTTCTGTGGTCTGAATCATAACTACCATTTGATATATTAGCTGTGTAGAAATTAACTAGTGCTACTGGGGAAAAAGGAAGTCTGGTAGTAGGAATTGGTGAATATGCCATTACGAATTCTCTCTCTCAGAAAGCGTTTTCTGAGTATCAGAAGGATCATTGGCTCTTGTCTTTGAAGAACTTGATTTGAAATATTAAATACTCTAGAAGCGCTTCTCTGTTTATCTTTTTATACAATATTCTTCATAGTATTATTGGAGCAGCCTTGCTTGTTAATATCATATGAACTTTCAGATTTCTTCAGTAAGGCACTGAGTTCCCGTCCATTCTGTTTTGGTGCCTCTCTGTCATGTAATAAAGAATGAAATGAAGAATGGAATTATGACATACTCTCCTCAATACTTGACAAACATAGCCATCTGGCACATACATATTTCATCACTTTGCCTATTTTTGTATCATAGACTACCATGTATTACTTGGGAATCTTCTTTTACTTTGGTACTTTTGTCATAATAAAAAATAAATGTTGAGAATCATACATTCTGCATTAATGAGACACCTTTTTCATAGTCTATTCAGCTACTAAAAGAGTGATTTGGCAAGGATTTTAAGTTGCTTGCACTGAAGGATTATGCTATAAATATGAAATTTTAAAGAATTGCTAAATCCATCTTGTTGCTTACATGATTTGATCAGTGTCCAACTACATGTTTTCCAATGGATTATTACAATTTAAAAATGTCATTACCATTGCCTCTCTTCTTAACTCTACAGTGCTCAGACCTTCTGAAAATCAGTCCATTTTTGTTTAGGTGCCTACATATAAATGTAGAAGCCTAACTTTAGAGACCCAGATTTGACAATTTGGACTATAAAATATACATACAAATTTTAGGAACAAAACATTCCTAGAATTAAAATATATGAAATAAATTACACCTTTCAACAGCTGTTTTATGTAAAACTGGAAAGTGGAAGCACATTATAAAGATGCAAATGAAAAGGGGCACTAAAGATAAAAATCACATTTAAAGATAATCCTTACCTGTGTTACTAAGGATTCTTTAGATTAAGACATACATATATGTGCACACACACTGTTTACTTTTTGCATCTTTTCATTCAGACGGTGAAACAACTCTGGTAAATTACCCCTTTTGTTCATGTTCAATTTTGCTTGCATCTAGCAATTCAGCTTTGCAGGGAAATGTTTTAATAAGTAAAAAATACTTTTTATTGATTCAAAAAATACTCTGAAGCATTTCTATTCATTCTATATACATTTTAGTAATTCCTCCTCTAGAGAAACAGTGTCATTTCAAAAACATAGATAACTGCTTATTTAGGGCTATAGTAGAACTTCAGAATTACAAACACCTCGAGAATGGAGTTTGTTCCTAACTCTGAAATGTTCGTAACTCTTAACAGAACATTATGGCTGTTCTTTCAAAAGTTTACAGCTGAACATTAACTTAATACAGCTTTGCAACTTTCCTCTGCAGAAGAAAAATGCTGCTTTTAACCATCTTAATTTAAATGAAACAAGCACAGAAACAGTTTCCTTTTACCTTGTCAGATCTTTTTTTTAAAACTTTCCCTTTATTTCCTTAGTAGTTTGTTTAACACAATACTGTATAGTATTTGGGGGTTTTTTGTTGTTTTTTTTTGGTCTCTGCTGCCTGACTGCATTCTTCTGGTTCCAAATGAGGTCCATCAGTTCGTAATTCTGGTGTTCGTAACTCTGAGGTTCTACTGTACATTGTCTCTCTCGGACACATCCCTAGTAAAGGAAGGTGAGTAGCTCCTACACACTAGGGGCATCCCAGGGAAGGAATTGTGGCTCCAGGAAGCCTCAGTCAATACTCTGTTTGCCCTTTGCTTTAAAGGAGATAGAAATTTCCTACTGGCCTATGCCAGCAGCAGATTGCAACCCTCCATCCCACTCTTGCACTGGCTCAGCCATGCTGACTTTGAACAGGGATGTAACCAAGGCCCTACCATCTGTACTCCTCCCCACCTATCTGCTTTGGTGAGAGAGTCAGATGGTGTGTAGCATCTACTTACTCCTCACTGTTTTATCAATGTGCAGTATTGGTAGTTTGGTTCCTACTCACCCTTTCTCCTCTGCACAGGCATGTCACCCAAGTCTCAATCTAACCCTTATAAAGTGCATTTATTCCAAAGATCTCCAAGTGCTTTACCAAGGCTGGAAAGTGTGAATAAAGCCAAGGCAGCAGACATTGAAGCAGTGCTTCAAAACCCCAAAGGTGTTCTCCTCTGAGCTGTGGCTCAGAAGTCTGGTCTAACCCATTTCCCCCACATTGCACATTGCAGCGGCTGATGGGGCTGCTAGCACACTTTCATACTGAATTTACATTGACAGACATGAGCTATGTTTTGATTCATGGCATTTCATAACAGTGAAGATAGGTGGCGCAAAGGCAGAGGCAAGAGATTTTTTAAATCTGCAAGACTGGAGCAGGGAATAGGGATCAACTTCCCATTGAAGTCAAAAGCTTTGTCACCCAGCCTATGCAATAAAAAAGTCTTGAAAATCAAAGTTTCTGATGAAAATGCTGACAAACTCCTAATAACAGTGTCAGAAGAATCTAAGTATCAAAGAGAATGTAGATGAAATCTGCATGCTCTGGGCATGTCTCTTCCTCTGTCCCTCTATGGTGCGAGGGGGTTAGATTGCTATTTTGTTACGTTTCCCTCATTGGCTATGCCCATAAATAGAGAATTAAACTAAAGGATTAGCCTCAAAATAGATTACACTTCAGAGTCTTTGCAAAAACAGTAGTCAGATAAGTAGGAAATTAGTCTATTCTCCAGGCATCCTCTGTGACAGGATTGGAAGGGAACTGATAACACCCCATTGAACAAAGTCAGTGCTTTTGAAACCATTGGAAAGAGCTTCCTGACAAGGAAAGAAGTTTTAGAGATGTGAGCTGCTATACCAGATAAGGAGTTTGTTGAAACACAGAACCTATTTTGCTTGCAGCTGAGAATTTACCAATGTTGCCTGTAGTGCTGAGTAATATTGATAATATAGCAGCATCCAACAGTCACACTATAGTTCAACTTTACAAGTCTGTACATATTTTCATTACAACCAACATTTATCAGACATTTGCAGCTCAGCTGTTTCAAACTGAATGGGCAAAGCTATGTGGAAAAAATAAATCATCACATCAGTACTTATCTTCTCTAATATCCCACAAAATCCATCTGAAACCCTATCTTTGCTTGGAAATTGTCCTCTTACTGACAACAACTGTCAGCAACTGGTCCTCCTGAATCAGAGTTTAGCTGCTAGGGAAGACAGGAGAAAATGTTTTTTGACACCATTATAGCAAGGATGATTGGTTTTGTGGTAGAATTCACATTTTCAAAAATTTGTTGAATTGTCCTGTGTACACTGGCAACTAAACTGGTTCCAACAACAGTTAAGCAACAATTCACTGAGGTCAGTTCTTAGTGCATATGTGGCAAAACAATTTAGCAGGTCAGGTAGACTTTGAATTTCATGCAATCAAAGGTTTTCTAGAATCAGAAGAATACAGTGCCTTCTGGGATTTTTCTAAGTGTTCCAGATGGCTCATGATTTATTGACAGTAGACAAACTTGTTGAGACTACCTGAGGGAATTGGCAGCAGTGATGCACTGCAAATATTTTAACAAGGAGTTCCCACACAAACTTCATACATGGATCTTCTGTCAGTGGTCAATAACAGAGTTGAAATCCATCTTGCAAATCAGAGAGCAGAAATTTTCCCTTAGTTCATAATGTGAAGTAATCTGCCATAGCCACTTATAAAATATTAATAATAATAATGGAATGGCTCAACTGTCAATGTTTAAAATCAACTATACTTTTTAAAAATGATATTGCTATCATATCTGATTCATACTACCGACTAACATAGAATTTCATGTCAGAGACAGTATCAGAGGGGTAGCCGTGTTAGTCTGTAAAAGCAGCAAAGACTTCTGTGGCACCTTGTAGACTAACAGATGTATTGGAGCATGAGCTTTTGTGGGTGAATACCCACTTCGTCAGATGCATGTTGTTTTAAGTGCAAAGGTTTACCCCTGAATTACTGATGTCCATGCACATGCCTAACCTTAATCTAATTTTGGCAGCCTGGTATCACACCCTTATTTATTGTCTTTGATTTTTTATTTTTTTAAATTTGGACTTGCCATATTCACCCACGAAAGCTCATGCTCCAATACGTCTGTTAGTCTATAAGGTGCCACAGGACTCTTTGCTGCTTATGTCAGAGATAAGCATCTCCACATTGCAGATGGACAAAATATAATCATAATATCTTTAAGAAAACAGTATGATGAATACAAAATGTGACCCCATCAATCCCTGATTGACCCTGTGGTAAACGTCTGTCTCAAATTTGGACTTAGCGTTCAAAATCTGAGTGTTTACTGTGAACCTCCCCCAAGCTTATACCCAGCTTGGATCTGATATCGCTGCCACCAACCAGGATTTTTAGGGTTCCTAGTCACCCCGAGTCACCCCCAACCTTTCCCTGGGGGCCCCCCCCCCAAGACCCAGACCCCTGGG
>NC_133773.1:106855809-106865267 GCF_003597395.2 Chelonoidis abingdonii
TGGTCAAAGACCTTTTCCAGGTGTTCTAGGTGTTCGCGAGTTTCCAGTCCCCTCCCAGACTTTAAAAAAAATCCAGGTCTCTGATTGGTCCTCTGGTCAGGTGCTTGGTTCCCCCTTTGTTCACCCTTTGCAGGTAAAAGAAAATTAACCCTTACCTATCTACTTATGACAGACCCTATGTGCTGGAAGAGAGAAGAAGGATGAGCATGAACTCCATGAGATTCTCCAACCTTCTCAACTCTCCTGCCCTCCTCTCATTTTAAGGGAAGAATTTTAACAACTGCTAAGAATCTGCTTCAACTCATTACATGCCTAGTAACCCATTAAGAGGGGAACTACTATTTCAAGGTCCACCTCTCCTCCAGAGAACCACCATGACAACTAAGATCATGCAGTACATTGTCTCTAATGCAATCCAGGTATCAAGAGAAGAAGCCTGATGAAAGTTAGGCCTTTCAATAGTAATGACAATGTACTGGAGTTTGCTCCATAAGATGAGGAAGAGCCTTATCCTCATTATAGGATGAAATTAATTAAGGACAAATACAAAGTATTCCACTTAGGAAGGAACAATCAGTTGCACACATACACAATGGGAAATGGCTGCTTAGGAAGGAGTACTATGGAAAAGGATCTGAGGATCATAGTGGATCACAAGCTAAATATGAGTGAACAGTTAATACTGTTGCAAAAAAAGCAAACATCATTCTGGGATGTATTAGCTGGAGTGCTGTAAGGAGGACATAAGAAGTAATTCTTCCAATCTACTCCACACTGATTAGGCCTCAGCTGGAGTACTGTGTCCATTTCTGAGTACTACATTTCAGGAAAGATGTGGACAAATTGGAGAAAGTCCAGAGAAGAGCAACACAAATAATTAAAGATCTAGAAAAAATGACTTTGAGGGAATATTGAAAACATTGGGTTCATTCAGTCTGGAGAAGAGAAGACTGAGAGGGGACATGATAACAGTTTTCAAGTACATAAAAGGTTGTTATGAGGAGGACAGAGAAAAACTGTTCTTGTGAACCTCTGACAATTGGACAAGAATCAATGGGCTTAAATGAGCAGCAAGAGAGGTTTAGGTTAGACATGAGGAAAAAACTTTCTGACTGCCAGGGTAGTTAAGCACTGGAATAAATTGCCTAAGGAGGTTATGAAATCTCAGTCATTGCAGATTTGTAAGAGTAGGTTAAACAAACACACCTGTCAAGGATGGTCTACTCTAGACAATAATTAGTTGTGCAATGGGTGCAGGGAACTGGACTGAATGACCTCCCCTAATAAATTCACTTATCCATAGATGACAAATGGTGCCTCCAAACTTGATATGCTATCAAAGCAGACACTGGAGCCTTGTTTTAAGTCCAGAGGTTTACCCCTGAATTCCTGATATCCGTGTACATGCCTAACCTTAATCTTATTTTGGCAGCCTGGTATTACACCCCTATTTATTGTCTTTTATTTTTTATTTTTTTAAAATTTGGACTTGCCATATCATATCTAAAATCAGATTGTAAATTCTGTGGGACAAGGATCTAACCTATTTATTCTGTAAAGTGCCTAGGGGCATTTTTGGGAGCTGTTAAGATAAAAATAAAATATAATAATAAAAATGATAACTAATAATCTGAATTCAGGTGCACTTCTGTTTGTGTTTGAAAGCAGCAATACCCATGTGAATAGGTGGCTTTGGCACTGGGGTCTTACAGATATATAGTACAGATCTAAACACACATGGGTACTGGAGTTCTGAAAGTGGCATGCTTCATTTGTGGATTAGGGTAGATGCCTTCTGGTTTTATTCTATGATATCCCTGTTCAAGCCTGTACACATGTCTCTTAATAAATTACATTATATTACAATGTGTCACTTCATTAAGGGACAGGTTGTGATCCTGGCTGTGCACCCATTCCAGGAAGTCAGGGGTTGCACCTTTGCTTCTTGTGCTTCCTGCCTATATTGCAATGAGTAGAATGGAAAGAAAACAGCTTCTGTGGGACTGTCACTCCCACTCCAACACAGGAGGGTGGAGGGTATCCAGGCAGGAGCAGCGAATGCATGGAGTTTTTGCTTTCTCTCCAGCTGAACAGGTGCAACAGGAGAAATAATCGGTTTTAGGTACAGAGCTGGCACAGAATACTTTCTCACATGGAGCAAGGGAGAGTATACTGGGGAGCAAAATGTGGCTTGAATCACAATCTGTTTTCTGGGGCTTGTCTATACACAGAGGAACTGAAATAACTAAACTGGTTCCAATGCACATCTTCAGTTATTTTGGTGCAAGTCTGTGCATGGACACTCCTTACCGGGGATTCAGAGTGTTCTATTTCAATTTAAATACAATTGGTTTACATATGTAAGTCTCTCAGTGCCACTGTGTGTGTAGGTAAGCTGTTAGTGTATTCTGAGAGCAGCTTAAGTGTATGTTGTCCCTTGCTTAGGAATTGAGTAAGAACAATGTAGCTCTAACTTCTCTTCCAGCATGGAAAAAATCCACTCTTGTGGTCTAAACTTGCCTGCTCAGAAGCCATAACAATGTTGTCTCTGCATCCCTATCTACCCACCCATCTCATGTAAGAAACTAGCATTTAATGCAACATTAAAGATAAGAAATCAAGCTCCTGAAGGCAGGAACCCACATTGCAAGTCATAATTTAAAAAAGGCAGCACTTACATCACTTTTTTGGGTCTGTTTCACAGCCACTGTTTGTCATTTTCTCCTTCAAGTGCACTAATAGGCAGGCAACTGTGACAACTCCTAGTGCTACTGTGCAGGCAGGCTACTCTTCTGTAAGCTGAACACTCCACTCTTCTTCCTACTGATTACATCCTACATGCTGTCAATCTTAGGTTCAAAATCTATTAATCAGAACCATAGTGGGAGATATGTGTAACATAAAAATTGAAAAAACCACACTAAGATGGGCCTTTCTTTGATTTTCTTTTGTTCTCTTGATTGCAAAGTACAGTATGCTACTTACATGCATACAAGCAAACATAAAAGTACATGAAAAACAGTATTTTGGAAAGTGAAAACAGAACTTTGGTAGAGTAACTCTTACTAACCACTAATCAAAATCCTATTGTTAGTCAAATATCATCTTGATTAGTAACTAGCACTGTGGCTAGAAAAACTAGAAAGTTCCCTAGATATGAGGCTATTGACACGGTAAGAAAAAAGCTAAATATTTTTTTAAAAAAAAGAGAGACAGAGAAAAAATAGAGCCAGTAAAATAATTTGATGGCACATTGTGGCATCTATAGTTAAGGAGTTAAGTTTCATGGTGTTTCTGTTCTAACAGAAAGAAAGAAAGAAAGGAAGAAAGAAAGAAAGGAAGTATTGCCAACTCTGAAGCTTTCTCAATTGTTTACCTTTCAGGCTGAAACTAAGCACATTTGTTTTCAGTCCAGGAGATTTTTTTTAAATAAAAATTTGAGCAAAATTAGTTCAGCCATTTTAAAAAAATGAAGATAGAGAAAGAAAATGCATTTCTCCTGAATACACATATTTTTAACAAAATAGTGTCTCAATATTTGTCTCTGTGAATCCTGAAGCACTGCAAGTATGTAGTCTTTAGGTGGTAATGTGCTTTTCTGGGGTTTCGTAAGAACTAATTGTGACCTGTGAAAGTTAAAAAAAAAAAAAGGTTCCAAACACATATTTTATGTATTCACATTATCTTTTTAACTATGATCAAGTATCTGTTTGTCAATGTTCCACAGACAGTGCGCATGCATGGACATGTTAGGGAAGTTTATAGAGAGTGTTTATAGGGCGTATTTCCAATTTCTATACAAAATGTGAAGATGTGTAGGGAAAGCTGAACATATGTAGAGAAATAGTTCATACTATAAGTAAATATGCACTGGGCAGGAGACAGGACTTCAAGTCCTGTGTCTTTTTATTCAAAGAGCAAAAGTAAATAGGGAAAGAAACAGGGTTTCTGCTCTATTGATGATAAACAGTTGTACCTGTTGGAATTTGTGGTTTAATTTTCTTTAAAATTATAACAGGAAATTTCATATAAAATATAACATTAAAAGAATGTTACAGTTGCCCTCAGAAGTTAGGATTGCAACAATAATGTTAACTCTGCCCTCCTTTGTGTATCTAGTATGATTTAGGGCTAAACTGTAGTTTTACCATAAGCCCTGGGTAGGGGACATCTTATTGTGTGCCATGCCCATTACCACAGAAGCATAATAATTTGCTCCTAGCCAGCATTATCATCCCCACCCCTCTTATGCACTGTTTTGGGAAAGGGAGGACAGTAGTGGGTATACACCACCAGCTTATCATTACAGACCCAAACCTAAGGTTAGTGGAGGCCATGAGGGGACATTATCCCCCTGTACCGGTACACAGCCCCTGCCACAGTCTGGCTGTTAGTGATCAATTACAGATATTCTCAGGTAATCCAGTATAATATCATCCCCCCACAAAAATATTTGATACACATTTGTGTCATCTTGTAGTAATGGCTACTGCTGTGCATGTGGAAGACAGGGTCACATACTCAAATGTCAAAATTATAAGTTAGTTCCTGCTCAGTTGTGAGCCTGACTTTGTGCCCATACAAAGGGTAAAGGAAATAGAGATCCCCCTACTCCTCGGACCAGGCTGCCGACAACACCAGAGCCTTAAGGAGGAAGGGAGAAGGCAGGGGCCTTGACTCTGCCTCCCACCCAACATGTTCACCAGAGCAGAGGGTAAAGTAAACTGAACTAGCAAAAGGGAGAAATATGGAAGCAGGAAGCTGATTGTGATACTCAGGGTATGTCTATTCTTCAGTTAAACACCCACTGTCTCAGGCTTGTGGAGCCTGGGCTGTGGGGGCAGAAACATTGCTGTGTAAACATTCGGGCTCAGGCTGGAGCCTGGGCTTTGGTACCCTCCTTTCTTGTGGGGTCATAGAACCTGGACTCCAGCCAAAAGCCCAAACACCTACAGACACTACAATTTTACAGCCCCTCACTTGAGCCTGAATCAGCTGATATGGGCCATCCACAGACATTTAACTGAAGTGTAGACTTATAGGGAGAGTCAGTCTGATTCCTGCCCTGCTCTTGGGGCAGCATTGTGCCCTCCTCAGGCTTGATTTTAAGGTTAATATCTAGCTCTGAGGGATAATAAAAAGCCATTTCCCATTCTCAGCTTACATTTCAAACAATCAATCTCCTAGTAAGCTGTTATTGTGACTTTTGTGTACATTTTAACACATTTTAGGAGCATAAGTCAGGCATGTGATGGAAGGTGATGAAGGTTTGGCAGCAGGGAACTGGCTGTATCCTGTAGCTCTTCATTGTCTGACATGCTAACATTTGGCATTTTTTTTTAACAGGAGTAGATTTTTTTCAAAGAAAGTGTAATAGCTATTATCAGAGTTGGCTATATTCCAGTGAAATACACTTTCCACATCACATTTGTTGTTAACAACAGCAATGAAATATTAGGTGAGATTTTCAAGTGCATTTAGGTCACTTTGGAGCATTAATACATATATATATAATATTTAAATTTATATATAACTCAGGTACATAACTTTTATTTATCTATTAAGTTTGGAACTTACTGCATGATAAAATAGAACTCTGCAGGTTTCATTTTTATTAAAAAAGATGTATATTTAAATTACCATCAAGGAGAAATGTTTAATAAAATATGGTTTACTGCTGTCACTTTTGTCATTCATTCATTTTCTTTGCTGACTCGATGGTATAGGAATGACAGAGGAATATGCCTCCCTTTTTAATTGGATCTCTAATGTATTTCCTTATCAAACAGAGGACCAGATACTGCATCAAAGTGAAAGCATGGAAATATATATGCACAGTGGGGAGTCATATGCAGGTGAGCAAGTAGATGGCCAGAAGCTGTTACAATATGCATTGAAATTCTCCTGTTTTTCCCCAAGTCTATTCTAGAATCCTTCATTCTGTCTTTCATCCTAACTCTCTCTGTCACCTCTATCCTCCTTCTTTCACGCTAATGGATTATTTGACTGTCTTGTTTTATAGAGACAAACCCCTCTCCACCAATGAGCTAGTTTTTTGGTCCAAAATATCCTTACAACCAACTGTTAAACTTTATTTTTTTTGTTTCCTTTCATTTTCTTCTGTTCTTCTTTTATTTCCTTTTCAAAGTGGTTAGGTCTTGATCTCATTGATTTCAACAGGCTTTGGATCAGGCCTTTAATGCTTATCATGTTTCTTTTCTGAGTTTTCTTTAAAAAAATCTGAAATTAATGCAAAATTCATCCCAGGGTTCCCCAGAGAGTTTTCTGATTTTCAAGAATAACATCTGTGTTCTGTCCAGTTAATTCAGCAATCTGTCTTCCTTCCTGAAAGTCAAAATCAGTTCTTATCTGGGCGAGGAAAAAAGTAGTTTTCTAAAAGGAATCTATGTCTATGTTCAAAACGTCTCTAAGGTCAAAAGAAAATTCTGAATGTGTATAAGAAATATATTCTTCTGTGCATTTCAGTGGACAAAAGAAATCTTTGACTAACTCTAATGCTGGAAGCTCCATGAAATTAAAAAGAAGGAACTTTTGAATCTTTTCCCTTTAGGAGTGACTATTTCATACAGCACTAATACATAGCGTGCAAATAGAAAATTGCTGCAACATTTCTGATGACCAGTTCTCTGAAAAGCAGAGAAAGGAAGGGATAAACTATGCAATTCTTTTTCTTATGTGTTATGAAAAATAAGGGTTTTGCTTGGAGGGAGGCAACATAATTTTCCTTCTGTATTCTATATCCTCCAGTCAGGGCTGGTGCAACCATTTAGGCGAACTAGGTGGTCGCCTAGGGTGCTAGGATTTAGGGGGCGGAATTTTCTTCGGCAGCGACCGTGGTGGCTGGATCTTCGGCTGCCCCAGTCGTCGCCGGCATTTAGGCGGAGGGAGCTGGGGCAGGAGAGTGGGCAGGGCCGCTTGCAGCAAGTGAGGGGGGGTGGCATGCAGGGGAACTCCCCACCCCAGCTCACCCCTGCCTCGTCTCCTCCCTGAGCATGCTGTGGCTGCTTCACTTCTCCCACCTCCCAGGCTTGTGGCGCCTAAGCTGATTGGCACCACAAGCCTGGGAGGCTGAAGAAGTGAAGCAGCGACGGCGTGCTCGGAGTGGAGGCGGAGCAGAAATGAGCTGGGGCCCGGGGCAGGCCTCAGGGTGGAGGGTNAGGGGGGGCGCCTCAAGGTCAGGGACGGGGGAGGGCACAAGGTGGAAGTTTCACTTAGGGCGTGAAACATCCTTGCATTGGCTCTGCCTCCAGTAATTGTGCTTGTATATATTATGATGTGTATACCTCACATTTGTCCTATTTTTCACTGCTTCAGAGTTGGTAACCCTATTCAATTTCTTTTCTTTCTTTCTTTCTTTCTTTCTTTCTTTCTTTCTTTCTTTCTTTCTTTCTTAATACTAAATGAACCCTGTATTTATTGTGAGGTTATCTTTTTTTGGGGGGAGGGAGTCATTATCTTGAGCAGGAACCTTTTCTGTTTCATCTCTGTTTAAAGTAAGAGTGCTACTAACTCTACTCACTTAGGTACTGAAGGGATGACATCAGGTGAAGTGAATTCTGGTGCCAGCATTGCTAATTCTTGTTACTCAAGACCACTCTCTTTTTAATGGCATGAAGCTCAAAACCAGGGCTAAAATGGCATTCACAGTGGCCACTGTTTTTTCTTTAAGATGAATATAACTCTAGGCCAAAAGTGTTGGCACTCACTGATGACAGAATTAGCAAATAAAGCAAAATTCTGCTGTGTCTGGAGAAGATGGTGCAAAGAACTTCTTCCTTTCAATTCACCTCTAAGAGAACAGGACTAGGCATGATTTAGTGCTACCCGTTTAGTACGAGGCTCTATGCCTGACTAAGGTACTTTGCAATGCTAAGGGGACATATACCTCTTGACAAGGCCACTGACCCTCCTGCACACATGCTGTCACCATTCAACAAATGTTGGGCCAGTGTACTCTGCACATTTTATCAAGCAGCAACAGGGGACATTGTAGAGTGAGCTCCCCTAAACTCCTGAGCCATGTTACCCGGAACAAGCAGCATGGCTCAGGACCCCATCGTTAACTTCTAACACTCTGCTTGGCCTCAGTTCATGTCACGGGGGTACAAGAGCAAGTTTTGGCCTAAATGAGTTAGTTATGCAGTTTTCATTTAAACATGTAAGGTTAGATACCATTCCTAGTTATTCTCCAGAAAATATCATATCATATCAAATATCATATTGCCTCTATATAAATCCATGGTACACCCACATCATGAATACTGCATGCAGATGTGGTTGCCCCATCTCAACAAAGATATATTGGAACTGGAAAAGGTTCAGAAAAGGGCAACAAAAATGATTAAGGGTATGGAACAGCTTCTGTCTGAGAAGAGATTTATAAGACTGGGACTTTTCAGCTTGGAAAAGAGATGATTAAGGCGGGATATGATTGCAGTCTATAAAATCATGACTGGTCTAGAGAAAATAAATAAGGAAATGCTATTTACTCCTTCTCATAACACAAGAACTAGGGGTCACCAAATGAAATTAATAGGCAGCAGATTCAAAACAAATGAAAGGAAGTATTTCTTCACACAATGCACAATTAGCCTGTGGAACTTTTGGCCAGAGGATGTTGTGAAGACCAAGACTATAACAGGGTTCAAAAAAGAACTAAATAAGTTCATGGAGGATAAGTCGATCAATGGCTATTAGCCAGGATGGGGAGGGATGGTGTCCCTAGCCCAGAGGTGGGCACACTACAGCTTGCGGGCCACATCTGGCCCACGGGACCCTCCTGCCCGGCCCCTGAGCTCCTGGCCTGGGAGGCTAGCTACCGGACCCTCCCCTGCTGTTCCCCCTCCCCCGCAGCCTCAGCTCACTCACTTCACCGCTGGAGCAATGCTTTGGGTGGCGCGGCTGTGCACTCTTGCTGGGCATCTCTGCTGCAGAACCTTGGCCTTACCCAGTGCTCCAGCTGCGCTGTGGTGTGGCTGGCTCCACTAGGCGGCGCGGCTGCCTGTCCCGGTGCTCTGGGTGGTGCAGCTGTAGCACCGCCAGCCACCGGTGCTCCAGGCAGTGTGGTAAGGGGGCAGGGAGCAGGGGGTGTAGGATAGAGGGCAGAAGAGTTTAGGTGGGTGGTCAGGGGGTGGAGGTGTGGATAGAGGGTGGGGCAGTCAGAGAGCAGGGAAGAGTGGGTTGAATGGGGGCAGGGGTCCTGGGGAGGCAGTCAGGAAGGAGAGGGGGGTGGCTGGGGGCAGTCAGGGGCAGGGGTTCTAGGGGCTGTCAGGGGACAGAAAGACTGAGTGGTTGGATGGGGCAGGGGTCCCAAGGAGCAGTCAGGAATGAGAGGAAGGGTTGGATGGGGTGGTGGGGGACAGTCTGGGGTGGGATTTCCAAAGGCGGTCACAGAACAGGGGGGGTGTATGGGGCAGGGGTCCCAAGGGGGGCCATCA
>NC_133773.1:106865356-106898060 GCF_003597395.2 Chelonoidis abingdonii
TGGGCCAGGGGGGAGTGCCAGGGGGTGAGAAGTGGGGGGGGGGTCGGATAGGAGGAGGGGGCCAGACCATGCCTGGCCTTCCTTAACTGGCTCTCCATACAATTTCTGAAACCCAATGCAGCCCTCAGGCCAAAAAGTTTGCCCATTTATGCCCTAGCCCCTGTTTTTCAGAAGCTGGGAATGAGTGACACGGGATGAGTCACTTGATGATTACCTGTTCTGTTCATTCCCTCTGGGGCACCTGGATTGGCCACTGTTGGAAGACAGGATATTGGGCTAACTGAACCTTTGGTCTGACCCAGTATGGCCATTCTTAAGTTCTCATGTCCACTGAAACCCAGGGAGTTACGCTGATTTTGAGCCAACTAGTTTATAATGGTTTACATTGGATGTCTCGTATGTCATAATTTATAATAAAGCTGCATGATTTCACTACAAATTTGCTTTATAACAGAGCATGCCAAAAATAGAAAAAAATGCTTTTTATTTTTAACACTTGCTCATACTCTCTTCATATTTAAATTGCACACAAAAAATATGGTGTAAGAACATTATTAAGATTTCGAAGTCAAGCATTCTATAATTAGGAAATGCCATAATTCAGATTGCCAATGAAATGTTAATTAGACAACTTGCATGTATGCATTATGATACATTGCATGATCACATACTGTTTCTTCTGCAGGAACCCTGCTTCTTTCAGTGCACAGGATGGATCTTCTCTGGAGATGAATTAGGGTTGTTTAATAAAGGAGCCTATTATCTGTGGCCAAATTAGGGCAGATTTTCACAGGGACAGCAAAGGCACCTCCCAAACACAAAAGCCAACCCCTGCCAAATATTAGGTCTTTGTTCCAAAGGAGGGAGACCAAAATCATTTAAAAGAAAAGATCTAAAGATTTTTTTAACGTGCTTTTTCCCTCACCTCATTCCTGAAAACAACTAAACCAATGTTTCTGAGATTTTCTGACAAAATTCAGCCTGAGGCTGACACCCAACATGGGAAATTTCATCCCAAATGGTTAGAGTTTGGAAAAGTTATAAACAATTGAAAACAGGGTTGTATCATGGGAATTATTGAGCCCCATCAGTAATAATTTTCCATAGCTTGGGTGGCAAATACATTTTGGATTCTACTGAGCACTGAAAAAAAAACCCCTATAAAAAGGGCAACTTCTTCTATGAAACATACTCAACTATTATTGAAATAATTGACGCATGTTAGAGGCCCTTCTCAAGGCACAGCTTCATTAAATCAAGGTTAATAGCAAAGTCTTATGCCTGACAATTTTAAATTTTTATATTTAATTTAATTTTTTCTGCACCAGTACCCTTTCTGCCTTATTTACCTGATTTTCTATTAAGTGAACATCATGAACTTCTAATATTTAGTTCCAAAGATCAAGCATCATGTTCTTATCTAAAACAAACGTCGAGGTGTCAGCCTGATTATACCCTTTGTTGCACAAATAGGCAGGAAAACACAGAGAGTGGTTTTCAAAAATTCTCACCATTGGTCTAATTCTGTTCCTATTGAAGTCAATGTTATTGACTTTAATAATATTGATTCAATGGGAGAAGAGTTTGGCCAACACTAAGTACTTTTGAACATCCCACCTAGCTACCCTTCTGACTTCAGTACACTCTATTTGGATTGCTGTATCTCTGTAGAGGAAAAATCAGTTAACCATCTTGGGCTTAATGTTTATTTCCCCAAAATACATGTAATCCTAAAAGTGTCAGCTGAATTTTTAAGACTTAACATTTGTCTGACATAAAAGCATAGCTAGCTTTTATGAACAAATATTATGTATCATATAATTAGCAATTATTACATTTTTCCTCATGTATATTTATTTTCAAGGCATGTGACATAAATCAGGCATTGAGTGATAAGTGCTTTTCTAAACAAAATCTCAAGATGTGATATTTTAGAAAAATTAAAACAATTATATTTATATTGATGTGTGTGTGTTTGTGAATTATAGCTTGTGACAAATGTAGGTTATATACTCGTAACTTAGTTCAAATGTATTGTCTCTGCATATTCATACTTTTAGGGTATGCTTTAGAACCTTCTAGAAAGCAGTGCTGAACTAAGGAGCTCTAATTAATCAAACATTGCAGGAATGCCATGGAACATTGAGTATAAGATCTACATATCAAGTTGAAGGCGTAATAAACAAATCTGTATAGCAATGAAGGTAGCATTCCTACAAAATAAAATAGAAACATTACAAAGTTATACTAAATGACACTCCTTTAGCTCATGAGTCTTAAGGCCCTGAGGTACTATCACTATGGCCTAATCCACATAGACAGACATAGTGTGGAGAACACATTCTTTTTACAGGGATCTCCAAAGCTTATAAACAAGGAGTAAGTGAATTCCTAAAATGATTTTTCTATCCACATAAAAGAAAAGGTAAATGAGACAGTCTATTTTCAGGCCCCAGTCTTGAAAAGGTTTCTCAAGCATGGAAGAAAATCTTTATGCTGTAGACAAATACTAGACTATCTGTCAAGTAGCCAAAGCTCGCTCTGTGTGTGTGTGTGTGTCTGTGTAATGTTTCACATATATCAAATAAACTTCTATAATAGCATATGCCCATAAAAGGCAGTGTGATCTAGGGCACAGGCTAGTGTGCCAAAAGACATAGGTTTGATTCCCTGCTTAGCCCCCTAACCTGCTGTGCAACCGCAGACAATCTATTTCACCTTTTTGTTCCTTTTTTCACCTCCAACCCTTTGCCCTGTCTATTTAGATTGTAAACTCTTAGGGCATGTCTACACTTACCTCTGGAGTGATCGATCTAGTGGGGGTCGATTTATCACATCTAGTGAAAACGTGATAAATCGACCGCTGAATGCTTTCCTGTCAATTCCATTATTCCACTGGAGCGAGAAGCGTAGGTGGAGTCGATGGGAGAGCATCAGCAGTTAACCTACCACAGAGAAGACACCGCGGTAAGTAGATCTAAGTACATTGACTTCAGCTACGTTATTCACATAGCTGAAGTTGTGTAACTTAGATTGCTACCCCCCACATACCACCAGTGTAGATCAGACCTTAGAGGCAAGGACTGTCTCTCACTATGTTTTTTACAGAGTGTAGTAAAATGAGGCTTCAGTCTCAACAAGTCTTTGCATTTTTCTAATATTACATGTTCATAAAGAAAATCTAATTAAGCTGTACACATATAAAACTATATTAGGCTCTGATCCTTCAAGGGGACCCACTAGTGTGGACTTTTGTTCCCAGATAAAGTTCTGTCGACTCTGTAGAGGGATTATCTGTGTTCAGTTGTTATTAGATTTACTTTACTATTTGTTCATAGTATAAAGAGTCAGTTCTTATGGTATTTTCATATAGTAAGTGTGCTTAAAAGTGTATATATATATAAATACAAATATATTTTGCTTTTCAGGATTACAATACACATTTTCAGTGTGAAATAATGGGAACAAGTTCTAAAGCTAATGCTCAGACAAACAAGTATCTTTAATGCAATGCATGTAGAAAGTAATGGAGAAACTAAACCAAATGGTGTGAACTTCAATAGAAAACAGTTCTCATGAGAAGCAATTTTTACAGAGCTCTTGAATGATTTATTCAACCAGTATTTCATTGATGGTTGTTTTCCAAAGTGGGTCAAGAACACATATGTTTCTAACACATACAGAAATTATGTTAAATTGTAAGGCTCTGATAAACTCAACAAAGCCAAACACATTTAAGATTAAGACTTTAGTTCTGTCCACAGCACATTCCCCTGTGCCTCAGTAATTGCAGAGTTGCAAAGGCTAGAGATCAATGCTTTTATGTTATGAGTTAAAGATTAATTGGAAGCCTTATCGCTGAATTTTCTTACTTTCTTGGGTTAAAGTCAAACCATTAAAACAACATTAATGAATTTTTTCAATACTAATTTCCTTTTATTAATGGTAGTTAAAAGGAAAAAAGAGCTCACAGGAAGAGCCTTTAAAAATCTATTCTGTAGGTCCTCACCAGGGATCAATATCAATCCCTAAATAGAAAATTCAGGAGAAATTGGATGTGGAATCTGTACAGTGATGTACTTGGGAAAAGGCATTCAGATATTAGGTGGTGAATATGACATCGATAGATCATTTCTGCCATTCTTACATTCATTAGTACCTTTTTCCATGTGTAGTTTAGCTGAAGTCAATGGCCCTACTTGTGGAGTAAAGTCCCACTCAACATAAGCAAAGGTGGCAGAGTTTGGCCCAAAATGTACTGTGTCTAGTTATGTCCAGTTTTAAAACAGCACATGACAATTGCTTTGCATAATCTTTGAAAAACAGAAAACTGAACACGAAAGTTTTCTATTGTCATCTCTTGCTTGGCTTTTATTTAACTGCTACCAGTCATTACCAGGAAACAAAGATTCCTGAATTCAGAGCTTAGCAGACTAATATAATCTATAGTTATTTGTATTATAATATTTACTTCTACCCTGGAAATACACACGTACATCCTGTTGATGATTTAATTTTTTAAATATTTTTTTAAAACATTACTAAAACTTCTAAAGGTAGTTTGCCTTCTTTTATGTGGACTACAGTCCAGGTACAAAATACATATGTTATCCTGTGAGTAAGCACAATGTTTTATGCTTAGAGATATGCACAATAAAATATTTCCCTGCCATATGAGCTCAACTATATTTAATTGTGCTATATTAATCAAGATATGTAATTATCTTCCAGTTATACTGGATCATCACTGTTTAATTAAAACTGAGACCTATTCATTGCACTAATAATTGTTTGTATGAGTCTTTTTTCTTGAGAAAATCTTTTTAATGAGGTAGAATAAATTATGTAATATTTTACCTTTGGATGGTTGTTTTCAGTTAATTGTAATTATCACTGTCATAAATTAAAGAAGTTATTGTTAACATTAATAAATGCTTTATTATAGCTAGAACATTTTCCCATTTCCAGGATGTGAAGAACTGGGAAATAGCTGATTCATTTTTATGAATATTGTGCTTGCCTTTGTGTGTTTATGATGGGTTGCTTTTTATGGAGTTAGATGAAAATGGGGCTGTTAAGGGAACCAAGCAGGGGAAAGGCAACATAATAGCCTAGATAAGGAGCACCCTAACAAACATAATGGCCAAGTTAATAGCTGTGAAGAAACAATGCCTTGGTCCCACCCATAGTTACGTAGCTGTTTTCCCAAGGTTGAGAACCTGGAGTCCAGGGAGATTACTGATGAACCCAGGAAGCTGAATAGCAGATACTGCCTCCTCAGCCACTCCTGAGCCTGCATGGGGCATAATAATAACCAAAAACTTCCCCCGCCAAACCTGCAACCAGCGTCCGGTAGTCACAGCTGTTCCAGGGCAGGCTTAGCCTACTCTGGCCTATTATAACCACTGCCCATGCTGCTAGGTATCACATTTGGTAGACAGGCAGGGGTATAACCTGGAGACCCAGTCAGAGAGCAATTAAGTAGCAGGGTCTCACCCAAAGATAAATGGAGACACAGGCCTGACACTTGAAAGGGGTGTACACGGAGAACTGGAACCGGGTCTCAGAGGAGCAATTTACCCAGGCACCATGATACATGACATATACACATTATTTCTAAGGCTTATCAGAATGACGTAGTGAACAAGTGGGCAATTACTAATGAGATGGACCTCAGTATTACTAGAGAAATTCTTCAGTCTCCATTTTGCTTTTCTAATCTATATTCTGAATAAGCAAAAGTCACTCCACCTTGAGATGAATGCTCCAGACCCTGAGAATGCTCAGTGAAAACCCAGGATTTCTAAAAATGGTACCCTGGCAAAGAGCCAAGTATATGTGTGTGTGGATGGCAAAATCACAGCTCTAAGGTAAATGACAGCAGTGAGCATGTGCAGTAAGAGGTGACAGAGAGGTCAGTTAACTGACCATCTAGCTCCTTATAGCCCACTCATACCAGTCACAACTTGTTCTAAAGGTCAGAACTGTCAATGATAATTCTGAAGTAATGGTTAATACTGAGCATGTAAGAACGAGGTTATTGCTTCTAAGAATAGAAAGGTATATTAAGAGAGAGTCAGAGTTCAGCATAAAAAGCCAGCTGCCAGCAGGAAGATTTGCAGATGGAGAAGATCTGGTCTGGAAAGAGAGAGAGAGATTAGATTGGGAGAAGACAGGGAACTGGAAGCCAGCACAGAGAAAGCCGATGGAAAGAAATAAGAAAAGCTGTGTCAGAGAGAGAGAAGAAACCAGATCCCAGCAAAGCTGACCAACCAGGAGCTGAATAGCAACAGTGAGTAAAGATTTACAAAGCAGCAACAGTGATTTTAAAGGCATACGAATGGATTAAAAATGTAAGCTTGTAATTTTTTTATATGATTTTTAGTGTAGTATAATTTAATATAATATTATTTATGTGTATACTTGGAGTATATGTGTGTGTTTTAATTATATTTTATTTGTATAAACTTAAAGTATAATTTAAGAACTGCTGTCAGAGATTTTTTTGCAAACTGGCCACTTGTAACACATTGCTTTGCTTAGAGTTGTTTGACTTATATGCTATTGTAGTTTGAATGCTCTTTAATGTGCAACATGGGATTGTGTCATGGATTTTGTGCCTTCTTTAGGATTGTTAGATTATATTGTATTGGAGATTATTAGTTACTTTAATAAAAGATACTTTGTTTTGGAAGGAATGCTGCTTGTGTCAATTACTTTATTGGAAGGCTATATCTGGGTCTTTTAGAGTTTCCTTAAGAACCCTGGAAACTTTTACCTCAGGAAGAACAGACTAAGGGGGCGATAGGCAGGATGTTATAGCAGTGTCCCAAAATCCATTTTTGGGGTAACACCAGCATGGCTCTCACTGCTTGTCTGTTTCACTTTGGGGGCATGTGCACATTGATGGACATCTCTGCTGCTCCTCTCCAGTGTGCTGCCATGAGTCAGGCAGGTGCTCAGACAACACTGTACAACAGTCTGGTGTCTGCTGCTCCCAGTTGTCCTCCACTGCCCAGTCTCTAAACCACTGAGAACCTCTACTCTCACACACAATCTCATATGCAATTTATGTTGGTCGTCATGGGATTACTTCCTCAGATCACATATGGTGCATCCCTGGCCGTAGCAGTCTCCACTGATCAACTTAATACCTCTTTCTACTGCAGTCTGCAAAGGAGGAGTAAGCTGAATATCATCAACATCACACCTTTGCAGCCTTCATTTGTTTTCTGGCTACTGGTCCCCCACTTACCTCAGCTTGATTTCCCAGGTCCCAGATGAAGAAACCAGAAATCTCCTGTAGCTGCCTGTCCTTAGTTGTGCAATTTGATGCTGTGGTGTGAGGTGAGTCTATTTATTTTCTTCAATGAGGCAAGTAATAAGGATGAGGAACAGGTATTATATACACTTGACTTATACCCAGGTGCGGGGGAGGAGTCGCTCAGTGGTTTGAGCATTGGCCTGCTAAACCCAGGATTATGAATTCAATCCTTGAGTGGGCAATTTAGGGATCTGGGGCAAAAATCTATCAGGGACGGTACTCGGTCCTGTTGTGAAGGCAGGAGACTGGACTCAATGACCTTTCAAGGTCCCATTCAGTTCTATGAGATAGGTATTAATATCGTTATTTTTGTGTGGCTTGTTCCAGTTACCTCAGGGAAATTATCTCTTTTTCAGTGCCATCTATCTGGTCCCCTTATCTACCTGTCCGGAGATTCACAGGCCTTGTGTAGACTAGGATAAAAGGTGAGTTGTTAACCAACACATTCTAACTAACATGTTTGAAAAAGCACATTGCATTCAACATGTGCTAAACTGGTTGAGTTAAAGGCCATGGGAGATCCCAGGATTTAACATGACCAATTTAGCATATGTTAAAACAGCGGTTCTCAAATTTTAGAAACCTGAGGACCCCCATTTTGATTTAAAATTTTTGGGGACACCCAAGCAACCCACTCAGCCCTTGCCCTTCCCCATCCCTTCCCAGAGATCACACCTCTGCCCCGCCTCTTCTTCAAGGCCCCGCTCCTGCTCACTCCATCCCCTCTCCCTCCGTTGCTCATTCTCTCCCACCCTCACTCACTTTCACCAGGGTGGGGCAGAGGGTTGGGGTGTAGAAGGGGGTGCGAGGTGCAGGCTTTGGGAGGGAGATTGGGTGCAGGAGGGGGTGTGGGGTGCAGGCTCTGGGAGAAAGATTGGGAGTGGGAGGGGATGCGGGTGCTGGGAGGGAGTTTGGGTGCAGGCTCTGGGTTGGGGCAGGGAGTTGGAGTGCGGGAGGGTGTGAGGGGTGCAGGCTTCTGCCAGGGGTGCTTACCTTGGGCAGCACCTGAAAGTGACCAGCACATCTGTCTGGCAGTGAGTCCTAGGCAAAGGGGCCAGGAGGACTCCATGCGCTGCCCCTGCCCACAGGCACCACCCCGCAGCTCCCATTGGCCACAGTTCCCGGCCAATAAGAGCTGCAGAGTCAGTGCTTGGGGCAGCGGCAGTGCACAGAGACCCCCTGCCCTTCTCCCCCCTCCCCCAGGGGCTGCAGGGACATACTGGCTGCTTCTAGGAGCTTAGTGTAGCCAGGGCATATAGGGAGCCTGCCTTAGTCCCACTGTTCCACCAGACTTTTAGCGCCTAAAATCTCCCAGTTTGGCTTCAGTAGCATCCAGGAGATAGAGCCTGATTCTGGGAGATGCTGGGAGGGAGGGAGGGAGTTGAGGAAGGGAGAGGGAAGAGTTGATCAGCAGGCCCCGTGGAGCCCCTGGAGGACCCTCGGGGACCTCCAGGGTCTGCGAACCCCAGTTTGAGAAATGTTGTGTTAAAGTATACACTGCCAAGTTTTCTGGTATGTTAGTTAGAACTGGTTAGGTGACACATTCTAACTACATACCTTTAAATCCTAGTTTAGACAATGCCACAGATTCCAATAACTAAATTTAAATCTTTTATTCTAGGAAATTGCATATGTTGAGTTGAATTTTTAGTATGTTTTCCAGTGAGGGCTTTGCCTCTCATTTTAAAAGAAGAGATTGTTTGCTAACTTAGCACCCTTGGAATCACACAGTTGTTATACTCGCCAATTAGCTAAATTAATTTTTTTTACTCTTAAATGTTGGACCTTATGGTGTCACTGATGAAGTTGCTGCTGAGGCCTCCTCCATCCACTCTTCTAATATTTACTCATCCATGTCTCTTATTTCTGACATTTTTCCCCCAAGAACTGAGCTACAGTGGGAGGCCATGCAGTCATGTACTTGAAATTAAAATATATCATTGTGTCGACTGTGTAATTCTAACTACTGAGTATGCAGCAATATGAAGTTACAGATGGACTTTCTTTCAAGGAGGAGGATATACAGTGTTTTTTTTCCTGACAGTGAAGTGACTGTCTGATTCTCTTACGTTCCCAGCTCCACCCCGCCTCTACTGTAACACTACTTCTGCTGAGCTTACTGAGAGAAATATTACTCCAAGAAAATATAGTAAAAAAAAGAGTGAAATCCTGGCCAATGATTTTACGAAGCCTGCCTGGAGATCAAACACTAAGATGTGATTTTAAGGACCACATATTCCAACCTAATTTACATATATTTAACTCTATTTATTTCAGCAGGGATATAGTGGGATTGTTGACAACAAAGATGGGTCCTGTAATTTTAATTTAAACCCAATTTCTCTCTTTCCTTCTTAGCACAAGCCATGTGATCCATCCCCAGTATGAAAACCTTTGTCTTAGCCTTGATTATTTCTCTCTCAACTACTACAACATCCTCCACTCTGACTTCTCAGACATTTATCCATTAGAAACAAAGAGAAAATGCTGTTTCGCTTCAAGACTCAGAAAACCACTCAGGAAAGGCACATTCTAATCTGTATAAAGCAACAGTGTACTATTTTTGTGTATTTGTTGTATCATTTATGCCACATCAAGTTTTACTGTTTAATGCTTGATCTAGTTGTTAAAATACAGGACTGAAAATCAAGAGGGCTGGGTTCTATCTTACTGTACTGCAAATTTGCTCTGTGACTTTGGGCAAGTCAGTTATTGCCTCTGCTTAAATGTTATCATCTATGAAATAGAGAAAGTATATGTTTTGACATTCTTCAGGGTACTAGCTGGACTTTTGAACAGAGGTATCCCCTTAATTCCCAGCCCAGAGTGTCTCTTACAATGCTCTGCTAGTGAAAAGCAGCCTTTTCAGGTTTTGCTCATGCAACCATTAGCATGTAAAGAAATACCCAGCAAAGTTACGTGAATGCTCTCCCAGCTACTCAGGAACTGTAAGCAGGGTAACACCTGCAAATTCTTCAGCCCATCCTTGCATCCCAGAAATGTGTGTTTTACGTTGCTCGAGTCCCTCTTGATTGGAGTAAATGGATCAATTATTTCATCAAAGGAAACTTTCATGCTACAGCCTTTGTTAACCTGAGCAGGGATTCTCCAAGACACTTCAGTCAAAACACATTGGTTGAGAGAAAATATTAAAACAAGTTTATTAACTAGAGAAAGATAGATTTTAAGTGATTATAAGTGATAAAAGCATAGAAATCAGAATTAGTTACAAAAAGAAATAAAATGATAAAATCACAATCCAATTCCTAAATTTTACCATGGCTAATAGTTCTAAAAGCAAACAGTTGTCTCACCATAATCTGCAATACATTTCATAGGCTGTCTCCCTTCAGCCTGGGACCACCTCCACACTATTCAATGATGGTTCCTTTTGTCTTCCAAATGCTCTCGCTAACATGTGTAGAAATCGGGGGGAGGAGAGGTCATGAGGAAACCATCGTCTCTTATTTTATACCCTTCTCCTCTCCTTGAGGACTACCCCCTTCCTCTCAACGGTGTGCAGACAATCAATCTATGGTATATGAGAGATTCAAAGCATCTTTCAGGTGAACTGTACATTTCTTTCTCACACCTTTTCTGTACGTGATATTTGAAGGGATGACATGCAAAGCCTTTGTTTTACAGTCATTTTGTTATTTCTAAGTACCTAGTCTGTGAGTGTTCCCCAGACTCACAACATGTTTCAATAACAAACATATAGCAAAATCTCATAACTCCTTATACAATGATGATACACACATATTAACAGCACACCGATGTTCACTAGATCTCGTGTTTTCAGTTGATATGCCACAAGGCATATTTATACAAAACATATCATAACCATACAGAAGTGGTGAACATGAGGTACAGATGGGTTACAGGATGTCACACACATACCCTCCTCCCAGGCATGTACACATGGGGGAGATGGTTGGGAGATGTCCAGGAGATCTCCACGCCAGAATTTAACCTGGAGAGGGAAGTAAACAAAGTGAGAGGAGATACCCTTGTGGACCGAAGAATTGACCCAAGGAGGAAAAGCGGAGTAGAAACTAGACTAACAGGTGATGCTGGTGGTAGAAGGTCTGTGCACAACGGGGTAAAGAATGTCACTGACGCCAAACGCCAAAAATTAAAATGTCTGTACACTAATGCGAGGAGCCTAGGTAACAAATGGAGAGACTGGAGCTACGGGTGGCAGAAGTAAAACGATATTATAGGGATAACAGAAACTGGTGGCATAGTACTCAGAGACTGGAGTACAGGTATGAAGGCTATGTGCTGTTTAGGAAAGACAGGAAGAAAGGCAAAGTGGTGAGTAGCGTTACATCAAGATGACGTTAACTGTAATGAAATAAGAAGTGATGGAATGGATAAGACAGAATCTGTCTGGGCAAAAATCACACTGGGTAAAAAGAATACTAGAGCCTCCCCTGAGATAAGTGCTTGGGGTGTGCTACAGACCGCCGGGATCTGATTTGGATATAGAGAGACACTCTTTTAAGTCTTCAACGAAGTAAACACTAAGGGAAATGAGTCATGGGAGACTTCAACTTCCATATAGACGGAGGACGAGTGCTTGCAAAGAAGGGTCAGATTTTTCTGGACGTGAATGCGGATGGATTTCTTCACCAAGTATTGAAGTCCCGACAAGAGGGGATGCCATTTTAGATTTGTTTGGTGAGCAGTGAGACCTCGTAGAAGAAATGGTGGTAGGGCAACCTTGGTTTGAGATGCATGAGCTGATTCAGTTCAAACTAGATGAAGGATAACAAAGTTAGATCTGGATATGGTTTTGGACTTCAAGGCTAATTAAAGGTTAAGGAAATAGTAGAGGGAATGGATTGGACGGAGGAACTTGTGGATTTAAATGCGAGGGCCTGGAATAACTTAAAGTGCCAGCTGCGGAACTGTCGAAGCCTGCATCCTAAGAAAGGGAAAAACTCAGCGGCAAGGAGTTGTAGGCCAGCTGGATAGCAAGCATCTCATAGAGCGGCACAAGTTCCTCACCTCCAATCGCACATCAGGATCCAAAAGAGAGGTTTACCCGGACCGATAGAACACGGGGGATCTAGCAAGGAAGACTACCTTAACGAGTCAAAAATGTAGGCATCCGATATCAGTGAATGGAGGCAACAGCTGGCGTACGAAACTAGACCTGCAACCACGGAGATGTAAAACACTAGAAATAAGGTTTAACCGCTACATCTAGAAATTAAGAAAAACAACAAAGAAAGACAGCATGGGTTGTCCGCTAACTATAAGCCATTTTAACGCAGGAGTAATGCCCGAATGGAAGTTAGGGAGATTGACCTAACCAACGCCAATCCTCTTAAATAACAGCTATAATTCATGTCTATAATCACACGCTATCTGTAGGTGAGGAGTTTAGGAATATGGAGGATGGTAAACACAACGAAGAGGAATAGGAGGTCGATATTACCTCTTCCGCCATAACAATGAGTCTGAAACGGCAAATTGAAACTTTAACGGACTAGCAAAAACACGGCACGCGCGCGCCACGATATGTAGTCCAGTTGGAGTTCTCGGGGAACCCCCCAGGAATTGCGTGCACCAGTTCTTGCGTGACCGATTTATAAGAGAGCCGGATGAAGCAACAACTGAAACAAGTGCAAGGAGACCGGCTACTAGATACTCGACGACATGGACTCCTTCCCTTATCGCACGAGACGACAACGTGTCAAAGAGCCATCCTGCCGCTTGTTTGACTGGCAACAGAGAAGTACCGAGGGGACTATGCTGTTACACTATATATATCAGAAGTGAATTATTTCCTAAACGGAGTGACTAATCTTATGAGAGCCGATCGCACGAAGCGAATTGTTTATAGAGCATTACAAGATATATAAGCGATGCATCAAGAAATGAGAAAGAGATTCGGACTACAACTGGATATTACGAGAAACTTAGGCTGAAATTAGAGCAAGTGTTTTCAACTCATTCACTGTGAGTCAAAGATTCTATGAAATAGAGCTATCCGAGAAGCGAGTACAGTCGGAGGCGACAAAGACTATTGGCTTTAAAGCCTAAGGTGATAAAGTATATGGAGGGGAGATATGAGGGATGTTTAATTGGACACTGATCTTTGGATCCAGCAGATAAGTCCGGCTCAATGGTCTTGTAGGATTTGGAGGTGGATGGACTGAGTTACTGCAGAGAATTCTTTCCTGGCGCTGCTGTGAGATCTTGCCCAATGCCAGGGTGGAGCTGATCGCCATAATTTGGAGGTCGGTAAGGTGAATTTTCCTCCAAGAGGCGGATTGGCAGGCCCTGAAGTTCGCCTCCTCTGCAGCGTGGGGCCATGGTCGCTTGCGTGAGTGTCTCTGCAGCTTGAGGTCTCAAACCACAATTTTTGAGACTTCAATAACTCAGTCATGGGTTAGGGGTTGTTATAAAAGTGGATGGGTAGAGTTCTGTGGCCTGCCTTGTGCAGGAGGTCAGACTAGATGATCATATTGGTCCCTTCTGACCTACGAGTCTATGAGTCTATGAGTTTAGCTAATTAAAGTTTCTCAAATGCTTTGAGATCCTAGGAACTAAAGAAGAGAATATTATTATTATTGCTATTTCTGGGAGTAGAGATGGAAGCAACTGAAGAAATTATAAGTAGGGACAAAAGCAACCCCTATATGTCAAAAATTTGCAAATTTTGTGAGATCAGGGTCTTTTTGTAGATTTTATTGGTCCTCCACCTGCTAAATGCAAGGCCAACAATTTCAGACTTGAGCGTCTAAATAACAGACCGATTTTCAGCGGTGGTGAACAACCATAGCTTGAGGGTAAGCTTGCAATTTAAAATAAAAAACACAGGATCTGATCCTTGAATAGGGAGTTGGGCAGTAGGAAAATCTACAGGATCAAATCTGAAATTTCTAACCCTCCTGGCTGTGAAGATAACTTCTGAATGTAAACAGTGGCTATATAGAATCCTTTTCCGGCTGCAGCCAGACCAGTTGAAACAACAGCAATGTTAATACAATTTATAAAAAGTAATATGGGCTCCTTACAACAAAACAATTAAGAGAGAAAAAGGTTGATTTGTGCAGGCCTCGTTCAGGCAAAACTCCTAAAGACATTTGAGTAAAGACTGCAGGGTTTGGATCTTAATCACTATTAAATATGCATGAATGTTGTGATTAACATTTAACAAAATTAGTAAAAAATCACAAATGACTTAAAATTGTAAGAGGAATATGAAGTTTTGACGTTCCACATTAACCATTTCACAGCTGACGCTTGTATCAGACACATCAAGCTGAGGCAGTTGTCCATAGGAGCAGGATGTACTTGTTGCATCCTGACATTCCATTCATTTGAAAGGATATTGTGCAAGAAAAAGGCTACAAGTTCTGAATATGTAAGTAACATATTTGAGTCTCAGTTACTGTCCTGAATGCCAATAATGGAGACATCTACTTCTGCCTGCTATTGTGAATGCCAGTAACTGAGACGCCTGCCTTTAAAAATGTGGGTAAAAGTGCTGTGTTATAAGGATTGAACTCTTGCTGTGCACTTTGAAGTACTTGTGTGTGTGTCTATGTATTTGTAAAACTTAATCCAGCCATGGATGCAGCTCTCTTTAATAACACTGAATCAGTTATCTTCACAACCAGGAGGGCTTTACACAATTTACTCCTTTGTGCTTCAGTTGTCAACAATGCCATTGTCTGCCATAGGCTTGCCTTACAAGCAGATTGCATTCTCATGTTGCATTCATTTTGATTTCCAAGTGGAAGTGGTATTAATGGGTTTCCTAGGCACCTACTACAAAAACAATTTGTCTTCTTGGCAGTCTCAGATACTCAGGAACTCTTATGTACTTGTCTTCACTTTGCAGATCATCTTTTTTTGGCATTTAAATATCACAGGAGGGACATCCTGAAGTAGAGATAGCACTTACAGTATTATGCAAGCTGTGCATCATTTCTTGGCTCTAAGGCTGTGCAATGCTACTGGCACTTGGCTAAAGACAAAAAAAAAATCATTTACAGAAAACTCACTACCTCAGTACAATTTTGAACCACAAAAAATGCTTAATCTCATGGTGCTCATGGCCTGATGATACCTAGAAATTGGGCTATAGTTCTTTGTTCTTGCCTGAAACCTAATCTAGACTGAAGCACAGAAATAGAGATTTGGTTGGGTTTATTTTGTAGTCTAATATCATGAATAAAGTTTTCAGCATTAGAAAAGATATATTTTCTATTTTATTTAATAATAAACAAAGATGTTTACTGTAATGCAGACATTTTAGCTTCCAGTTCAACGTTTGGTGATTTCAAATATCATTCTTGTGTTAAAAGCCATGATGTTTAAAAATGAACTCTCTTTTAGAAATCATATAACCATTGAATGCAAAACAAAAAGGTCAATGTGAAAGACAGTGATTTATTATGGTCTTGGTTCAGCAAGGTAATTAAGCACATGTGTAACTTTAAACACATGAGTGGCTGCATTCAGACTTGTTTGTATCAGTAGTGCATTATGTTATGTGATTAGTGTCTGCCATTTGTGGTTCCTTCTTTCTATCTTCCTATCCCCTGGAATGAGATTGCATACGGATTTCATTTGTTTGTGTTTGAAGAAGTATGCCTTGTGCGTGTAATGGATAGTGGTGATGTTTGTGATGGTTCTTAGACTGTACAGATGTTTGTTCCAGTCTTAGTCTGGTTCCATAGAAAGCTTTCCCATACAAACACACTTTCTTGTTGTAGAAAGTTTCATTGGACTAGAGAAGTGGAGTTGTCCACCAAGGTCTTCATCACAGAACTTCAGGTGATCTTGTACGTACCCTTTGACATTAAGTTCTAATATGTACAGTTAGAAAAAAAAGAGCTATGTGCCCATCCTCCATATTCTTGATCCTGAGGAGAGACTGGGAATGCAAAAGAAAAAATTCTAGAGGTCAAGGGGGGTAGAGAGACTTCTGATCTCCTTTGAGTGTGGCAATGTGCTTAGAAAGTCGTCTTTGGAGAATACATGTACCAACTACTCATTTAGTTGGAAGAGTGGGGAGAAGAAGAGCATAAAGACAACACCTGAGAGTGAGCTAGCTACCAGAATTACCCTTCTGTGTTGCTACTTGTAAGGTAAGTTTCTTTAAAACTGTAGCAGGAAATGAGGCAGGAGGAGCTGGGGAACATTCTGTGCAGAATTTCTGCATTGAAGCAGAGAGACAGAGTAGCATTAGAGACAGTATTTTTTTTTCCTTCTTCTAATCAGGCTTCTTGTTCAGTATTGGAAGAACGTGACTTTCTGTGATTCTGTATCATTTTCACAAAGCATTAGCAGCTCCTATGACTTAATGCAGAGGAATGCAATGGGAGAGAGAAGGTTTCACTGCTGCATGTATGCGTTTCTGGTATGTGTCTGTATCTGAAGCTGTGTCTACACTACAGAGTTAAGACTTGTGATGGAATAAATCAATAGAATGGGAGTACTTTATGGTATTGCAGATGCTTGTGGCTCACCAAGGTCATTTCACTGATATCAACTTGGGGTGCTCCAGGAAGATGCATGACACGCACATCTTCAGGAACACTGGCCTGTACAGAAAGCTGCAAGCAGGGGACTTTCTTTCCAGACTCTTTTCAGACTAGAAGATTCCAGTGGGGGATGTTGAAATGCCTATAGTGATCCTGGGAGTCCTGTGTACCCCTTACTCCCATGGCTAATAAAGCCTTGCATAGGAAACCTGACAGCAGCAAGGAGCACTTCAACAGGCTGAGCAAGTGAAGAATGACCATTGCATGTGCATTTGGCAGATTAAAAGCTTGCTGGTGCTGCCTTTATGGCAGGTTAGACCTAAATGAGAAAAATATTCCCATGGTCATAGCAGCCCGCTGTGCACTGCACAGTATTTGTGAGTTTAAGGGTGAAAAGTTTCCCCAGGGGGTGGCATGTGGAAGCGGATCACCTGGTGGCTGAGTATGAGCAGCCAGATACCATGGCTATTAGAGTGGTTTGGGAGGAGTTTGAGGGGGCCTGGCAAGCAGTTCTGTATGGGCTGCAGGGGGCGGGGGGAGGTGAGCATGCATGTATTCTGCCTGCAGCATGATTACGGACTTCAGCATATCTGGTTTGTCATGGTAACTTTCCCCAATCTGATCCTTAGAGTCCAAAAAAAATGGGATACCAGCATGAATTCTTCTAAGCTTAATTACCAGCTTAGATCTGATCAGCTGCCACCAATCAGGACTTGGAGTGCCTGATAAACTCTGGTCTCCCCAAAACCTTCCCTGGGGACCCCAAGACCCAAATTCCTTGAGTCTCACAACAAAGAGGAATAAACCATTTCCCTTCCCCCTCCTTTCTTCCTCCCAGATCTTTCCCGCCCTGGGTACACCAGGAGATTACCCGCTGATTCAAAACTCCTTGAATCCACAACACAGAGAGCTCAGGTTTCCTCCTCTCCCGCCTCCCAGCACTTTCACTCCCTGGTTATTCCTGGAAGATCACGGATTCAAACTCCTAAATCTTAAAACAGAGGGATTCCACTCCACCCCTCCCTCTTCCCCTCCACCCAAGCAATAGCAGATTCAGGCCCGGAATCTAAAGACAAGAGGTACTTTACTATCCCTCCCCCCTGCCTCTCTCTCCACCAAGTCCCTGTGATACAACTCAATACACTCAGCCTTAACAAGCAAACAATCATAGTATTTGTAAAGAAAAGCCTTTAAAGTAAAAAGAAAGAAGAGTAAAGATAAACACGTAAAATTCAAGATGGAATATTACAAAGGTCTTTCAACTTATAGAACTGCCCGAAAAAGCCTCCCCACATAACATACAATTAAAATACTTCCAGCCAAAAACCATTAAACACCTACAGCCAGATAACACATTTGCAAATAAAGAAAACCAATTCAAAAGACTAAAACCCCTTTCTACTTGCACTTACACTCAATAGAAAAGTAGAGCCTGTAATGTCCAGTCCTCTCAGATCCCAGAGAGAACACAGACAAAGAAAAGAACACACAAACAAAGACATCCCTCCACCGAGATTTTAAAGTATCTTGTCTCCTGATTGGTTCTCTGGTCAGGTGTTGCAGGTCACTGTTTGTTAACTCTTTACAGATGAAAGAGACATTAACCCTTAGCTATCTGTTTATGACATGGTTGCTCCCCCATCACTTTTATCATCTGTTCCTGGCCCATTAAAATTTGCTCTTGACTCTGTTTCCTCTCCTGCCTAGTTATTTTAATTTTTTCATTAACTGTCTCTCTCCATGCTCTGTGTTCTTGTTCTGCGATATCAGAGGATTGGAGCACCTCTGGAAACATGTCCTCCTTGCTCCTCCTAAGTCACTTTCTTATCTGGTGGAGGTGCTCTTCTGCTGTGAAGGGGGTTCTTCTGAAGGCCACATCTGCAGAAGCACAACAAACAATAAACAGTAGCATGATTGTTAGTGCACTGACAGCATCAAATCATAATAGTAAAATACACCTCTTTCTCACTGTCTCTTGGCAAGCACACAAATCGATGAATGCCTTAAACATGGTGAATTCAGACGGGGGGGTGGAGGGGTGGAAAGGGTGAGACAGGGTCCCTATGCTGCTCGCCTGTGTGCCACTTGGTCCCTGCACAAATGTTCACCAACTAGCAAGGGAAAGTTTCCTACAATGGGAGAAGGAACAATGCAGCTCTGCCAATCAACCTTTGGCAGACGATTGGCAAGTACCTTCAGGAAAGTTTCCTAGAGATCTCTCTGGAGGA
This sequence comes from Chelonoidis abingdonii, assembly GCF_003597395.2. NCBI lineage: Eukaryota > Metazoa > Chordata > Testudines > Testudinidae > Chelonoidis > Chelonoidis abingdonii. The sequence continues at coordinate 106,884,418 of NC_133773.1, forward strand.
TTCCCATGAAATCTCAGTATGCATTAACACTCTGTTCCACAGGGCCTCCACTGTGCAGCTGCACAGGGGAATATGAAGTAGACACAAGCAGAGCTAGTCTTGTACATTTCTATCCCTTAACCCACTTCTAGCATATAACAAAGCAAAGGACAGTTCTGCCTCATGTTACCAAGCAGCACAAACTCAAAATGAGCACTTACCAGAGCTGCATCATGCGTGCCAGAGATGGAGTGCTGGCTTGAACCCTCCAGGGTCAAGAAGAGGTCCTGGCTCATGGTACTGGATGACCTCGTTGCCTGTCCCATCTCATCCTTCAACTTCACTTCCTCGTCCACAGCTACATCCTCAGGGTTGAGTCCACTGACCACTGTCTCCAGCCCCCCCAGAGTCTCCATGGGTCTGTTGTTGGTGGAGGTGGCGTTGCTGCAGAGGATGGCATCCAACTTCTTATAGAAGTGGCAGGTCATCCGTACAGCATCAGAGCGATGGTATGACTCCCTTACCTTCTGGTACACCTATCTCAGTTCCTTTATCTTCGCAAAGCACTGATACATGTGCTGTTCGTAGCCCTTATCCAACATGCCACGAGAAATCTGACTGTATGTACTGAAGTTTCTACAGCTGGAGCAGAGCTGAGACTGCACAGCTTCCTCTTCCCACAGACCCTATGAATCCAATAACTCTGGTGTGCTCAAAATGGGAGAGTCTTTGCTGCATGGAGCTGCCATGGTCACTAGGAAGATGAGATATGAGCACTCCACACTGAGCAAACAGGAAGTGGAATTTCAAAAATTCCTGGTCCTTTAAGGAGGAAGGGGCAGCTGTCTGTGTAGCAGTGTTCAAACTGCTGACCAGAGTCACAATGGGCATTGTGAGACACCTTCCAGAGGTTATTTATGGTGACATAACCACCACAGTGTCACATAGACACTGTGTTGATCTAACTTTACTGCAAAAACTGTATGCCTCTCTTCAAGATGGTTTTGTTTTGTCAACAAAACAGGAGAGTTTTGTCAGCTAGAGGAGCATTGTAGTGTGTACACCTCCACTGTTTAGTTGACAAAAGCTAATTTTTATCAAAAAAACTTGTTAGTATAGACAAGGCCTGAGAATGAAGGACCAGAATATTCCCTTGGAGGTTTGAGTTTGTCATATTTCCTTTTTCCACCTTATGGTACACTATATACATGTACATGCATCTGAGCATATGGCCATTGATACTATGCTTGCAGAAATAATAGGTACTGCTGACCAGAAGCAGTGCTGACTGTGCTGTGTTAGTTCCAGAATATTATCATTAAAGCATAACAAAGGCCTCTCTGCATAGTCTGAGAAACTAATGGTCAGAAATGTCAGAAAATGGGACATAATGCAGATCTTCAAAGCAGAGAGACCTGTAAAAGAACCTAGGTCTAGAGAACATGGAAAGCCAACTAAAAAGAGAGACAAAGAGAAAAAGGTAGAAAAGGCCAGACCTAAAGTCCAGGGAATGAAAGCAGCAAGTACATTAGTACAACACCAGTTGAAGAATATAAGTCAGATGCAGAGGTGGGTATTGTAATGATATTGGGGCTTATTAAATAACAAATCAGTGAATGAGAAAGGAATAAAACATCAATAAAACAAACTGGAGAGCGTCTCTTGTGGACTGCTACACACAACCATGTGGTGTTCCCAATCTCTGCTTTCAGGGCACATCTCCAAATTCATATGTTCATAATAACATCCCTCATGAGGTAGCATCTCTAAATGTTAATCTCTACAAATTCCCTCTTAAGAGAAAAACAAATAAACTCATACACATAATAATAAAACAGCTAAACACCTATCTAATAACACATGCATTAAATTCTCAACCCATTACCAGATGAGCTGGAGAAAAGGATTCTCCAGGGGTGTGCTTCGATAAACCAGTAATGTTTTATACAGATTACCCTCACTGTAAAAAAAGTCTTTTTCAAGTGGTTCTGTACTGTCTGTATAGACCTTTCCACAAGTCCATTTGCTTGGGGGTAATTTGGACTTGATGTTTTGTGATGTATCAGTCTTATGATGTATCTTGCTATTAGTACTGTGCACTATGCAAATTTTTGGATGCAGAGAATAATAATTTGTGACTATTAACTAATCCTTTGATTGTAAAAAAGACAGTGCCTACTTTCTCATCAGGCTTTTGAGGAACTGGATGAGATCTCAGTGGCTCTGCCTGTTGGCATGGTTTGCATTTCAAGCATGAAAAGCAGTTTCGTACCACATTAGTAATGTTGTGATAGATCTGCAGACAATACAGCAGCTCTTGTGCTCATTGTTTGCACTTCTCAATTCCTAAATGACTCTCGTAGATCTTCCGTACCATTTCTTTTTGGAGGCTCATTGGAATTACACCTTACTGTCCTTGAAAATCACCACATCTATCACAGTAAGTTCATGTTTGCAGTTCCAATTGTCTCTTATACTTGGACAGAAACTGCTTATTTCTTTAGGCCACTCGTCAATTATCAGTTCTTTAAGGATTCCCAATGATTCATCGTTGTCTGTTTCCTTTCTTTTTTATTGCAGTTTCCTTTTACCTATGGGAATTGACTTCACAATCAGATCTACATAGGCTTGCATCTCTGTTTCTAAAGTCTTCTCTGGTTTCGTGGGAGCCACTGCCCTGGAAAGTGCATCTGCAGTGCACATGAATTTACTGGGCATGTAAGTCACAAACAAATCACACTTTTGCACTTTTAGCATCATTCTTTGAATCTTTAAGGTCATTTAGTGGTTTGCTAAATAACGCTATCAGGAGCTTGTAGTCTGTTTGAACTTTCAATGTCTGTCAATAAATATACTGACTGAAGCTGTCACAGGCAAACAATATTTCTAAAAGCTTCTTTTTGATCTTTGCATATCTGGTTTCTGCCTCAGTGAGTGATTTGGATGCAAATGCCAACGGTTGCCAACAATCTTCATGCTTATGTAAAAATCACTGCACCTAACCCAGACTGTGAAACATCTGCTGAGATTATAATAAGTCTTCCTGGTGCATAGAACTTCAACATTGGTTCTTGTATCAGTTGTTGTTTTAAATCCTACCCTGATTTCTCCAGTTCTGCACCCCAGTACCATTTATTTTTATTCTCTAGGAGTTTTCTCAAAGCTGTTGCTTTGGTAGATAGATTAGGTATGAATTTTCCAAGATAATTCACCATTCCCAGGAATTGTTGAACATCTTTCTTCGACTGCATCATTTCAGTGGCTGAAATCTTCCTCTTACCGGTTTTTACACCTTCGTTGGAAATAATGCCCCCAGCAAAAGTCAGTTCTGTAACCCCTAAACACAGTTCTCCCCATTTAGTTTGAGGTTTGCAGCTCTAGTTGCATCCAGGACTTCCTGACATCTATGATCATGCTCCTCTTTTGCTGAGTCCCAGATGATGATGTCGTCCATTGAGGTATCAACACCAATGACATATTTATAGATCAGATGTATGGTTTTGTGGTACACTTCTGGGTCTGAAGCTATGCTGAAGGGTAAGTGTAAGAACCTATATCTTCCAAATTGGGTATTAAATGTACATAGCTTTGAGCTTTCTACAGTTAATTTTAGCTGCCAAAAATGGGGGATGCATCCAAATTAATGAAATATTGAGCATTTGCAATCTGAGCATAATCTCTTTTCTGACTGGAAGTTTGAATTGTTCTCTTTTTATAGGCTTGCTGAGGTCTCTGGGATCTAAGTATATGCATAGCTGGCCACTGCTTTTCTGATAACTAGAGAGCTCACCCATTCTGTTGGCTCCTCAATTTTTTTTGTATTACTCACATTGCTTCCATCCTTCCAACCTCTGCCTTGAGTTTATCATGCAGTGCAAATAGCACCTTTCTACATGGATGGATAACTGGAGGGGCCTGCTTGTTAACTGGATTCTATGTTCACCCTGCGAGAAACCCAACCTGTGAAACAAGTCATGATATTCCCCAAAGGGTGCCTCATATCCAGATTGAATAGGATCTTGTAGTGAGAGCACCCATTTTACCAGACTGAGTTTCTCATATTCAGCCAAACCTAGAATTGTGTCACTTCTTTTGGCACTACAGGAACAGGAGCCTGTACATGGTGTTTTTATGGCTGATGCTAGCAATGCACCTCCTCTTCACTGGTACATTTGTTCCAGAATAACCAGTAACTTTTACTTTTCTGGTCCCAGTTTTGGTCTTATTTTTAGTCTCTCATAATCTTATTCAGACAAAATATTAACCTGATCTCCTATGTCCAGTTTCAGTGGAATAATTGTTCCATTCACTGTCATAGGCAGTATACAGTCCCTCTCATCAGGCTTGCTAGATCCTAGTATGTACACATCTATGAAAAACTCCTCAACCAGATTGTCTTTAGCTGAATAAGGACATAAGAACAGCCGTACTAGGTCAGATCAAATGTCCATAAGCCCAGTATCCTGTCTTCCAACAGTGGCCAATGCCAGGTTCCCCAGAGGGAGTGAACAAAATCCATTCCCTGTCTCACATTCCCAGCTTCTGGCAAACAGAGGCCAGGGACACGATCCCTGCCCAACCTGACTAATAGCCATTGATTTACCTATCCTCCACAAATTTATCTAGTTTTTTTTTGAACCCTGTTATAGTCTTGGTCTTCACAACATCCTCTGGCCAAAAGTTCCACAGGTTGACTGTGCATTGTGTGAAGAAATACTTCCTTTTGTTTGTTTTAAATCTGCTGCCTGTTAATTTCATTTGGGGATCCCTAGTTCTTGTTTTATGAGAAGGAGTAAATAGCATTTCCTTATTTATTTTCTCTAAACCAGTCATGATTTTATAGACTGCAATCATATCCCTCCTTAGTCATCTCTTTTCCAAGCTGACAAGTCCCAGTCTTATTAATCTCTCCTAATATGGAAGCCATTCCATAGCCGTAATCATTTTTGTTGCCCTTTTCTGAACCCTTTCCAATTCCAATATATGTTTTTTGAGATGGGGTGACCACATCTGCACACAGTATTCAAGGTGTGGGCATACCATGGATTTATACAGAGGCAATATGATATTTTTCTATCTTATTATCTATCCCTTTCTTAATGATTTCCAACACTTGGATTTTCTGTATTTGGGATCTGAAGCATTTTGCAAATTGATTATTTTTCCCACATTGCTGACAGTTTCCCCAAAGGCAACCCACTGTTTGTGACCCTGCTGTGATCCACACCTGCCACATGATTTTCTGTACCCAATCTTCCCCCTAGTAGTGGTTTTCATGGCAAGTGATTCGACTCTTTGATTTGACCTATTCTAGCGATATTCTTTTGTACTTAGTACATGGGCAAACCCTTCTGGTGAATTCAGCTCTTTGGTTGGTTTGTGCTTTCACAGTTTCTTTGGCCCTGCATATTTGGAGAGGTTTTCTTCTAAAGTTAAGTCTCCTTCATGGAGCAGTCTCTCTATTAACACATTGTCTTTAATGCCACAAATGATTCTATCTATGACCAGAGACTCCATCAGCTCACCAAAGTCACAAGCTTTACTGAGTTTCCTTAATTCTGTGACATATTGCTCTATGTTGTTATTTTTTTGCACGCATGCATGCAAAAAAATGTGTGCCTCTCAAAGTTTTCATTCCTTTTTAGCGTGCAATGTTCGTCAAATTTAGTCAGTATTTTACTTATCTTCATGCTTTTGCCTTCTTCAAACTTAAGTTATTATAAATCTCCAATGCTTCCTCCCCAACAACATGCAAAAAGATTGAGGATTTCATTTTATAATTATTTCCTCCGCCCCTGTGGCTGCTAAATACAATTCAAATCCCCGTCTGAATGTTTTCCAGTTCTCTGCAACGTTGCCTGACAATTGTAGACTGGAAGGAGGTCGCAACACATCTATTTTTTGCTCCTCCTCCCCAGGGCCGGCGCTTGCATTTGGGCAGCCTAGGTAATAGCCTAGGGCGCCAGGATTATTGGTGGGCAGCATTTTGCTGGAGGAGGCGGCAGGCGGTTCCGGTGGACCTGCCGCAGTCGTGCCTGCAGAGGGTCCGCTGATGTGCGGCTCTGGTGGAGCTGCTACAGTTGTGCCTGCGGACGGTCAGCTGCTCGCATGGCTCCGGTGGACCTCCCGCAGGCATGACTGTGGCAGCTCCACCAGAGCCGCTGGAGCAGCCGATCGTCTGCAGGCAGGACTGCGGCAGCTCCACTGGAGCCACGGGACCCACGCGTGGGGAGGCGAAATTGCCATGCACTTAGGGCTCTCAAACCCGCCCGTCCTGCTCCTCCCCCTTTTTATGCTAGTCAAGCTACTATTGTGCTCACCAGATACACTGAAAAGCCTTTGTGCCTGGTGTTCCATGTGCTTCTCTGGGGTGCCTCCCTTTGTCTCTGCTTTCAGTTGCAAACAGAGGAGTTAACTTCAAAATGACTGGACTTTCCTTCTTATTCAGCACTTCTGACACCATGTAACAATCTTGGGGTTCATGAATTAACCAACCAGGGAATGAGAAAGAAATAAAACTTCAATAAAACAAACTGGAGAGCATTTCTGGTGAACTGCTGCACACAGCAGTGCAGTGTTCCCAATCCCCACATTCAGTGCATATCTTCAAATTCCTATGTTCATAATACTGACCCTTATGAGAGAGAATCTCTAAATTATAATCTACTACCAACGTATCTCTTCAGAAATAATCTACCATTTTATTCACTGAGGGCCAAGGGGGGCAAGCACAGGCATGCCTCACCAATAATCATCAGGGGTTGTGGCAGGGGGACGGAGAGCAAATTCTTCCTGGGCCAATGGTGGGGAGAGTGGGGGTGAAGAAAGCAAGTTCCTCCTAACTCTGGGACAGTGGTGGGGATGGGGAAGAGTGAGCTTCTCCGGCCCTGGGGCCATGGCAAGTGCACAGAATGTGCCCCTACAAAAGGGATTAAATTTAAATTCCTGTACAGGGCTCTGCTTTTACTTAAAGGTTACAGACTGACCATATTTTGCTTTTCAATATAATACATATTAGAACCTAGTCTAATTCAGGAAGGGTATTTCTGTATTGGAGGAAGTGTGCTGTTGTGGAAAGTAATTAAAGAGTTAAAACCATAGATCTCAGAAGTAGTGCTAACTATTTGTTTCTCTTCCAGGTTATTATTAGGAAAGTCAAGCGATTAAAAAGATTAATTGTGATTAATCACACTGTTAATAATAGAATACTATTTATTTAAATACTTTTGGGTGTTTTCTAGATTTTCAAATATATTTATTTCAGTTACAAAACAGAACACAAAGTGTACAATGCTCACTTTATTTTTATTACAAATATTTGTGCTGTAAAAAACTAAAAGAAATAGTATTTTTCAACTCACCTCATACAAGTACTGTAATGCAATCTCTTTATAATGAAAGTTGAACTTTAAAATGTAGAATTATGTACAAAAATTAATTACATTCAAAAATAAAACAATGTAAAACTGTAGTGCCTACAAGTCCACTCATTCCTACTTCTTATTCAGCCAGTTGCTCAGACAAACAAGTTTCTTTATCTCCTGGAAATGTAATGCTGCCCACTTCTTGCTTACAATGTCACCTGAAAGTGAGAACAGACATTTGCATGGCACTGTTGTAGCTGGTGTTGCAAGATATTTATGTTCCAGATGCGCTAAAGATTCATATATCCCTTCATGCTTCAACCACCATTCCAGAGGACATACGTCCATGCTGATGATGGGTTCTGCTTTATAACGATCCAAAGCAGTGTGGAGCATGTTCATTTTCATATACTGAGTCAGATGCTACCAGGAGAAGGTTGATTTTCTATGTTGGTGGTTAAGTTTCTGTAGTTTCCACAATGGAGTGTTGCTCTTTTATGACTTCTGAAAGCATGCTCCACACATCGTCCCTCTCATAATTTGGAAGGCACTTCAGATTCTTAAACCTTCGCTCCAGTGCTGTAGCTATCCTTAGAAATCTCACATTGGTACCTTCTTTGTGTTTTGTCAAATCTACAGTGAAAGTTTTCTTAAAACGAACAACATGTACTGGATCATCATCCGAGACTGCTATAATAGGAAATATATGGCAGAATGTAAGAAAAACAGAGCAGGAGACATACTATTCTCCCCCAGGAGTACAGTCAAAAATGTAATTAACACATTATTTTGTAATGAGTGTCATTAGCATGGAAGAATGGCAGAAGCGTGGAAGAGCATACAAATATTTAGCATATCTGGCATGTGAATACCTTGCAATGCCAGCTACAAAAGTACCATGTAAACGCCTGTTCTCACTTTCAGGTGATATTGTAAAGAGAAGCCAGAAGCATTATCTCCCATAAATGTCAATAAATTTGTTTGTCTTAGCAATTAGCTGAAAAAGAAATAGGACTGAGTGAACTTGTAGGCTCTAAAGTTTTACATTGTATTGTTTCTGAGTACAGTTATGTAACAAAAAAAATTTACTTTTGTAAGTTGCTTACATGATAAAGAAATTGCATTAAGGTACTTGTATGAGGTGAATTGAAAAATACTATTTCTTTTGTTTATCATTTTTACAGTGCAAATATTTGTAATAAAAATAATATAAAGTGAGCACTGTACACTTTGTATTCTGTGTTGTAACTGAAATCAATATATTTGAAAATGTTGAAAAACATCCAAAATATTTAATAAATTTCAGTTGGTATTCTATTATTTAACAGTGCAATTAAAACTATGATTAATCAATCACAATTAATTTGAGTTAATCGTGTGAGTTAACCGATTAATCGACAGCCTTAGTTATTACTTATGAAGCAATTATCTCAATTTTAACCATATATACCTCCCTCCCTAAATTTGCTCCAGATTAAAACACAATACAGCTGGTATTACCAGTAAAAGACCTGATGGTGACAGCATGGGGAACATATGAATGACCATTGATCAAGCACTATGATCTACTGTGCTCATATTGGTACATGCAGTCATCACAGAAGGTCACACATAAACTTTATGCTAACTTTGTGTCAAGCTGGCATATTAACTTTATCTAGCAACAGTGATGTTCATAATATGGTCAAATGTTCACAAATTATGGTCACATGGTTGCAGTGACCACCTAATTAATATTCTGTATTGCAAAGTCTGCTAGTACTATATCATATAATATTTGTATTAGACCCTGTTGTGGGTAGAATTAAAACCTCATTCAAAACTGATGTACGAATGTGACCTTCATTTAAGATAGTTGTAAGAGACAGTTAAAGGGTCACATCCAAGGCTTTGTCTACACTGGATGACAAAACTTTTGTCATTCAGAGGTGTGAAAAAATACATACCCCGAATGACAAAAGTTTTGCTGATGAAAAGCATTAGTGTGAACAGTGCTTTGTCGGTAGGAGAGCTCATTGGGGATAGAAATTTTTTGTTTGTCGGAGCTCTCTCCTGCCAACAAATTGTGCACTACACTGTGTGCCTTTTTAGCTGCATGGCTGTAGTGGCACAGCTGTAGACATAGCCTAAAACAAAGCCTACTAGATCCTATCCAGAAACTAGCACCATGTGGGCAGAGCGTTCCACTGGGTATTGTCACAAACTGTGAGTGGGTATGTGGGAGAGCACACAGAAACGGAGAACAGACAAGAACAGGGAGAGATAGACACAGAAAGCAAGAAAGTCAAGCAATAGTCTGTGAGTACGGTGTGACCCTAGGAAAAGCAAGAGAGGAAGCTCTGTTAGCTAACTGGTGTTGGCTAAAAAGGCCTGAGGCCGTAAGCTAAGAAATTGCTCTTTTTGTTCTTGGTTCCTCCTGCATTCAAAGAAGCAGGACTTTGTACATTTCTTGCAAATATACAAGATTGCACCAAAGAATATATCTGACTTCATCAACTTCTATTTCTAGCTGTAGCATTCCCAGAGTCCCAAAATTTGAATAGCTGTTCAGGTAGAAACAGGGCAACAATACATATAAGCTATTAAACTAGTATACCAATATGAGGGATATAGAATAGTGTTGTTTTTTTCCAGACAACCCATGCCAAGCCTTAAGGAGCCTCCCAGAGGTGAAAGTAAGCTGGTATGGTCTGGTACGACGTACCAGCAAGAGCCAACATGCCATGCCAGATTGGACCAGCTTCCGTGGCGGTATTTTAAAAGACCCAGGTCTCTAGCCGCTGTGGGGAGTCCTGGGCCCTTTAAAGCACCGCCGGAGCTCTGGCAGCTGGGCTTGGGCAGGAATTTAAATGGCCCAATGCTCTTACCACTGTGGGGAGCCCCGTGCCCTTTAAATCTGTGCTCAAGCCCAGCTGCTGGAGCTCCAGTGGGGATTTAAAGGGCCCAGTGCTTCAGTCACTGCGGAGAGTCCCGGGCCCTTTAAATCCCCACTGGAGCTCTGGCAGCCAGGCTTGGGTGAGGATTTAAAGGGCTCAGTGCTCTGGCCGCTGCGGGGAGCCCCGGGCCCTTTAATTCCCCCCTGAGCCCCAAGGCTCCCAGCCACCTCTGCAGCTGGTGATTTATGTAGTCAGATGAAGTCAGCTGGTGCAGCTCTAGGGTGATTTAAAGGCCTTGGGGCTCCCAGCCACAGCCAGAGCCCCAGGGCCTTTAAATCTTGAAAGGCCCCACCTCCTCCAGTTGAGGCCACACCTTTTCTGGTTGAGGTCACGTCTCCGCTCAGGACTCTGGCGTGCCAGTAAGTCCTTTAAGTTACTTTCACCCCTGGAACCTTCTATTTTCATTCTATTCTCAACTCCCACACTTAAGGACCTAAAGTAGAGATGGCTATTCATCCAGGCAAGCAGACTGAAGTCAGGTCCCCATGAAATCTCTAAACACTATTCCTGAACCAGGCTAGGGAGTCACTATTAAGTGATGTGATGTTTGCCCATGGTATGTGCTGACCCAGCATGAAATGGCTGAGTTGAATATTGAATTTGAGATTCTCCAATCTAGCAGTGCATCTTGCTGCTGACAGGTGACCAAGCTAGCCAAGTAGTGCTGAGTTAATGCTGAATTTCGTTCTGCTTTCATTCGGTAATAAAGGTGTTAAATAGTTAAATGGTGTTTTGAGGAACACAAGGAACTCAGTCATGGCAGCTGTTTCTTTTTTCCTTTCGGTTTTCACATAAAATGTGCTAATTTGAAAAAAAAAAACCTACTAAACAAACCAACAACAGATGCAAACATGTCAATAATAAGATCTTCAAAGGCAGGCCTTAATAGGTTTTTTTAAAATCAGTTGTGAACTAGGTGTGAATAAAAATAATTAATACTTGACAGTGGAGCATGTTAGTACCGTTATAGTTATGGTTGTACTAGCCATTCCTTTAGAGACTCTTTAGTGTCAGGAACCTACAAATTTCACTCCTCATTTAAACTTGGTAAGATATTCAAAAGTATAAACTTAATAAAATAGTAAAATAATTTAAAAAAATAAAAATCAGGCTATTTCAACAGTTGATTAGTTATAGTTAATATAGTCGCAGAATCCCATAACTGGAAGCTGAATATTTTCTTTAATGAATATTCACTGGTCCTATCCCATGTTGCAGACTAGATTCCCACTCCTCAAAGATATTTATGTGCTATGCAGAGAAACACCTAAATATCTCTGAGGAATTGGTTGTAGGTCCCTTCAGCCATTTTTTAATACTAAATTATTACTTTTTAAAAATGTCTATTTTTTGTAAAGTAACTTCCAAAACAACATTTATACATACCTATTCACATTAATCCTGTAATGGCTTCATTGTAGAAAAGGTCTGTTTAAAAGTTCCAAAGGTGCCACTTTTAAAATGCACCTCTAAAAGTGTTCTTAAGCAAAGCATATAAAACAGTCCTTTAAAATATTGTGTTTGTATGCATTATGCACCCAAATGTCTCTGCTCTGAATTTTATTGTTTTTGTGGGCTTAGGTCAACCTCAAGACAGAACTTAATTTATGTGGTTTAATATTTATTAAGGAAAACTGGTAAACTAAAAAAAATACACATTTATATTTCAGTAATCATTCTTAGTAATCAGTTAATTTCACTACTAAGGCCTGAAAAACTTTGCTTTTAATTTTTTTAAAAAATGGATCCAGGAGTCTACAAAGTGATGTGCACTTTGTACAGGCTTAATATGTCTATAGATACAAGCATTTAAAGTCAAGAGTGATATATGGTGTACTAAAATAATTAGATGCAATTTATATATTGTTTTATCCTTTATAAAATATTTTTCTGATACTGTACAAGTAAAAGTCTTCCATAACATTCACATTACCAACTGTAAAATGAATTAGTTAATGATACATATTTTTACAAATTGTTTTCCATGCTTGGAAAGTTAGGATTGTTATGACCATGCTGATGTATCTCATTATACACTTATGATAGCAAATTAATGTTATTAGGAAGTATATCTGCATGAAAGTTTGTTACTAATTTTAGCATCTGAATCACATAATAATTTGCTTATTTAGAAACTTCATGGAAGTCTACAGATTGATGGAAACCTACAGAGTTCTTACACTGTGTAGAAAGGTGAACAGATTGAAAATGAAAACAGCATCAACACCCATGAACCCACTAGATGATCCTGATTTTATCTTCAAATGAACTGAACTTTATACAGACAGTGAGTAACCTAGGATTTCTCAGAAAGTCACGTTCCTTTTAAATAGGAAGATATGGATCTTCCTAAACTCTATGTCTATGCTACCTGTGTCAAACAATGATATGACAATTCATAAATGACTGAAGAAAAGCCAAATGATCACAAGCAGAAGCAAGATGCATATCTCCTAAAGCCCAGAAAACTGCTATGATTGCTCTACCCATGAAGAGAGATGATTTTAACTCCACCAGGGTGAACAGTAAGGTCCCAATACTGCATATCATAACACATATGTTAACCTTTACTCATTTGAGTAGTTTCACTGAAGTCAACAAGATTACTCACATGCATAATGTTCAGAACATGTTTCTCTGCAAGATCAGGGCCTAATAGAATGAATTGCACCCTCAGCAGATGATGGGATGAATTGCACCTTCAGCAAATTTGCAGATGACACTAAACTATGGGGAGAGGTAGATAAGCTGCAGGGTAGGGATAGCGTACAGAGTGACCTAGATAAATTGTAGGTTTGGGTCAAAAGAAATCTGATGAGGTTCAACAAGCACAAGTGCACAGTCCTGCACTTAGGAAGGAAGAATCCCATGCACTGCTACAGGCTGGGGACCGACTGGCTAAGCAGCAGTTCTGCAGAAAAGGACCTGGGGATTACAGTGGACGAGAAGCTGAATATGAGTCAGCAGTGTGCCCTTGTTGCCAAAGAAAGCCAATGGCATATTGGGCAGTATTAGTAGGAGAACTGTCAGCAGATTGAGGCGATTATTGTCTTCTATTCGGCACTGGTGAGGCCACACCTGGAGTATTGTGTCCAGTTTTGGTCCCCCCACTACAGAAGGGATGTGGGCAAATTAGGAAGAGTCCAGCAAAGGGCAATGAAAATGATTAGATGGCTGGGGCACATGACTCATGAGGAGAGGCTGAGGGAACTGGGTTTATTTAGTCTGCAGAAGATAAGAGTGAAGGGGGGTTTTGATAGTAGTTTTCAACTACCTGAAGTGGGGTTCCAAAGAGGATGGAGCTCGGCTGCTCTCAGTGGTGGCAGATGACAGAACAAGGAGTAACAGTCTCAAGTTGCAGTGG
>NC_133773.1:106898085-106994428 GCF_003597395.2 Chelonoidis abingdonii
AGAGAGATGAGACGAATTATCTCACTACTCGAGTACATAGAGGCCAGCGAGGATGGACTCTCAGCTGAGCTGAGGTGCCTGGACGAGACTCACTACGGAGGAGTGGTTCTATTGCAGTGGGGGACCACTAGGTTGATATATTACTTATAGGGAGGCGCATAGCTCTCAACTCTCCACGTGGTCCAGAACCCCATTTTGCATTCAGCAACTTTTAAATGGTTTTAAAATAATATAAAAAATGGTTTTTCATTTATAAGGGCGGGTTGCACTCAGCAGGCTTACGCTAATGTGAAAGGGTACCAAGAAACAACAAGTTTGAGAAACCACGTTCTATGAATAACTGATAGCAGCAAAACCTCAGACATTTTGTCCATACCGTTTGTTTTTAAAAAAGCTTCTAGTACTGTTCATAAGATACAACAATAAGACAGAAAATGTACTAAGCTAATATAAAAAGTGGCTGTGAGGGAAAAAGCAAAAAACATAAAAGATACACTACAAACTTGGTGTACAGAAGTAGTGGGTTTTTTTTAAACTTCAGCGAATTCTGAGTAGTGCCCTTTAAAAGTGCCCTGAAAAACAGTTAAACAAACCCACAAGAAAACCTGTAAAAAATTTTAAAAGGATTGTTTTTTCCCATTCCCGTACTGATATTTAGAAGTGCTTCACACTGTGGACAGGACATAAAAGCAACCAGTACAAATTAATGCATCACATTTTCCAACTCTCTTCCTAGGGAACACCTGTGCTTTCAGTTTTGACTGCTGAGTTAAACATCACTCTTACACAACTCTGAAAATGAACATGTTATGATGAACCCAACCCCATGTGGAAAGTTGGAAGAGTGGTGGTCTCATGCTAATACATAGAAGACCAGAGATGAAAACTGGCCATCAGACATCTGGGGTAGAGATAGACTAATTTATATTGTTAGATGCCAATAATGTTTGTTTATACAAAAATTAGTTATCACGAAACAAGAAAACTGGGTGGGAAAGCATTTCTTACTTAATTGTTTCCCTTATTGTCCAATTCAAGACGGTGTGATTCTCCACTATATTTTATCACATTTTCACATATTAGGGGATACTGTGATAAGACCTAAGAAAAATAATATCACAATAATTATGGCTATATTATGATAAGACACTTAAAACAAAATGAACACAAATGATAAACTGTTATACCTTCAGTTACAATCTCTTCTGTGGTGATTTTTTGTGGGAGACTTCTAGCAGAGATTACAATCAGAAGTAGACGTGTGTACCGTCAGGCACTGTTTGCTTGATGGAGAGCATAAGAGTTTTCTTAATAGCTTGCGAATAAGCCTGCGTTTAGGACCAAGGTACTCGTATTTCCGCGAATGAATGTCTTGATCTATCTGCAATTATTGCACAGTATAGCCTGGAATTAGCATTCTCCGGAAGGATTATCTTACTCAATAGCACATGATTTCTAAAAAATGTACAGCCCATGCAAAGATTATAAGGTTCATTTGATTCTATAGAGAGGTACAGTGTCTCGATATCCTAGTTGTTTATGCTATGTTAATTTGGATCTTTATCGCCCAGGCTTTGCTAGATGGATAGTACTGCGCTGTCATAAGTGGTCCATCCAGTTGATAGACCTTAGAGGTCTTATTCGATAGATATGGAGTAAGCTCAGGTAATTATAATGATTTCTCAGTTTACTTATAAGAAACGCGATATAAGGGAGA
Source organism: Chelonoidis abingdonii (assembly GCF_003597395.2). NCBI lineage: Eukaryota > Metazoa > Chordata > Testudines > Testudinidae > Chelonoidis > Chelonoidis abingdonii. The sequence goes on from NC_133773.1 coordinate 106,899,803, forward strand.
GCAGGCACCTCTGTACACGTTTAGACAGGCAGGACAGAGATAACCTATATTATACAATCATAGGTTGAGAGATGCGTAGAAGCTTGTTTCTTTACGAGGTCCCATGTCTCTCTCTGTCTCTATGATCTACACCGCTATGCAGAGGTTCTATCTCACTCTTCTAGTTGCATTCAGAGCTATATTAGCCACAGTATTAGTTTATAATTATTACAGGTATTATGTACACTCTAGACTATCAGTAGGTCCCTGATATGTTGTTTGGCGAGAGTATTATAGTATTATCTAATTACCATGTGATTTTGTTACAATACTATTTTGCCTGTAATGTAATTATTCTCTGGTCTATCACAATTCTGAGAGAGTAAGACGTAGCTTTAGTCTGATGTTATGTCTTTCTCTTACAGGCATATGGATTCGCATAGCTATTTATGTCCATCTTGATACAGAAATTTTGATATGTCCTCTAACTCTGACATTATTTCTTTTACATACACTGAGCCTTGTGCTGTTAGAGCTTGAGGGGAGCATAATTTCTCTTCTCGAGGTACCGGCTCTTCACCGAGATACGACACGTGGGAGGGTGAATTCACTCTTCTCTACCTGCTTGAGAACTACGACGGAGAGAGCGTAAGCTCTGCCAGCAACTAGGAAGTTGGTGGGACGAATTAGAGATAGGCATCTTCTGGTCCTTCCTTGTATTCTTTGCGGGTTGTCTCTTGTGGAAAGAGAGAGAATGCTCTTGGTTTGGTCGCCTTGGTGGGGGCAATTCCCCTCTCATGACAAAGTAGACCATTGCAAGTCCAATAAGACCACTAGCGCTGCTCAAGGAGCTTCGCTAGAGAACGGAGACACCATTGGTTGGCAGACAGTAATGGAGAGGCAAGAAGGGAAGAGATTGGGTATAGTTTGTCGGCTTGGCGGTAAGGCCAAATTGACTCACTGAGTCTTCGCGCATCACGTTTAGTGCGGAGTTACCGCTAACGGCGGACACAGTTTGGAGAGAGAGGGACCCATAGGGAAGGCTCGTTCGCTGCGCATCGTACATCACTATGTTCCTGATCGCTTACCGACTTGAATGATTTCCACACTTTCACCATTCTTGGTAATCCAAGCGATGAGTAGGGGATCACATATCATAGCTCTAGCAGGCTGTACCTTAAATCAATATAATTTAGACGGCCGAGTGTCTAGACTATTGGGAGAATGTTAGTAGCGCTGATATTAAAACTTATGGGAGATGATTATTTATCATTCTCTTAGGTGCGCTCATATCAGCTATATATGCAGCAGAGGGGTTTGCGGGTTCATCTAATGCCAAGCACGAGAAAATGAGTCATACGCTGAGAGTAGAGCTTTCGCGCCATTATATTGCATTAATATATGCTCAATAGGGCCATCTTAATTAATGTCGCTGTACAAACATTAAAATGAAATCTAATTGGTCTATGTAACAGGTCAATTCGAGCCAAGTAAGTGATAACATAAAATGCATTTAAGTTCGGCATCAAAGTAATCTAAATAGCACACCTGATGATCATGAGCACACATGGACTTATATAGGGCGAGTTTTGTTAAAATTGCAAGAGATGTATTTCACAAAGGGTTTGCCATTTCCACATAAGAAGAAACAAAAGGTTTAAAACATTTCCAAGTTACTCATCAGTTTCCTGGAGGCTTAAAAAACAAAAAACAAGTAAAAGAAAAGGGAGTAGTATATGGTCTAACTTTAACTCTAGATTTATTGCTCTGCTAACAACCCTACATTCCTTTCCACAATCAGGTCTTTTCCTAAAACATGAATATTTACATGGTTTTTCTCTTCTTGAGATAAGGATTACAATTTGTACAACCTGTAATCTATACAAAGGGAAAGTCACTGTCTAGATAAAAACACTCTTGGGGTCTCTCATTACTCCACTTTTTTTGGCGTTACAATCTGTTTTGGCTATTAAAATTTGGAAACAAAAGCACAGATTTCAAATACCAATACTTCTTTTAAATGTAGCACAAATAAACTACGTAGCGAAGTTAAACGGCAAAGTTTAAAAATGCAGTTTTTCTGAAACTTGGTATACCACTCTTAGGGGTACAGAACACTTGGTTTTACTATAGCTACAGGACGAAGGTTGGTTTACTTCCTGACACTTGCTGTGCTTGGTACGGGTTGACCAGAATGTCCTGATTTATAGGGACAGTCCCTGATTTTTTGGGGCTTGTCTTGATATAGTCGCCTATTACCCTCCACCGCCGTCCTGATTTTCACACTCCTGTCTGTCACCACTAACTTGGAGGCTAAGAAGCAGAAGCCTCCTGCAATTTCTTTAACGCACCTGAACATTTTTACAACACAAACTTGTTACATAAATGGTATGTTCTAATTTTCAGGTAACCTCTGACCATAACAATACTTGTGGCAAATATTAATATTCAGTAAAGGCACAAACAAGTTTGTAATTACCTAAATATAAAAAGATATTAGTTGTAACTAATTTTATGAACTGTCATTTTGCATCCACTATCAGAGATCTGTCCACTATACAAAGTCAAATGTCAAACAAACAACAAACAACACAACAACAAAAACTGAATGTTTCTTCTTCTCTCTAATAACATTTTAGTTGTAATCTTCAGCGTTACTGCGTAGTAAATAAATTTTAGATGGATACTAGATATTCAAGTGCTGGTGTCCTAAGAAGCATGCAAATATTTAGTTCTTTAAGTGCCTAATTTTGTGTACTTGCTTACTGTGTGCCTGTTGAAGGTTTTGGGGTCTAGTATACATGTTCCTTGAAAAAATCTTTTCTCTTAATACTTTTTAGGATTTGACATGCTCCACCATGTGTGCTGTTGCCCGGGAGATGCATGGAGTTAATTCTGATCTCTATTCAAAGTAAGCAGTGGGACAAAAAATGTGGCTTAACGGAATTGATTATTTAAAGCATGGAACAGACAGTTTTAAAGTGGCAACAGTTGTCATAAATAAGCCTTAAAAATATCAGCAGTGGCATTGACAATAAGTCCTGGCACCGCAATTTTGTTTCACTTGACTATGTACTCTTAGTCCAACTACAATTTAGTTTTTCTGACATTATTATAACTTTTATAGCTATCTACTGACCTTGCAAAGTTACTCTTACATTAAACTTTAAAACAAAACTCCTTAATTCTTAGCTTACAAGTAATTATAATGCTGCTCAGACTCAAATTAAAGTAATTTTAAACAAAATATGTTAATAACTGACAAATTCCAGCAACGTATATATGCTCCTCCATGATACATTAGAGGATTACTGTTAATAACTGAACACGAAAAAGCAATTTATCCTTTTGAGAACCTGATCTTGCAAGGTTGCTGATCATCCCAACTCCTACTTGGCTTCAACTAGGATTCAGAAGAACTCAGTACCTCACTGATGGGCCCTAAACTAATAACAGGCTGGCTAGTAGGCTGCATGATCAGGGTGTATCATAGTGGCAGTTCATAGTCCTTTATAATGGCAACGGGATAACGAATGGGGCTAGAAACGAGTAGAATGACTCTACAACAGGGGTCGGCAACCTTTCAGCAATGTGTCCGAGTCCTTCATTGATTCACACGGTACTCTGGCACCGAACCTACATTTTTTTTTAGTAGAATAGCAGAGAGAGGACACGGTTGCTAGCACTGTTGCCCGGAGACACAGGGCATCGCACTTCAGACCAATAATACCAGAGGGCAATCTACACAGAAAACAGAAAACATGAGTTCCAAGGAAAGCTGAAAAAGGAACGACACTGCAACAAGCCCGTAGACAATGAAAATGAACATAGGAGATGATGGAACTAATTTAAGGCCGAAACACGAACCAATGAGGCCAGCCCCATAAAAGAGATCAAGCAAGCCAAAAATGCAGCTCATCGAAGAAAACTACAAAGAAGAAGAGGTGCCTACGACGAGAATGGAAAAACAACAAAGGAAAAAGGAAGAGGGGACAAACAAACAAGAATGGAAAGGCTACAAAACAAGAAGCCACTAGAGAAAGCAGCCCAGAAAAAGAGAACAAGCAGACAAAGATGCAGCTTACGAACGAGAGATGGAACACAGAGGGAGGCCTACAACAGGCCCTAGCATTAGAACAGGCTAAGCATCAGAACGCAGCCATCCTACCCCCCGTCGCAGTTGGTGTTCCAACCGCAAAAGAAATTTCCAACTACAAGGCAGCGTGAATGAACACTGAGGCGTTCTTTAGAAATTTTGAAAAAGAGCCTGCATTGGTACAGATCCCTGAAGACAGTACATGCTAGAGCTAAAGTCACACCTCAGTGGATCCTTAGCAGAAGTGGCGGCTGAAATGCAAAGGACGCAAATGAAACGATTATAAACTGTTTCAAAACCAAGGCCAGATACAGAATGGATAAGCCGGATCATGCCCGTCGGCATTTCAGAACCCAAAAGTGGAAACAGATGGGTCATTTCCAAACACCGCTACTACGTTGGAAAATGATAAAGGCATGGATATCAGGAACCGCATTTCAATCCATGACGAACTGCACCGTCCTCACATCAAATGGAGCAAGTTCTTGATGGTGTTCCTGAGGACATACACGGTACATCCAAGATGGAAAACCCAAAAAACTCACGAAGCAAGGGAGGATTAGCCAAAATGGATGGAAGTGGAGAAAGCAAGAAAGCTACTGTCAAGGGCAATGAAAACCCCCAGGGGCACACCGACAATAAACCTACAACCGAGGCAACCCAAACCTCACCTACAACCCAAGGAAAGCCACAGACACCTTTTCTTCCACCTCACCAGTCTCCAGTAACTCACCTCAGACCCAGTGAACACCGTCAGCTGGAAAGATTGCCTATAAGGTAATGAAAACTGGGACATATAAAGCCCACTGCCCCAAGAACCCCACACCGGGTGCAAGTCATTACACCACCATTAACCAAAAGATCCAGGCCCAGATCCTCTCAATCCTTGGAGCAAGGAAAATTGAGAGTGGCGGAAAAGGTTACTGCGTGAGAGACTGGGGCAACAAGTGTAGGCTATCCACCAATCCTTTGTGGATCCCAAACTCATCAAGCTCCAAAGGCCAAAGTGACCATTTACCCCTTCATGTCAAGCTGTAGATTGCCTACAGCTAACTGCTGTCTCAGCTACAAAGGCTGTCAGGATGTGATTTGCAGTCTATGAAATTATTCCCATCCCCAATGCTACTGGTGAAGACTTGGCCAACAGGTTGAAGCGGGCCAGAAGAGTGGGAATGGTTACACGCAGCAAACCAGGCAAGACTTCCCAGACCATTCCTGTTCCTGAGCCGTCCACAGGGAACCCGTCTGGGTTACCAGAATGACCCAGATGACGATAGTGGACCCGGATCCCATGCCACACGGCTGAACAGCCAGCCACAAGCACCTCCACGTCCAGGCTGCGAACTGGCACGAACCAGCACCAGCAATATTGCAAACCAATTCTTCAACCCCAATGCCAGAGGGGCCAGCGAGCTGAAACTGGGCAGAAAAGCAACAGACAACCATCAACCGAAGAGGCTCAAAGCCAGAGCACTGAATACCCCCAGGTTGCACCAGAGCGAAAGGGTTCACCAGCACAGAAACAACCCCATCACCTAACATCGCTTCAGAGGACAAGCCAAGTCACAGCTACAGTGAAGAACTGGCTGTTCTTCAAGCCTCAAGGGAAACATTCCCCAAGACTTGACAGGTCAAAGCAGATGAACCAGCTTCAGAAAGCTTTGGGTGGCGCACGGAGCAACCCACTGCCTTCTCAGCTCTTCTCACAGATCCCGGTTTGTCTATAGACCAAGGACTTTTATACAAGGAAATTCTTTCTGGGGGACACCAGTGAAGAGGCAGCCGACAAACCGGTTTTGGTGTTCCAACTAAGGTACCCGGGGAAGCTCTTAAGCTTAGCCATGATCATCCCAGTGGGCCATGCTGGGGTGACAGAACCTAAAGACAGATTGGGAGTCCTTCCACTGGAGTGGATGGCAAGGAAGTTGCCCAGTATGTTCCGTCTATTTGAGGTGTGCCAAAGAGTGGGAAAGCCCCAAGATTGTCAAGGCCCCTCTCCAAGCCACTCCCCATTAATTGAGGTCCCACTTTCAGCGAGTACTGTGAATATTTGGGTCGTTTCCCAGAAAGACACCAAAGGACAAGCAGTACGTACTGAACTTTTGTGGACTTTGCTTCCCGATGACCGAAGCAGTAGCTCTAGTGCAACACAGGGCTAAAGCGGTGTGCCAGGGCCCTTAACCGAATTTTTGACAGGGTAGGTTGGCCCTCCAGATATCCTTACGATTCTAGGATCTAATTTCCTGCAGGTCACCATGAAAGACCTGTGGGAAACTCATGGGTGATCACTTGGTTGCCACCCCTTACCCATCAAACCAATGGCCTGGTCGAAAGGTTTAATGGAACTTTGGGGGCCATGATCGTTAAATTTCGTTGAATGATACTCCAATGACTGGGACCTAGTGTTGCAGCAGTTGCTCTTTGCTTACAGGGCTGTACCACATCCCAGTTTAGGGTTTTCACCATTTGAACTTGTGTATGGCCACGAGGTTAAGGGGCCATTACAGTTGGTGAAGCAACAATGGGAGGGGTTTACACCCTCTCCAGGAACTAACATTCTGGCAAATAGAGCAACACAAACTGTCCAAAACCTGCAATTATAGTATAGATTGCCATGAATTTGATAGATACTGACAAATAAGGAGCTGTTTAGGGGAAATCAGGAAGAAATTAGACTAAGAAAGCACTGCAAAAAAACAACATACTTCGTCTAAATTAGCTAATATCCTAAATAAATAAAAAGTCTCTAGTACAGGCTTGAAAGTAGGCTAGAAACATATCAGAAAGGTAAAAAAATCTATCTGAAGTCTAGGTTCTTAATGAAAATATTAAGACAATTTAACAGTGATTGCCAGGTCAAATTGCCAGCTGATAGAAGTTAGGCATGAAGCCAGTAGGAATTACTAAAGTCATGAATATTTCTGATTTATATTTGACAAAATATTATTTTGTCATAAAACCTGTTATCACAAACTAACATAGCCATGTGTTCCTATCTCTTGTATCTTTGTTCTTCCCACTGTGCATGGTCTCCAATTCTCTGTTACACCTACTTATTGCATCTTGTCTTGATGTAGAATCCAGTCTAAAGCTGCTTTGTACAGGTGGACTTCTATGTAATCTGTCAAAAGGCTGAGAACAAGGGCAAGGGTTTGTTCATGCTGAGAAGCTAGCAGTATCTCGGCCTTAGACTGCTCACAGGTGAGTCTATGCAGTGCCAGTTCAAGGGGGAATAACCTTTACTGGGGTCTGTGGATACTATTATAATATAATAATAAACAATAATGATTATAATACTAAATAATAAGACACCAGACACCTCCACACCTGAAGATATTAAACTGAATGTGTCAAGACCAAAAAACACTGAATCTCTCATCTTTGGATGAATTTGGGTAAAGCACAAGAAAACTGCTCATGCCTTTACTATTACAATGTCTTAAGGTATGTCCTTTCTGGGCAGCACTTTGTAAAGGGAATGTTGCTCTATAATATATACAAATAGATTGGGGTGTGCCATACTAGATTACACTTCCCAAATGAAGGGCAACTACTACTGATGGTTTCTAAGAGCAATGTTAGCAGTTAAGAAAGTGATTTTGGCCCTGGTTCTCGATTCAGATGAGAACTTTCCTAAAGTCTTGAGACTTGGTTTGGGCCATCTCAGATTTTTATTTATATTTATTTATTGGTCTTCCTATTATAATATCAGAGTCTCACCAACATTATATAGTGTGTGTGGGGGGCACGATCTAAAAGGCAGGTCAGGTGTCCCCCACACCCATGCCTAGCCCAGGGCCACCACGCTCTCTCCGCCCCATGTTACCTGCAGCGAGGGGGGCACTTTGTCCTCCCACTGTGCCTGCTCCCCTCAGCACATTCGGGCAGGAGCCTTGGTGGGGAGCAGGAGGGAGCAGCTTTTAACGCTGGCCTCCCCCAGTCACTGCTCTGCAGCCCTGCCCAGCAGCTGCCTGAGAGAGACTGGTGGGGAGGAGGCAGCTTGTGCTCTCCACCCAGCTTGGCTGCCAGGGACCCCGATACCCAAGCTGGGGCAGGGAGCAGAAGTCACTTCCCCAACCAGGCTCTCTCAGGCAGGTGCTGGGCAGGGCTGCAGAGTAGGGTCTCACTGGCTGGGAGTGACTGGTCCCACCCCTTCCACTTCTGGCATCTGGGCCATGCATCGCCCAGGCCTGTCCCCGCCCCACCTCTTCCCGCTCCCCCGCCTCTCCCCAGTGTCTCCGGCACACTGCCAAACAGCTGACAGTCGTGTGTGGGAGGCACTGGGGAGAGGCGGGGACTAGCTGACTGGTGGGGCCCGAGGTTTGCAGGAGGCAGTGTAGGGGAGGAGGGGCCTGCTGGTGGGTGATCAGCACCACTCACTTAGTGCTTATGCTTAGGAGCCCTATAGCCTGCTTGAGCAACTTAAAAGGACCCGGGGCTCCCAGCTGCTGCTGCTGCTACTGTGGCAGCAGCAGTGGCTGGGGGCCCCGGGCAATTGCCCTTTTTGCCCCTCCCTGTCAGCAGGCCTGCTGTTTACAGCCAAGAATAAGCCAGGATTTTCTTAATGCATGTAGAAATATCTCTTTTGTTAACATTACTGAACACAAATAATTATGAGCAAAGATAAAAATTGAATAATGGGTAATATTTCACATAAAGACTTAGGACCAGATTCACTCCATGCCTGTGCAGGGAGAGGGGGAGCCCTGGTAACAGCAGGTACAAGGTTACAACAAAGAGTTTAAGTCCAGAAGGGACCAGCAGATCATCTAGTCTGACCTCCTGTACATTACATACCATCAAGCCCCACCCAGCCACACCTGCAAGGCCAACAACTTGAATTAGACCAAAGTATTACAGCCCTTTGGAAGCTAAACTATTGGTGCTGTGGGCAGAGAACAGGAAGGACTGAAGTGCACCTAGGCCCTTGCTGTGGGAAGGAACTGATTTGATGAGATATATCCAGTGACCCATGACCCACGCAGCAGAGGAAGGAGAAAATGCCTCCAAAGACCTGTGATCTTCCCTCTACCAGGGTGAGTACAAGCTGGGGAAAAGGACATGGCCAAGAAAGATGCTGAATCGGTGCATCGCTGTTTGCAGCTTCAAGTTGGGCTGCTCCTGTGGAACCTCTGGTGAAGATTAATGCTGCATGCCCCATAAATGAAATGCATCTTATCTTGAAAGTGACTCCCCCCTGAGGACAACAGCCTGCAGTAGTTCAGGGACATGCAATTTTCACCTTCTTTCAGTGGGGGTGAGTGGGAGGGAGGGGAGGAATCTGTCCTTTAGTATTTGAGGCATAGGTATTGGCTGTGAATTTGACCCACAGTGCCAGATTTGGCTCTTTAGCTCTCTCACTCATCCTTCCCATTGACTACAAAAAGAAGGGAGAGCATATATCTGCAAAGATGTTGACATTTTTGTCTTGTAAATCAATCACCCTAGTCCAAATTAAATGTGTCCATTGCTTCTTACATAGTAGTATCTGGTGCTTACCAGATTTTAACATATTATTGTGAGCTGCCTTGCCACAGTGTCTGAGAGCACTGTTAATAAATAACTCTGTACTATGCTCAGAAACACTTGGGCAGAAGCAAGGGAAGGAACAAAAGCTGAGCAGAGCTAAAATGCAAGGGCTGTTGATAATATAAGGTTTATCAGCTGGTGTGTGGAAATAAATCCAATATTATGATGATGATAGCCCTTCTAAGCCAATAGATTTTTAAGCTGAGCATTTAGCCCTATCTTCTCTAGCCCCCAGGGTGAATAAGTCCTTGCTTCTCTAAACTCCTCTGCTCAGTGTTGCAATGTCTAACCCTGATGTGGCCTGTCACCCAGTGGTGTCCTCAGCCCTGAACTAAGTGCCCAGGTTCCCCATCCAACACATAGGGAGAGTTAGGGGAAGAAACTTCCTAAGAAAGCGATCCTCAGAAACCAGCAAACCGAGGATACCCACTTAAACTAGCCAGGAATGTAATGCTAAGGACAAGAGCAGAGAGAGGGGAGGAGAGGACCCCAGGTACCTACCTGGCTGCTCAGGTGCACCTGACTGATGGACCAGAGATAGGAACATTCCTCCACTCAGGATCCTTAGCCATGAATCCTCTTCTGGAGTTAGACAGCTAAGCCAGATCAGTCAAACCCATCTCTCCTGCTCAATACCTCTCTCTTGCTCTATATTTCCCTGTGCTCCCAGCTGTCTTGTGCAGGTGATGTGCTCTTACCCCACCTATCAGTGGCCTGCTATGGAGTGTGGTAGGTATTAGGTGTGGTCAGACCATGCTGAGGGATCAGGCATCACTAATGAGATAGGCATTTCCCTGCTTATTTTGAGAATCTCACTTCAGAGCATTTGGGGCTTCCGCTTGAGTTAGGTTTCTAAGTGACCTGTTAGCTATGGGGTGGCATCAGTGTATTAGGCAGCTTTGTGAATGCTGAGCAGTGGAAACTTGGGCATCTGGAGGACTTAGGATCTACAGGGTTAGGTGACAGCTGGGTGGAAACTTTGAAAATGTCAGTGGCATCTAAATGGTGGTCTTAGGTGTCTAAAGAGGCAGATAGGTGCCTAAATAATGTCAATGATCTGGGCTTAATGTAGCAAGAACAATTCTAATAACCTTTTGGAAAGAAGAAAATTCCAAAGTGAAAAGAATTAAACCAGAGTGATACTTCAGGAAAGTGACATTAAATCAGTAAGAATGTGGCATTAGTTCTGACATTTGTAAACAACTTGAAAATACCTTTAAGAGGTTAATGCTAATTATATTAATGGCTTTCATGCTAAAAAAGGAACTTTTCCACTCAGGCAAACTTTGAAAAATATAATATTTAAATGTAAAACAACTTTTTATATATGCAGTTTTCTTTAGCTCTCTTTATTGCTACAGTATTTTTAAATACTGAAGTTACCCTATATCTATATAGAAATTTTCTCCTTTACAACTTTTTCAGTTACACAAACAAAATGAACAACTATTACTAAGGTTGTAAAATCAAGCACTCAGAAGTCAAGAAATGCCAGAAAAGTTGCCTGAGCAACCTTAATTCCACTCCCTTGTGTTATGTATTATGAGATAATTGTTACAAACTATTTTGCTTGATCATATACTATTATGCTTGACTTTGCAACCTTGAGAATGATCTTTCAGTGTAGTTATGTGTGTGTAATTTCCTGATTTTTTTTAAAAAAGGATATTGGGGAAAAAAAAACACAGAAATTCCATCATGTGTCATCAGCATGGTTGGAACCTTTAGATCCACCACACAAACCTCCATCACTTGAGTTAATGTAGTAACTGATAGCAGAAGTAAGTTGTCATTCTCCTTGTGGGCCAGCACCAGAGGGGGACGAAGTACTTTGCCAGTAGGCTTCACAGACATTGCTGAAAGCAGAGGAATGGTGATGTGCAGGAATCTTGGGTTCCATTCCAGACTCTGTAAGCATATATGCTTTAGTGAGTACAGACTCTTCTGCCTTTTCCCCCCTCAAGCTTGATCCCTCTGCCCCAAACTCTAACCAATCCCTGTCTTAGTCCTGTCTCTTCCCCTCCCCTGACTTCTTGGCTCTAGGGTGACCAGATGTCCCGATTTTATAGGGACAGTCCCAATATTTGAGGCTTTTTCTTATATAGCAGTCTCTTACCCCCCACCCCCATTCCAATTTTTCACACTTGTTGTCTGGTCACCCTACTCAACTCACTCCCATTCTTCTCCCTTGCCAGTTCAGTCTTGACTTCTCAAGCTTCTCATCCCAGTCTCAGTCTCCCTGGCCAATCATAGTCTTACTTTCTGGATTCCCACCCCTGTCTCAATCTCTCCCTTCCTTATGTTCCCTGTTTAATCTCTCTGGGCCTCTATTGCCTCCAGTGCCAGTTTCCTGCTCCTAAGCCCACACTTCTTTCCCAATCTATTTACCATCTCCCTTAGGTCCAGCTCTTGTCCCCTCTGCAGTTGAATCAGGTAGTTTTCCCTTTCACACTTAGTAAGGGAGCATTGAGAGCATAGGATAGACATGCTACCTCTCTTCAGTTACAGTGTGTGGCTCCAGCCTGGCCAACAGAAGCCACAGGTGCAATTAGAGGGAAAGTCCTGTTCAGTCTATGAAGTTTTTAGCAATTAATTTCTAGAAAATCTGTACTGAGCATGTGCAAACTATAATTTTTCAGAGGTTTATAACTTGGGTAAATATGGACAGATTTTCACAGGAATAGAGGAAGGCCCATCTATGATAAAGTGGCCATCCTCCTCCCAAATTTCAAGTCCATCCTCCAAAACCTGGGGGTGCTAAAGCTTCTAAAATAATAGGTCAACAATTTTATTTCAATATAGACATACCAATGTATTTTTCGCTAGCCTTCTTGAGAGGACTGATGCTTTTTTGTCTGAAATAAAAAAAATTGCTGAGACAGATATCCATCATGGAAAATTTCAGCCCAAGCAGTTAAAGGTTAGCAAAGTTATAAGCAAATGAAAATAAGGTCTTATATTGGGAAGTGTAGGACAACCTTAATAATAGGTGGCACCCACTTGTAATGCTTATGACATCTTTGTTGCCCTAGAATTGACTGTGCCATGACAAATTCATTATTTAATTGCTTGATATTGAAGATGATAGGCAGCAGCAGTTGAGGAAATCTTTGTTAAAATAAGGAAGGAGCTGAGTCTACAACTGCTCTGATACAGTGATGAGCACTGTACAAAAAACTGTTGAAATACAGCACTCCCCAGTGCATTGAGCAGGAAGCCAAGAGCAATCACTGAGCTCTGATCCCAGCTCTGTCAGCTATTCACTTGCTCTGTAGTCTTTCATTAAATTACTGTAGAATAGAATGAAGATAACACTACTTTAATCCTCACAACATCCTTGTGAGGTATGTTAATTAAGTACAGATTGTCCTTGGCTTTTGTGGAGTGACTAAGGTTTGCTGAAAAGAGCTTTTCCCCTCCTTTGTGTGCCCTTAACAAGGGCTATTAGCAGCTCCAGTGCTTGGTGACAACTACTTTCCTATGCCCTTGGGCTCCTCCAGGCCAGCCATCAGAGCAGGTCTTTGCCCAGGGAGTAGGGAAGGAGGGAAATGCTGTCTAAATAGTAAATAAATACTGTGGGAAAACAAAGGAAAGATTAACGAATTTGTTTTTAAACATGATCGTTCTCAAGGGTTTTAATTTCATGTTAATCATCTTGAGAATTGCTCATTGGAATGACAAAGATTGACACACTTTGTCATTTTGAGTAAATGTGTATATAACTTGTTACTATTGTGATACAGCATGGCCAGAGGGCAGCAGGAGAGTGTTAGAAGGGAGCCTTAAGGGGAAGAAAGTTTGCTATAGATTAACTAGAGCACCTGAAGCCAATTAGAGCACCTGCAGTCAGTCACCTGATAAAAATCCCTGCTTCAATCAGACAGTGTGGGAGTTGGAGCACAGAACAGTTTGAAGAGAAATAGAGAAAAGTTTGGAGGAGTGCTAGGAAGTCCAAGACCCTTGGTAAAGGGCACCTGGCTTGTGCAGAGGGAGGGCAGGAAGCCCCCGCCCCCGCAAGCTGAAGGGCAGGAGAGGGAAGTAGTCCAGGGGAAGGAATCGCCAGTTCAAGTGGTTCACCACTATCCTCAGGGCCCCTGGGCTGGGACCTGGAGTAGAGGGTGGGCCCAGGTCCCTGCCTCTCCACTCCCCTCCTCAAGGACACTAGTGGGGCAATTAATATTTCAATTCAGGGGCAAGAAATGGTGCCATGAACCCCCCCCACCTCGTCAAAGAAGAGAAAGCATGAGATCCATCATAATAGTGTCAGGAATTTGCCATACTACGTAACCCCATGTAATCATTCATTGATTTGTTGTAAAAAAGTAACATAATTTAGCTTTCTATCCAGCTATGATCTTTAGCATTCCCTGAACCAACCTGCTTACTGGGGGACTTAAGTAGTAGAGGAGAAATAAAATTGTGATGGGTTGGGTCACAGAGACCCCCCTTGGGACTGACACCTGATTTGCTGAGACTACCTCTAAACCTGTTTTCACCGCAAGCTTTGGATTTCAGAACCCTGTCTTGTTAAACCAGACATGATAGCCTGCTGCGCAAACAGATCCAGCTTTAAACCATGTCCCCCAAAACTGCAGACTTTAACTGAAAACCACTTAGCAGGTGTTTCTGTCTCCAGCACCCAGATACCCAGTTCCCAATGGGAGCCAAACCCCAAATAAATCCATTTTACTCTGTATAAAGCTTATACAGGGTAAACGCATAAATTGTCTGCCCTCAATAACATTGATAGAGAGAGATGCACAACTGTTTGCTTTCCAAGGTATTGATTGCTTATTCTGGGTTAATGAGCAAAAAGTGATTTTATTAAATATAAAAAGTAGTATTTAAGTGGTTCCAAGTAATAACAGACAGAACAAAGTGAGTTACAAAGCAAAATAAAACAAAACATGCAAGTCTAATACATTAAGAAACTGATTACAGATCAAATCTCACCCCCAGAGACATTCCAATAAGCTTCTTTCACAGACTGGACTTCTTCCTAGTCTGGGTCCAGCAATCACTCACGCCCCTGTAGTTACTGTCCTTTGTTCCACTTCCCCTTTCAGGTATTTCTTTGGGATGGAGAGGCCATTTCTTAAGCCAGCTGAAGACAAAATGGAGAGGCTTCCAGGGCCTTTTATATTCTCTCTCTTGCGGGCAGAAACCCATTTGTGCAAAGTCACAGCAACAAGATGGAGTTTGTAGCCACCAGACACGTCATGTGTCCATGAATGATTCAGCTTTTTGCAAGTGAATGTTCCTAGGAAAGCTCAGAGGTGGATTTAGAGTAGCAGCTGTGTTAGTCTGTATCTGCAAAAAGAACAGGGGTACTTGTGGCACCTTAGAGATGTGGATTGGTATCTTTCAAAGTCCATTGTCAGTTAAGTGTTTCTTGATTGGTCGCTTACTGAGAATAGTCCTTTCTCAAGAAGCTGACCAAATGCTTCACTGAGGCTACTTAGAATCAAACACACTGAGGTACAGTGCATAGTCAATATTCTTGACTTCAAATACAAAACTTATACACAAATATAGACAGCGCAATCATAACTAGCAAACTACACCCTTTCCATAGACATCCCATTTGACCTCGTCTGTACAAGACCTGGTGCAACCATAGGACCCTGGTTGCAACAATGATTTATACGGTCACAGGTCTTGTCAATAACGTCACAAAAATCAATATGTCAAATTTCTTGGCTCCGAAGTCTCCATTCGGTTTCCAGAAGTGGCATAGAGCATTGCTTTTCACATTGGGTAGTATTTGTGGTTTTTAGTATTCTTTTTCACACTGTTAACCTGGCTAGTCTGTCAGGAGCAGACCTTTCAAGAAGTGCTCATTTTATGATTTGAGAAGAGAAAATTTTTATTTATTTTTACCTGAAGAGAGATATGTTTCTGCCACAGCCATAATGGAGGCCAGTAAAGAATAAGTAAAGAAATAAATAGAAGTGCCTTCTTTCCTCCATGACAACATTCTTTCCTCACCCTCTCCATTTATACATATTCCACTGTCAAAAAGAGATTTCAAAGGCCTCATCCAATCTCTTCTTCAGGTCCTTGTGAACTTTACATCAGAACAAATTCCTGACCAGTTTCTACCTGCTATGGGGTGTTACTTAGCTACACTGACTGAGGCTAGGTCTACATTGCGGGGGGGTGTTGACCTAAGATACGCAACTCAGCTACGTGAATAGTGTAGCTGAAGTCGGCATATCTTAGGTTGATTTACCTGGCCGTGAGGATGGTGGTGAGTTGACCACTTCTGCTCCCCCGTCGACTCCACTTCTGCTTCTCGCCGCGGTGGCATTCTGGAGTCGACAGCAGAGTGATCGGGGATCGATTTTATTGTGTCTACACTAGATGCAATAAATTGATCACTACACGGTGATCCGAGGCATGGAAGGGGAAGTCACATGCCTTCTCCCCCTCTGCTCTCTGACAGTTCCACCCTTTTCCCATGTACCTCCTTCATGTTGGTTTGAGAAATGTTGGGAGGGAGCAATTCCTACACTGTAGGGAGCACAGGGATTGCCTAACTCTTGTAAGGAGATGGGGGAGAATTCTTGCATTCTCCTCACTCCCTGCACATCACAAAAAAGGGCCATGCCCAATCTTGCCCTTTATGAATCAATGACTCCCAGTTTTTAGTACTCCAGCATTAGTCCAAACTAACAGGTTCTTCACATCCAGTGGAGTTGGATTGTTTAGCTGTATGCTGAAACACAGTGACCCTCTTGAGGGGGAAAAAAAATAGGTTTCTTCACAAAGAGCCGAAAACTCCTTTGGCACACCACATGCTGACACATTTCTATCTGATTGTCCTCTCCCACTTGAGAGACAGAAAAGGGGATCTCAGAAAAATATACTCCAGGGTTCATAGTTTATTTAAGATATCGAAAACTTCAAATGTAATTGGCAATTTTCATAATCATAAAACTAAGATTGTCTTCTAGGAATTTTGTTTAATTGTTGGCTTCAAAAGAATTTCATAGATGAGCTGATAGAATACCGTAATTAGGGAATGGGAAAGGACCAAAAAGCACTCCAAGCCCAAGTGATAATGAATGTTGGCTTTAGGAACATAGGAATCACCAGACTGGATTTAGTCCAATATCTTGTCACTGACAGGGCCTGCTCCCAGCTACTTGAAAGGAAGACACAAAAAACCTTGCAGAAGGCAGCTATTGAATAATCTGCCTACAATGGAAGTATCTGTAATGCTGCAACTCATATTCTTCATAGAAATATTGTTATGATATATTTTAAGCAAGAGGGGTCATGTGGGGTACCACTGAAAAGCTTATGATTTACTCAATGTAATTATCCAATTTGTATGCATGTATCATTTCTGTATCTGAAGTTAGGAATAACTTGCATCTGGGAAATGCCCACCAAACAGTAGGCAATCAGCCTGAATGGATCATTAAGAAGAACAATAAGAGCTTGAAGATATTTATTTCCACCTTCCTGATACGTTTCCTGGGTTGCTGCTTTGACACTGCAGAATCATATGATCATGTCACCTTGTACTAGACCCTCATCTTGGGCTCCCAGTATTTTTCCATTAAAAAAGAGAGTGGGGGGTCAGACTGGGAAACAAAGGCTCCTGCCATATGTAAAGCCTATTTAAGGCTGGGGAGTGAATTAATTGAGCCTATTCTCTATTGCCTCCCTGCCCAAGAAGGAAGACTGCTGAAAACAGCTGAAGAAACAAAGAAACTAAGCTGGGGAAGGGGGAGAGAGCTGAGACCAGGTGAGACAGATCAGTCTGTTAAAGGAATCTCTGGAGCTCTAAGCAGTGCAGTTTACCTTCAAGAAACTCTGCAACCTGCTTGAAATAACATTTAGAATGAGAAATTATTATTTGTAGCCAGTATCCCTTACTATATTAAGCTTAGTTTGTGTGTTTTGTTTTATTTGTTCAGAAATTTGCTTTGTTCTGCGTGCTATCACTTATAGTCACTTAAACTTATCTTTTGTAGTTAATAAACTTGTTCTTTGTTTATTCCAAAATGCAGTTTATGCAATTCATAAATGGGGCAGAGTGGTAAAAAGTTGTGCATATCTTTATTCGCAATGAGGGAAGGAGTGATTTTCATGAGCTTACACTACATAGATACACTATATGGCCAAAAAAAATATAATTTGAGTTTACAATCCAGAGGATGTGTGACAGGAGTGCAGGGCAATCCCACAGCTGAGTCCTCCCACACAGAGCTGATAGCAGACTTTGTGTGATTCTACAGGAGGGTGTGTCCCTACTTGTGTATGTGTGCTGGAAAGGGGCTTGAGAGCTTCACCCAGCAGCATGGAGTAGGGGGAGCCCAGGCTGGTTGGACAGGTGGGCTCAGTGGGACCCCAGCACATCCAGTGGCACCCTGGAAGGGGCGGGGGGGGGCGTTCAGTGTATCACAGTGTGTTCTTAATTCCTATTAATTAGAGGCTGGTTTATGCCCTGAAGCATGAGGGTTCATTTCCCTTCTAACACTCTTGTTTATTGCACTTTTGCCATTATAATTCTGTGTTGTCTTATTATCCATATAAAAGTCCAATTTTTTTAAAATGCATTAAATCTTTGACCTCAATTATATCTTGTGGCAATGAGTTCCACAGATTAATTATTAAATTTGCCACCTTTCCTTTGTATTGAATGTCCTGACCAACCTTTTTTATGCCATACGTTGTTTTGTATACTCTTATCATGTTCTTTATTATTTATTGCCTCTCTGGAGTACATAATACCAGTTCTTTCAGTATATCTCCATTCTTATCACCCATTTATGAACCCCATCTGTTTCTTCTATATCCTTCTTTTATACAGGATGACCAGAATGCCAGCAAGTATTCCAGGTAAAGGCATACCACTGATTTATATATATCCTGCTTATCTAGTATTGCAGAGTAGCATGGAAAGGAAATAGAGAAAGAAAATAGAGATGCACCACCAAGCTGTTACCATCAAAATATCCTGAAAGAAAGTAAATATTTCTCCTCATTTCCTTGTTGTAGTCACTGTATGCACTGAACCTGATTAGCTTTTTACATCACATTTGGTGTTTTCTATCTATGAGGCTGTTGTCTGATCATGTTAGGATTTTTAAGATACTTTTGGAAGATGCCAATCTGAAACTGAAGGACAATGTCTACAAAGCAGTGCAATAGCATTATTCTTAGTATTTACTATGATTAGTTAGATAATTTGTAAAATGGAAATAGAAATACCTATTAGTTAACATTTGTATAGCATTAGTGCCCGGAAGCCTCCATCGGGACATCAGAGAAGGTCCCGGCTCTGAATAGTTTATCATTTCATTCAAGATAAGACAAAAAAGTGCATATAATAATGAAGGAGGAGGAGAAAGGATGAGAGTTATAGTAATAAGAACAAGGTAGGAATATGCATAGCTAGATGGTTCAGAATCATATAATATTTTTCTAAGTTTCTTAACTTTCCCTCACTTATATGGTTTATCCCTAACTTGAAATGGTCAACCCTAGGTAATTCAGTCTTCAAGCTCATTCAGTCCTTGGCTTCATTCATCAGAGTGCCAATAGTGTCTATTAGTGCTACACTGTGGTGATGATTTTAGTAGTGTGGATACCTGCCCAGTAAGAAGACTGAAACAACCCACTCCTTTCATATAAACCATCAGATAATAATGAGTTTGATCAGCAAGCTGAGCTTGATTTGAACCACAGACCAAAGCCCCTCTATGGTGATGTACTAAGCATCTCATCCAACCAATCCTTGCCATACCAATACATATTTCACAAGTGTGCTTAGTGTTGCTCTGTGTCTGTTACTGGCTCTTAGTACTAACTACTTCTCTGACATACCTAAATTACTTCTCTGCCTATCCTTTAACTCTAACTCTGTCTATTTCCTTGTGCAGATCATTAAAACAAATGAAAAATACAAAACTAAACAAATGCAATGTGAATAATAAAAAGCTGTTAGTGTAACTAGATAGCAAATATCATTCACTGTAGCATCCAATTTTGCTTCCACTTTGCTCAAAACTTCTACAAGTCTCTGTAGTACTGAAGGTGAAATATGAACTGATATTGCTGCAGCCTGCAGGTACACAGACAGGTGCTTTTGTGGAGTCTGGCATTCTTGAAGTCTCTCAAAAGTTCTCCTATGGGAATAGGGTTTAGTACATGTACAAGTTGAATTCTAGTTGATGCCTATTATAAAAGAGGATTTTAAAAAAGGATCTTAAAAATTCAGTGCCAACAGCAAAGTAAAAGTGAAACAAGAGCAAAGAACCTGCTGTACAAATTGACGGAGCTGTTAGATAATATCATTTTTGATAGTAGGCCATAGATATCATGCTCCGCAAATGGCTTAAACTTGGTTATTATCACTGAAAACCTGCACCTTAATCTGAGGATTGTAATGCTAGAAATGGTGCACACAATCTCTGTCTACTTTAGTTACTCTAAGAAAGCTAAGAAAAGTCCTGTCTAAGTGGCTGCAGCAACAATTTGCCACAACATCAGCTGCAGAAAGAAGATGCAGCTTACTGGAGCTGTACTTGTATGCCTGAATAATTTTTGGGCCAGAGGAATATTATGCATGGATACAGAAACAAGTAAAAAATAGACAAGGTAGATATTACACTAACCTGCGTTCATTAGAATCTGATAGCTGGTTTGGTTTTCCCCTCTCTACCCATCTAACATGGTCTCTAAGGAAATCATTACCAACACTGCATGCTTAAGTCAGGTGCTCTCACACAGTGGACGTCAATATCTTTTAAGGAAAAAAAAAAAGAACGAACCCAGTATAAAGATAACATTAACACTGCCACTGATGTACAGCAAGGGAAGGGTAGTGCTTTCTAACTGGATACATGTTAGTAAATTAAATCTTTGGAAAAAAGAAAAGGAAATAATTGGCAAGACTGGCTCATTCACATTCCACAAGAAATTGAAAAGAACCGACCAGGAAGGTGAGAAGTAGTAGCATAATTCATCTCCTGAGGTCCCTTCCAACCCTAATAATCTATGAACTTATCTATGAAAGGGTTTTCTTTAACATGGAAAATGTTTAACACTGAGGGTAATTAACCACTGGAAAAAATTACTAGGAGTCGTGGTGGATTCTCCATCACTGGCAACTTTTAAATCAAGATTGGATGTTTTACTAAAAAATGTGTTCTAGGAATTGTTTGGGGAAGTTCTATGCCCATGTTGTACAGGACTTCAGATTAGATTATTACAATGATCTCTTCTGGCCTTGGAAACTATGAATTTATGAAAATAAGACATAGGTATAGCCCAGTTACAGAAAGTGTGCTACGTTCCAGCCAAGTTGACAGCTATTTATTTATGTGTTTGGAACAAATATTTATTCTACAGACATTACACTCACTGACAAGTTTCTATCTACATCAGGTTCTTTATACATGCAGCAGGTCACAAAGGGAAAATGGCTAGCTTTCTAGTGAATAATGTTATATTAAGATTCTTATATCACACCCTTCACCATGTGGGATGGGACGTACCAGGCCCTTTGAGGCCCCCTGCTGGAGGCCTCACAGTCCTATCGCACCCTGCCCCAGAAAAAGAGCAGTGAGGGTAGGTTCTCCAGCCCTGCCTGGAAAGACTGCAGAGAAGCAGCCAATCACAGCACAGTAGGCTCAGATAAAAGGCTGTGCAGTGGGCAAGCTGGGCAGTTTCTGTCTGGGACCAGGGGAGCAAGGATCAGTGCCTGTGGCTGGTCACAGGTGCTCAAGAAGAGAACCAGAAGGAAGATTCTGGAGGTACTTGAATGCATCAAGGAGGGAGAAGATTTGAGAAATTCAGGCCTGAGGTTAGGGTGAAGGTGATAGGACTGAGTGGGAAGTGGCCCATGGAATAGCAGCAAAAACAAAGTAGAGGAAGTAATATGTGATTGCTCTCTATAGGGTCCCTGGGTTGAGACTTGGAGTAGTGGGCAGGCCCGGGCCCCTCCACTGGCGAAATGGCCTAAGCCCCAAGAAAGGGATAAAACTCAGCACTAAAAGTCCAAGAAAGGGGCTAGAATTTAAATAGGTCCAGAGATGAGGCTGAAGTCCCTGGAAATGGCCAGCCATTTGTTGGACTGTGTTACCCCAGAAGGGTTTCATCCATTTTAGATTTTGTTTGACTTAGCCAAAGAGCTGTCACTGAAGATTCACCTGATGAGGGCAACAGCCAACAGGGGGCACTATGAAGCGAGAAAGAGAGTGCAGGTTCACACTCACCCGCCAGGCATCACTCACAAGTGGTGAGTGCACATGTCACACCATGTTACCTGAATTCTTTCCAGGGATGCATAAAGCAGTGTGACTAGCCTTTCTCATATGTGGTTTCTTCTCCATTACTTTCCTTTGTGGGAAAATGTAGAGGGAGTTTAAATGATGTTCTATGAGCTTTTATTTGTGAAGGATGAATTAAAGTAGTGAGCTTTGCACTAGGAAGAGAAAGAAGTGAAATTTGAGGTAGTTCTTAGTTTCTGTGTATGTGAGCTCCACAACCTTGGACCAGAAAATATTCTCTCTCCTATGCAAATAGATTTCACACTAGCTAGAGACTATTCTATTGTGCCAGAGGAGTGAAAGGAGGTTATTAGAAACATTGAAAATAGACCATGGTCAATTAGACCATGATCTTGACCCTATATTCTATGGGGAGTCAATGCAGTGAGCAGAGGACACAGATGATGATGATGAATACTGTGTGATCCATGACTGAGAAGTGATCTAGGAGATAGTGGCCCAAATGTGGAGTATTCTTCCAGAAATTGGGGAGTTTGACAAATGATCCACAAGCTCAGCAATACCAGTGGTAATTAAAAATCTCAAAAAATATAAATTTTGCAATTTACTCATGTTGAGAAACACTTTTCCTCAAGTGAACTTTCAGACTCGTGGTCTGAGCAATGTTCCTTTATATACTAATAAAAGATTTTTTTTAACCTGTTCTATTTGAAGTCTGTAGTGATTTTCTTTATCATTCATACATGCTTCTTATTAATGCAATTTTCCACAGTGTTGTTTAGGATAACCTAATAATGCACAATGCATATCTCCCATTGGATGAACTACACTAATAGACTCTAGCAATGGCTAGCAATAGCAGAAGCTTAAAACATGAAAGGTTACAGCTGACTGTAATTTAATTGCTTCCACTTAAGAACAATAGCCAGATCAAACAGCCAATCAGCAATCAATACGATTAATAATTCACTTCACTCACACTTATGTAATAACCAATTAATTGGAGCAGATAAATAGACATCTGTAGGCTAATATCTTCAGAGGATAAAGTGCAGGAGAACATCATGCTACAAAACACATAACTGCACACTTATATATACACACATTATGTTATATGTATTTATATTAAAAAGGGAACATCAATAGCAACTGCAGAAGTTAAGGTGTGTTCAGCGTTTTACTTACAGCAAGATTAATGTCCCTCTATTTTACACTATGCTGAATTTAGTCTCCAAATTTTACAAAATCACTGTTCAGTATTTTCTGATTTTTTTTCATAGCTAATAATTTTTCCAGATAAAATAATTTAAAATCATGCACTTTTTGAACTGGACCCTGAACTCTCATTTTTATTTCTCTGCCCTTAGGTAAGCAACTACAGGCACCACAAATTCAAAACTAAACACATCATCATAGACCGGACACAGGTAACTTTGAAAGTCTTATAGTTGAATACAAAACATACAGATACCCTTGTCTGTCATATGCTATGAAAAGCCAGTGGATTTGTCAATACCCATCATCGACTTCCATTTCCCAGTCCTACCTAATTCAGCTTCTTGACTTCTAAACTCTGTTTCTCACAGAGACCCACCCAAATCTTAGTCAGAAAACTGAACCTCTTTTTCTGTGATATTTTTTGAGATGGAGTATCCAGAAGTATTTCAGGTGAGGACATGCCATATCTATCTATCTGGCATGTCCTCATCTGAAATACTTCTGGTTATTCCATCTTTATACATCCTACTACCATTTTGTTTGTTTAACCACCATTGCACATTGAGCAGAAATTTTCATTGAATATTCCATAGTGATAGCTACATCTTTTTCTCTTGATGAAATTAGAACCCAGCATTTGTCAATGCTGAATTTCATGTCACCATACTAGCCACCAACCTTTATTAATTTTCTCTGAAGTTTCTCACAACTTTCTCTAGACTTAACTAACCTAAATAATTTAGTGCCATTGGCAAATGTTACTACCTAGCTCTTTACCTTCTTTTTAAGATCATTAGTGAGTGTATTAAACAAAAGCAGTCCTAGTGCAGAACCCTGGGGCACCCTGTTAACTTTTTCTCATGCTGAAAATTGATCATTTATTTCTACTCTTTGTTTTCTATCTTTTAGCCAGTTTCTAACCCATTACAGTACTTAGTCTCAAGCCATGACCACTTAATTTCCTTAAAAGCCTCTGGTGAATGACTTTACAGAAGCCATGTGGGTTTGTCCCTCTCAGATCAAGTTAATGTAGGAGGTTTATAATTTAATTTTTAACAATGGTTTCAATGCCTTTTACCTAGAAATAAAGTAAAGCTCATTGGTCTTATGTCCAGGTTCATCCCTGGTACCTTCTTAAAGGAGAGATCCAGTCTTCCATTATAGTACCAAATCTTAATTTTTATATCTCAATCTATCTATTGTGATACAGCATGGCCAGAGGGCAGCAGGAGAGTGTTAGCAGGGAGCCTTATTCCCTGCAAGGGGAGGAAGGTTTGCTATAGATTAACTAGAGCACCTGAAGCCAATTAGAGCACCAGCAGTCAGTCACATGATAAAAACCCCTGCTTCAGTTGGACAGCGTGGGAGTTAGAGCAGGAAGGGTTGGTTGGAGTAGAGAGCAGTTTTGAAGAGAGACCAAAAGGAAAGTTTGGAGGAGTGCTGAAGTGGGCTGAGAAATCAAAAAAAATCCTAGGTAAGGGGCACCTGGCTTATGTAGAAGGAAGGCAAGAAGTCCCTTCACAAGCTGAAGAGCAGGAGAGGGAAGTAGCCCAGGGGAAGGAACTGCTAGTTCAAGTGGTTCACCACAACCCTCAGGGCCCCTGGGTTGGGACCTGGAGAAGAGGGTGGGCCCAGATCCCTCCCTCTCCACTCCCCTCCTCAAGGACACTAGTGGGGTAACTAAAATACCGATTCAGAGGCAAGCAATGGTGCCCTGAGCCCTCCCCAAAGAATAGAAAGCGTGAGACCCAGCATAACAGTACTGGCAATTTGCCACACTATAAAATCAAGGAATTCATTCAATATTCTGAATTTAGTATTTAAAAGAGAAATTGCTGGGTCACAAGGGGAATCAGGCTGCTGTGATTTAGAGAAGCAATGGGACAGAACCTGTATAGTAAATGAAACATTAAAACAAACAGAAAAAAAGTAAGCAGAGAAATATATTGAAAACATAAGATGAAAATTTTATAAATACCTATTCTCTGATTTAGTGTGTGTTTGTCCAGGCCCAGGACACATGTCTGGAGACTCCTCATCATATACTATCTCTTCTGGGCTAATGTTTGGTTCTCCTCGCATATCAGTCAAGATCCTGACTCAGGGATTACTTTTCATAGTGGAAGGATATGTCATAGGCCCCACAAAACTGATCTCTAAAAAGAAATTTGATTTTTTTTTATAATTGAAATGAAAATTCTAAATTTTTAAGGTACTATTACTCAAGTGCATTGTCAGCTGTTGGTGTTCTGCCTTGGTTCTCCCAGTGCAACAACGGTGTATGCCAATAACATCCTAATGTATACCTGATCATAGCTTATTGCTGTCACCTAAAGTACAGTAGTTAGTCTGGGTGATTAGGCTAGGGCTATTGTACCACCTCCACTCAGCTGATATTTCTCTTGACTCCTCTGAGAGAGTGATGGACAACACCCTCCACCTCCTCTGTTTGCTTTACCCTTCCTAAAGGCACTATATTGCTGGGATCCTCTCTACAGAGAAGGAGGGCTGGATTTGGTTGCTTTCAGAACCTTTCAATTTCTGTCCTTTCATTCATCAGACTGTTTCCTGGAGAGCAAGAATAGTCACTTTTCTCCACCAGGGTGTGACTTTATAGTTTTCCCAGCACCAGTTTGCCAACAAGAGAGAGCTTATACTCGGCCTCCAAATCTGATAGCAAGCAAAATAGCAGCTTTCCTTCCTTTCAGGCACTCTTGGAAATTAAATAGAGTTGGACAACTCTTTGTTTAGCTGATAATCATCTCCAGTAAAGGAAAACTATCACAGATCCGCTTTGCTTGACTTGAATATGGTATACATATTCCTTGGCAATTTAGTTCCTAGTGAGCTATTTCTATGTTTACATGTTTACATGTCATTGTCATCACATGGGAAAATTTTTATATGATTAGAAGCATTGCATTTCATTACTGGTATTTGTAGTAGTTTTCATCATTTGTAGAAAGAAAGCAATGCAAAGGATTCAGAGGAAGAACAATTATTATAAAATAAGGGTTGTAAGTCATACATAAAGTAAGTAGCATGCTTTACAAAAGCAGTTAAGACAGCCATATTTACATACCTAGGCAGATTTTTCCATAGCAAAGTTCACTGCTACATCATTACATCTGTTTGAAAAAAGTAAAGTATAGCTGCTAGACCTCTTTCAATTTTTTTGTCTTGTTTTAAATTAACAGGGCATTCACTTTTAGAAAATCACTTGAATAGCTCCCCCATTTTCCAAATGGAGGAACCAATTCACACTGAAGTGAAGTGACTTGCCCAACCTCATCCAGTAAGCCAGTGATAAAGCCACTGCCCTATCTACTGGACTATACTGCCTTCTGTAAAGAAGGATTAGTTTAGAAACATGTTTGCTACCATGTTAATCTAGATGTGGTGGCATATAGAATCTGTTTTATGTTTGCAAGAACAATCAGCATTTAGGCTTAGAAAGAGTTCTTAGCCTAGCAAATAAAATAATCTTCTTTTAATTCAAAAATAAATTTAAAAAATGATAATTTTCACTATCTTTAGAAAGTGTTAAGCATCAAGTATTTGAAAACATTGCCCCACTCCCCCCAGATAATACAAATATGCTTATTACTCACACATGGAATTCATGAGATCAGAAAAAAGCCAGGTCAAAATCTAAATTGTTAACATCTCACCTGAACAACTTCCTTCTGAATATGGTTTCTCTAAACACCCCCTAACTCATCAAAAATCATTTTTACAAATCACTTTAGAAATCATAGCCCTGGATGACATTCAATTAATATATCGTTTTATGCAAAGTAGTTTAAGTATTGAAGTGGTTTGAACCTTCTGACATGCATTACAACTACAGTGTTGTTTACAAAGGTAAGAACTGAAAGCGTCACTGGCTAAGACTTGTTTCAGAAACACTATAAATTGTGTATTGAATGAACAAAGTGCAATCAGATGTGATTTCTTCAGAAAAAAAGTGCATATCCTTTAAAGACAAGAATAGAGCTAATACTATAAGCTTGTAGAAACCTTGGAAAGCAAGGTGTTTAGTGGCTAGTGCAGAGAACTTGGAATCAGAATTGTTGAGTTTTAGTCATGATTTCTTTTTTTGGTCTTGGGCAAGTTATTTACGCTGTGCTTTAGCACAGCAGTAAAGTTTGACCACATACTTATGTGCATTGCTGAATTATGGCCTTACTCTCTGTCCCTCCATTCCTTCATCTGTAAAATTAGGATAATATTTATCTACATTTGCAAAGCACTTTGAAATTTTTATATGAATTCCTGGGGCACCATCTTTCTTTTCTATCCAAACTTGGGCAAATGTTCTCTCTTCTTTCTGCTGGTATCAGCTTGTGGCTGGATGACTTTTTTCCCCATCCAATGCATCCTCAGCTGAGATATTTAGGAGACAGTTAGCTAAGTGAGGAAGCTCCCTGCAAAGCTGGGCCAACATTTAGCAGATAATTAATGCTGTGGTTACAAAGGGACTTAATGGAGTTGTCAAGTTAACAAGAGTCTGTCCGCTTTAATCACTGCTATTCAGTGGTGGGCAACAGTGAAATTGACAACAATCATATCATTTCTCTGTGCAGTCTCTAGGGTCACCACCTCCATGGCGGCCAGTCTAATGGCTGACAGGGACACAGGGAGGCTGGAAACTGGGAAGCACTGCGTCCTAGGCTGCCTGGCTGGCAGGCTCAAGGGAAGTCAGGAACCTGGTAGGCAGGATTCTGTCAGAAGTTTTCAAAATCAAACAATTTCTGACATATGTATAGATTTTGACAAATAGTCAAATTCTGAGGGGGAAAAAAATGTTTCATCAGAATTTACCCACCCAGCTCTATTTATGATTCCCACAAGTCTACAGCAATTTCTTGATAATACTTTATATGAAGATACCATTTATAAACAATGTATTCAGAGTCTCTTATTACAGAGTCCATAAGGTTGCTTATAACCCTGGCATCAGCATCTAAAACACCTCCTACTGATGTGTTTGTAGCCATAAATATTTCAGTATGATGTACATGTATTTAATTATATCATGTATATAATTTCACCATGTGCTATATTGCGTGTATATATTTCTCACTATGAATTACACTCATAACAAGATCTCTCATAAATCATAGTTATTTTTTGAATGGAATGTTTAATAGGTTCTGTGGTCTCAATGAAATAATTTTGTATTTAAAATTCAGATAAATGGTATTAGCTGCTGCAAACATCCGCAGATTGGGGTGGAAGAGACTGTCAACTTTTGTATATAAACTGACCATAAATTATAAGGGTTCTTTGCTCATGAGAGATGGGGGGAAGTTAATTTGCAAGACTAATTATTCTGTCTTTGGACTGTGAGAGTTAATCTCTTTACTGAACCTTCAAATGTCTTTACACTGTTAAATTAAATGAAATTCAGCAATTAGTACAATGTGGTAGGTAATAGAGGTCCATACCATTATGTTTCACACAAGGAGAGGCAGAAGCTGTTTCTGAATTAATCAAATGAACTAACAAATTATTATGGTTAATTACAGAGAACTGGAGATATGAGGCTGCAAGCAATCAGATACTTATAAGACCTAGAAAATAATTGCTTCTAGTGGTTTGCCTTGGCATGGATTTAAAAAAATACTTTTCAACCAAACTGTAGCAGTTTGCATTATTTTACCATTCATTAATATTAGATGGAGAAAAATTGTTTGTTACTTATCTGACTACTGAAGAACTGGATATTATTTTTTAATAAGTTAGCTCAAAACTCTGAGTAAAAGGAATTTAATGTTTAGATGAAGTATATGGCATCTAATTCCTGGCAATGTACCATATAGATTGTGACTGGGTGCCTGGATGGGCCACACTGAAAATGCCACATTCAGGGCAGACTGTAAGAGGGCAGACAATCCCCAAAAGTGCTGGTTTATTCTATAATTAGATTCACCATGCTAGTAACAAAAGAAATTCTGTAATACCACTCTGGTTAATCCAGAAGCCAAACACAGTCCCCTTTAGGCATTCCAGCCTTTGGATCCCATCTAGACAAACAGGTCCAATTAAGACGTGAAAAACATTTAGCATCTAAAAGCTAATTTGGTTACATTGATAAACTTCTAACAGAATATATGTAAACACAGACAAATATACTTACTATCCGGCCTTGACTTGTATCACTACAAATGAATGGGTTAATGATTGCTGGTCTAGTATATGTCTGAAATTCACATACAAGTGAATTGTCTTGATACAACTGTAATGCCTCTTAAATTGTTATGCATCATATACAAGTTGGCTGGTCTTTCCAACTTCTATAATATAAACTCTATATTATTATTATTATTATTTTATTATTAAGCACATGAATAAAATTTTATCCGCAGTTTCCAGATTATATGATATATAATAAGCATAATGTAAGATCACCCTAGTTGTGGAAAGAGATCTTGAGAGGACACATGCTAGATGTTCATTTTAGTCCAGTGACATTGACAGAGGATCTTTGAGTGTGCTTTGTCCCACTGCCTGTGGGAAATTTGGACCAATGTCATTCCTGGTTGACAAAAACCAATGGGGAAGTACTGGGTCCATTTCTGTTGTGAGTAATTTAATTTTTGTGTTTGAAATTATTGCCTGGGTGCCTAGAATTTTGGATAGTTTCTCCTTTTAATAAATAATGATGATGCAAACATACTTGAATAGAATCCAGTAAATAAAAATAATTTCTGTTACATACACTTTAATTATGTAATTCCTTAATTTAGTACAAATTCCAAAGAAAGAGACCATTCTGATTTCAGTTACGCTGGTGTAAATCTGTAATGACTCCATTAAGGTCAATGCAGTAGTCCCAGGCCTTGTATGCATTTGAAGATTTCCCCAAATCAGCAGTTAGTGGCTGACAATTATTGTAATTTCTATAGTCCTGACATGCAGGTAGCTAATTAGTGTGTTAAGATCAGAGGTGGAGACCTAGGAAGGGACTTAGACATTGCAATGTCTAACTTTTAGGCACCTAAAAAAATCACTGGAACAATAATGGGATCCATGGAGTCTGAATTAGACACTTAGGCTCCCTGTGCAATGAATGGGGAGATATAGGTGCCTGTGAATAGGATCCACAAAAATCAGCACTCTACATATACTTCTACGCTGGAATAAAAGACTTGCAGCATGGCCACGGTTGGACCAATTCAGCTGATTCAGGCTCGCATGGCTTGGGCTGCAGGGCTAAAAATGGCTGTGTAGATGTTTGGGCCTGGGGTGGAGTGCAAGCTCTCGGACCCTCCCGCCTCAGTGGGTCCCATATTTACCCAGAAATTTCACAGACCTGCAGTCTGAGACCTGTGAGACTGAGTCAGCTGACCTGGGCCAGCTGCGGGTGTTTAATTGCTGTGTAGACATATCTTAGGTAGCCAGTTGCCTAAGCTAGCCTATGGCAGATGCTGACAAACAGGCTATGTCCTAAGCCTTGCTCCTACCATGGTGTTCAGTGCCTAAGTCAGGCTGCAGAGGGTGCCAATTTCTGGTTGTGATACATAGTCAGGAACCCCTCTCCTGGAATGAGATGTCTTAGGCACCTAAGTTGTTTTTTTGTGGGAAGGAGGGCAGCAGGCACCTAATTCCACACAAAACAACAGCAGGAGTAGGGTGACCAGACAGTAAATGTGAAAAATTGGGACAAGGGGTGGGGGGTAATAGGAGCCTATATAAGAAATAAACTCAAAAATTGGGACTGTCCCTATAAAATTGGGATCTCTGGTCACCCTAAGCAGGAGGAAGCTTCCATTATAACACTTAGCCCACTGAAAAGGTACTCCCCTAGGATGTGGGAGACACTAGTTCAGTTCTGCCCCTGCCTCATGAGGAAAAGGGATTTGAACAGGGGTTTCCCACTTCTCAGGAAAGTCCCCTAACTACTGGAGTATAAAGTTATTCTCACTCTTTCTTTGGCCCAATTATTCAATCATGTAATTAAAATGGAATGGTTTCAGCAAGAGAGAGTCCCATAGTCCAGCGCTGGTTTATACAGTCAGATATGTACATCAGCATTTGGCCTTACATTTCATTACCCTACATATCATTAGCACTTATCAGTATCCTCAGTGCTTTGCAGATCTGTGAGCAAAAAGAGAAACAGTCTATGAAGGGGACAAATTCTTGTTGAGTACATTTACTGCATGAGTAATGAAAAGCAGAATTGTATTTGGGATATCTACTGTTTGTTTCCCTGGTAAAATTTTTGGCAAGCATTTCAAATATTTTTTGTTCACTTTTGTCTTTGCAGTTCTTATATAAAAAACAAGACCTGTCAAACTATTGATATTAATATTAGGGACCTTTTGGTATTCTAGCTTCCCTAGTCAAATTTTCTTAACCACATTCACAGGTTCACTGAACATTCCCCCTCCGGTAAATCTCTGTTATGTGGGTAAGATGAGGCTTTTTTCATATAAATATGTGGTAACTGGAGTTTGATCAGAGGCTGGACTGAGACTCCCTTTCCTTCCCTGCTGCAACAAAGAAAAGACTTCTTCTGCTATGAGCCTAAGCCAAAAAACAGAAGATATTTCACACAAAGAACTGAATTTTGCCTTGTGTAGTTTAAGTACATGTTTCATCTCTTCCTCTTTCAGTAGAGTATTCTAATCTAATTGGTGGAGAGCACAAAAGGATCACTGGATAAAAACACCAAGCAAGAGATCCATCATCAATTACACTGGAAAATGACTTCAGTCCCCCCACAAGATCTCACTGCCATCAGCACTGATGAAGTAAAGGAGGATTTAGCCATTATAAAGAAAGGGAAGGTTGCTGGTGGAGATGGAATCCCCCTGGAATTCCTTCATCAGTTAGGCCCTAAGGCACTCCAGTGGCTGGTGAAACTGTACACCAAAACCATGGAATCTGGATGCATTCCAAAAGCATTGCAAGAGGTGATTATCATTGCCATACTCAAACTGGGCAAACCAACTGACAACCTGAGAAGCTATAGGCCGATATCACTCCTGTGTACAACCTACAAGCTCTTGGAATGTGTCATCCTCCAGAGAATCAGCTCTCTCATTGAGTACCGAAGAACAAGTGGGATTTTGGGCTAAACACAGTTGCTGTGACAACATTTTGGCCCTTGTAGTGCACATTGAGACTGGATTCAAGAAGAAATCCAAGACCAGCACAGCCTTTGTAGATCTGTCATTGGCCCATGACACAGTCTGGATTAAAGGCC
This sequence comes from Chelonoidis abingdonii, assembly GCF_003597395.2. Taxonomy (NCBI): domain Eukaryota; kingdom Metazoa; phylum Chordata; order Testudines; family Testudinidae; genus Chelonoidis; species Chelonoidis abingdonii. Next base: position 106,932,090 of record NC_133773.1, read on the forward strand.
TGATGATGAAGCCTGCAATAATCATCCTTTTCCTCAAAACACTACGCCCTCTATGGATGATGCTAAGCAATAGGTGGCTACGTGTCCATTTGGGTGACAGTCAGCTTATCCTGGCTCCTCAACAACAGATTGCCACAAGGCTAAGTACTCACACAACAGTTTTCAAAGTCTACATGAGCGATATGCCACCAATGAAGTTGTGCAAATTTGCACATGCAGATGACTTTGCCTTAGCAACACAAGCATCCACCTTCAACGACATCAAGTCCATCTTGAATAGGAACCTAAACACCATGAAAGAATATTTAAGGAAATGGAGAATCAAGACAAACCCCCACAAAACAGTCACTGCATTCCATCCTGATAACAGGAATGCTGACCCTGAAAGTGACCTTCTGCGGCAACAGTGTGCAACATGACCCCACTCTGAGTTATCTTGTAGTGAAGCTGGACCACACACTAACCTTCCACTTCCACCTGAAGAAGGTAGCTGCCAAGACAAACGCAATGGCCAACCTAGGCCATACATTTGCAGGCACAAGCTGGGAAGCATCAGCATCTGTGCTACAGATATCAGTGATGGCCCTTGTGTACTCCACAGTCGAGTACTGTGCACTGGTGTGGACCAGAAGTAGCCACACTTGACTTGTTTATATTCAGCTAAACCCTCAAGTTGATCCCAACACCCTGGCTGCCCATGCTGTCTCACATGACTCCCTCATCCATTCCCCATAATGCTACAACCCTCCAGGAAGTCCAGTGAATCAAGGAAAACGAATGTCTTCCCATCCACTAGGACCTCAGTGACAAAGCTCAGTATCACTTGAAGTCATGCAAGCCCTTTTGGACCCACATTCTTAACCTTCGACAATGTGACTTCAACCTGTGATGAAGCTTGGAAAGCCAAACGGTGCTCAGAAGAGGTCACAAACACCTTGTGAAAGCCCTGATGAGGAAGATCTCTGGCTTTGATCTTTTGTGAAGCTTATGGGCAACCCTAAATCACATCCGCACAAACCATGGGAGATGTGTATACTTGATGCACAAATGGAAAAGTAAAACTCTCTAGCATGCAACTGTGGCCACCCAGAACAGACCATGAAACACAATGACTTGATGCCCAATTCACAAATACGAAGGAGGTATCACAATGATATGCTCTGCTACTCTTGATGCAATTATCTGGCTCATTTAAATGTAAAATTTTATAGTTGTTGCTGTACATCAGTGGTCTCTAACCTTTTTATACTCAAGATCACTTTTTGAATTTAAGGGCAACACAGGATCTACCCCACCCCTTTTTCGAAGCCTTGCCCCTTCCCCAAAGCCCCATCCTTTTCAGTCCTTCCCCTGTCTCTCTGTTACTTGCTTTTCCCACCCTCACTCACTTTAACTAGGCTGTGGTAGGGGGTTGGGGTTTGGGATGTGGGCTCTGGGCTGGACCTGGGGTTGGGGTGCAGGAGGGGCAAGAGGTGCAAGCTCTGTGAGGGAGTTTGGGTGCAGGAGGGGGCTCCGGACTGGGGCAGAGTGTTGGGGTGCAGGAGGGGGTACAGGGTGCTGGCTCTAAGAGGGGAATCAGGGGTGGGGCTTGGGGTGTAGGAGGGAGTTCAGGGTACAGGAGGAGGTGCGGGTTCAGGACTGAGGTGCAGTCTCTCACCAGGCAGCACTTACCTCCGGCGGCTTCTGGTTGATGATGGAGTGTGGCTGCCACTAACGCAGGATTCCTGTTTACCTCGGCCCTACACTGCTCCTAGAAGGGGCCAATGCACCCCTGTGGGGAGCGGAAGGAATGTGGCTCCACGCGCTGCCCCTCTCTGCAAGCACCACCCCTGCAGCTCCCATTGGCCATAGCTCCCAATTCCTGGCCAATGGGAGATGCGGTGGTGGTGCTTGCAAGGACGAGCAGTGTGTGTAAGGAGACCCCCTACTCCCGGGGCTGCTGGGCCGCATTGGCCACTTCTGGGACAGGTGTGTGTAACCAAGTTAGGCAGGGAGCCTGTCTTAGCAGCAGCCACACTGCGCCACCGGCCAGCGTGATCAACCGGTTGGTGACCACTGCTGTATATCTACATCAGCCATATGAAAAAGAACTGGGAGAAGATAGAGTTTGCTAATCTAGCGGATAGAGGCACAACAAGATCCAATAGTTGGAAGCTGAAGTTAGACAAATTCCAAATAAAAGTAAGGTGCATATATTTTGCAGTGGCTGTAATTGACCATTGGAACAACTTACCAAGAGACATGGTGTTCTCCATCATATGAAGTCTTTGATCAAGATGGCTGTGATTCTAAAATATATGCTGTTGCCTCAAGTGCATAACTTCTGTTTGAGCAGGAATTACTGACTGAAATCCAGTGTCCTGTGTTATGTTGGAGGTCAGACTAGAAGGATTCTCTGTACCCTTGCAAAGCTCTCTGCATCATTAAGCTAATCATCAATTCTCCATGCAGGCAGCAGAATAACCAGAACAGACCTGGAGAGAAGCCTCTGTATAACTTCCATACCAAAGAGGGGTCCTGTTAATTAGACCTAAAGAGGCTGGATCAAAGGAGGCCATTAGGGAGGGACTACTGCATCGTCACTTATGCAGACCCAATGGCCCTAAACTCCTGGATAGGTTCACAAAGGGATTGTGGTTGCTATTCCAGCCTGGTATACAGGCCTGCTCCTTGACCACAGCTTGAACCAGGGCCGGCTCCAGGCACCAGCTAAAGAAGCAGGTGCTTGGGGCGGCCAATACTAAGGGGCGGCACATCCGAGTCTTCAGCGGCAGTTCGGCAGCGGGTCCCTCAGTCCCTCTCAGAGTGAAGGACCTGCTGCCAAATTGCTGCCGTAGAGTGGAGTGGCGTGATCACGCTGCTGCGGATTTTTTTTTTTTTTTTTTTGCCACTTGGGGTGGCAGAACCTGGAGCCGGCCCTGGCTTGAACCATGTTGGATTCATGGTCTCATCAAGACCCAGAGTAGCCCCACAAAATCCAGTTACTCAGGCTTTGTTCTGGGAGCAAATTTCACCATTAGGAAGAGATGGCTCTTTACTAAAAGCTCAATTCTTCTACCCTTACTCTTGCTAAGTTACCACTTACTTTATGCGTGGTCTCATTGCATCAATGTTTGGAGTAAAATTTTTGACATAAGGGAAAGTAACAGAATCTTGTTCCTTGTGCCAATCAGCAGAAGACTGACACCTTGCTGACTATCTGTTTCTCACTTTCCTGTACTGAGCAGAAGCTCTTTCAATACCCAAAGTCAAATATGAAGCTTTTCCCCACTTACATTACTGAAAAATGTCTGGTTATTTAGAAGAAAAAAGAACAAGAGAGACGATTAGAAAATAAAAGAATTTGCCAGCAGGGATATTGTTTAATTTGTGTAACAATGAACATGAAGAACATTGTTTGAAGAACTAGGAGATGAAAGGGAATTATTCAGCACAGATCACATATTTTTAATTGCAGACACTGATTTGCAGTCTAGTGAAAGAAAAACTGCTGTACTCAAGTTACTAGTGAATCACTTAGTTCATGAACCACAATTTATTTTGCTTTTCATAAGATCATTTTAAAATACCTGTGAATATTTTGTTTTCATTCTGTTCTTTCCCTCTTTACTTCTGGCACTATATGTGTTATAACAATTTGGAAAAGCAGTTGAACAAACTGCTGTAATTTAATATAATTTAACTTGATGACTCTTTTTTGCTGAAATTACAAGATTGATTGATAAAAATGATAATGTTTATGTAATACTGAGACTTCTGTAAAGGGTTTGATTTGGAACCACACAACGTTTTGATTAAAAAAGCGTAACCAATATAAAATTAACATGGCACATATTAAATGGATTAAAAGCTGGCTAACTGATAGGTCTCAAAGTGTAATTGTAAATGGGAAATCATCACTGATCAAGTATGGTTCTAGTGGGATCGCACAGGTCTCTGTTCTTAAACCTATGCAATTTAATAATTTTATCATGACCTGGAAGAGAAAACAAAAACATCACTGATAATGTTTACATATGATCCTAAAACTGGAGTAATGATAAATGATGAAGAGAATAGGGTCACTAATACTAAGCAAGCTGATTCACTTGGTAAGATGGGTGCAAGAAAACAATATGCGTAAATTAAAAACGATATATCTAGGAACAAAGAATGCAGGCCATACTTACAAGGAGGGGGTTCTCAATCCTTTTAATCAGTGACTCTGAAAAACATTTGGAAGTCATGGTGGAGAATCAGCTGATGATGAGCTCCTAGTTTGATGCTGTGGCCAAAAGACCTAATGCAATCCTGGGATGCATAAATAGGAGAATCTCAAGTAGGAGTAGAGAGGTTATTTTTCCTCTGTATTTGGCACTAGTGTGACCCCTGCTGGACTGCTGGTGTCCACAATTCAAGGATGTGGACAAACTGGAGAGGGTTCAGAGAAGATTATGAGAATGATTAAAGGATTAGAAAACTTGCCTTATTGTGACAGTACCTACATGCAGAACAAATATTTAAGAATGGACTTTTCAGTTTAGCAGAGAAAGTTAATATTGTCCAATGGCTTGAAGTATAAGCTAGACAAATTCAGAATGGTAATATGATGAAAATGTTTAACAATGGAATAATTTACCAAAGATAAATTTACCAAGGGTCATGGTGAATTTGGCACCATTGACAATTTTTAAATCAAGGTTGGATGTTTTTCTAAAAGATCTGCTCTAGGAATTATTGCGGGGAAGTTCTATAGCCTGTGTTATAAAGGAGGTCAGACTTGATCAGTGATCCCTTCTGGCCTTGAAATCTATGAGTATGACAGCAAAGAACATAGAGGCTAATGCACTGAATATGTATCTCTATAGACTGAATATACATTCTTGTTGCAACTATTGTGGTATGACTTAAATCTGAACCTTTGGACCATATTCTAGACCAGATCCTCAGATGGTATAAACTGGAAACATTGATTTACACCAGATGAAGATATGGCCATCTAATCTCAGTTGCACCAGAGTAATGTTCTAGGTGTTAGTGAGGTTAATTTGAACTTAACGCAGTATAATGGAGTTCAGAATCTGGCCACTTGTTTCTATTGAGCATGTTAATAATCCACCTGCCTCACACTAAATAGTCTACCAAGTAACAAAATCAAACGTTTTTGTTTAAAATGTAACGTTAAGGCATAGCAAAAAGGACACTTGGTGCTAGTGATCAGCCAACCCCTTGATCAGCATGGCCCTTTAATGTTTTGAAAGGTGATTATATTATTGAAAGGGTGTATATAGGGAATACTGATAGACAGGAAGTGGTTATGGGAGAAAAATCCAGTCGCTCTGGAGCCAGGAGCCTTTCAGGAAGTGGTGCTTGGGAGAAAAGTCCAATCGCTCTAAGGCTCTGGAGCCAGGAGCCTTTCAGAGAGGGTTGGGACAAGGCTCCCCTCTCACTCAACCAATTGGGGATGAGCTGGGAAAGGGGGACGAGCATAAATATTGCCTTTTCCCCCACAGCAAGGCAGACATCAGCAGTATAATGCTGGTCAGTTGAGTGTAGTGAACCAGAGGATTAATTGGGAAGAGGGGCTAGCTGAGGGAGAATCTCTGTAAGACCCTGCAGCTGGATAATTCACAATTCACCTCTGAGGGAGGAGAGCTGGTTATTCCTGTTAAAGGTGAAACCATTTGAAGTGCAAGCCTAGCTCCAGGAAGGGGTCTGGGAGAGACACCTGAACTGGAAGGAGAGCTGACCGAGCCCAAGAGGCTGAGAAACTCAAAACCAGAGAGAGAGAGAGAAGTTTTGGTAGTGGTTAGGGTTGTTTGTAATTTTGGAATTCTACTGAGGGACTCTGAGATCTGCAGCTCTGCAAAATGAATGTGTGATTCTGTTTGATTTAGAATAACTGTTGTGTAGGAAGTTGGCTAAAGGGCCTTGGAAGAGGCCAGTAAGAGAAGCCAACCCGTGGCCTGACAAATTACAGCTGGATTGGAATACCCCAGATTGGGACTGGACTCTTAAATGACCTGTTTGTAGCGCTAGGTCTCAGAAGACCCAGATGGAGGCAGCCAAAAAGAGGAAGTGACCAAGGGGAAGATCCAGCAACCCCACACTCAGCCACAACTGTGTGTTGGCTGGTGAGTTGCTTTTGTTGATGTGGGGGTGTCACTCTGGGGTGGGATCCCATGACAGTTATGTATTGCAGTTTTTCTCAATGTTATAGCTTTGTAATTAGCTAATAGATAAGATTCCAGAAGATGTTGCCTAGGAATGTGTAGCATAGTTCCTGGGTTCTGAAGGACTACTAACCTGTGCCTTCAACTGGCTTCTTCTGCAGCTCTTTATATCATGCCTTAACACTTTTCCGCCCTGTGACCCAAGATGTAATCACTTTTCTTTCTACTTCTGACACCATGTCTCAAGACTTTGTGTGTTAGTTGCAATGACTTTAAAAGACTCCTGTTTGGAGTGGAGCTCTATTCACACACACACTCTTTCTGTCCTTTCTTTTTGGCTGCTAGGCGGGAGAGGTTTATTCTGTCCTCCATCTTTCTTCGTTCTGTCTAAGGTGGACGGGCTAGTTCCTAGCACTTCCTCACTGCTATGATGGTGGTAGAACTCCATGTGTCTCTTTCCTCTGTGTGTAATATGTTTAAGTTACAGTGTTACGTTGGGGAAAGTTCTGCAGTACCATGAAGGTGCTAGGCCAGCCTGTGGTAGTTTGTACTGTGATTACCTCCTGCAGCTGGCTTTCCACTTACACAGTCTAATACCATACAGAGATCTAAGAATGCAGTTTAGTAGCACCCCAAAAGGTGACATCAGGTAACAGGGAGCACCCTCACAAGCCCACAAAAACTTCAGGGTCATGCCCATAAGCTGAGAACCTCTGCCATACTGTATTGATTCATACTGAATATCCTTTGAGAATAATGCTATCAGGAGGATGAACTATAAACAAGTTTTAGTTGTTTGACTAAAGCTACCGCAAACTTTTCTGAAAACAATTCTTCAGGATTTTGGTTAGCTAGATTTAGGGAAAAAAAACAAAAAACTATTAAGCATGATGGAATCTGAACCCTTAGGAACTAGCACAATTGCAATTTATTTTAAATGTGAGCGCCAGGATATTGCTGATCAGAAACTAGATTTTTTTTTAAACTAGACTATATGAAAAGGAAGAGGTTTGTATTATAACAGATGAACTATTGTATAATCTTTCTTGCAGTCAAATCAACCACTTGAGAATACTTACATTATTATACAAATCATGTTCTTTTCAAATAGTCCTTTATTTAAGTGCTGCCTTTTTTTTTCTCCTCCAAGGAAATAAGAATCTTTGCATGAGCCTTAATGCTTATATTAATTTTAATCACCGATAGGCATGATGTTGTGAGCATATCAGACACTACTCACATATGTAAAAGCAGCAAAGAGTTCGGTGGGACCTTATAGACTAACAAACGTATTGGAGCACGAACTTTTGTGGGTGAATACCCACTTTATCAGATGCAAATGTCACTCATTTATGGTGAACATACTATTTAATTCAAGTCTAAGGCCTGTGTGAGCAAAGAAGGTACATGTTTGTGCATGAAAAATGGCAATGTCACACTGGTAAAAGATATGCAGAAGAGAAAGAAGATTGACCACCTGAAGAAGCTGAAGGCAAAGAGCCCTGCACTGGGACCACATCCTGTAAATGGATGAAAGGATGACTGAACTAGTTGTGGAACAATCTACCTATATACTGGTGCAACTACTTTTAATATGTTGGGATGCTGGCTATCATCGAGAATATATTAAGTCCTACTGCTACACTTAAAAGGACAAACAGAATAGGAAGGAATTGGTGGAGGGGGTCACTAAAATTGGTTGCACTTATCTAAATGATCATCGTGTTTTTGGCAGAAACCCTAATATGGGCTTTGGGAGAAGGACAAACACAAAATAATAGCTGGCTTAGAAGAGTCTTTCACTTATGACACATGGCCTAGACTCTCTTTCACAGTTGCCAAATCATTTCCTCATGGACAAGAGCTATGATACTCCCAGCTGTCTATTTGTTAGTTTTCCCCACTGACAAGCTGCCCATCCTTGTGAACCGTTCCTCTGTCCTTTTCATTGACAAGAAACCTACCCCATCCTGACCATCTCCCAGTTACAAAAGCCTCTTGGTGATCAAGTGTAAGTGACCGCCTCAATAAGGCAAGTAACATGCATTCAAAAGTATTCACTTTGCTAAAACTGGTATGCTATCTCTTAAGTGCTGGCAGAAACAGAAGATTGGCCATGAGGGAAGTGGAAAGATAAGAGCCTTATGGAATCGCATCCCAAGTGCATAGTTACCTTTTATAAGCTAGTTCATATCTATGTAGACAGTAGGGCTGTTGATTAATCATAGTTAACTCATGTGATTAACTCAAATTGATTGTGATTAAAAAAAATTAATTGCAATTAATTGCAGTTTTAATCACACTGTTGATTAACTATCAATTGAATTTTATTAAATATTTTTGGCTGTTTTCTACGTTTTCAAATATATTGATTTCAATTACAACATAGAATACAAAGTGTAAAGTGCTCACCTGATATTTATTTTTATTATAAATATTTGCACTGTAAAAATGATAACCAAAAGAAATAGTATTTTTCAATTCACTTCATACAAGTACTGTAGTGCAATCTCTTTTTCATGAAAGTATAACTTACAAATGCAGATTTTTTTGTTCCTTATTGTTTTGGTTTTGAGTGCAATATAAAGCTTTAGAGTGACAAGTCCATTCAGTCCTACTTCTTGTTCAGCCAATCACTAAGAGAAACAAGTTCATTTAAATTTATGGGAGATATGCTACCCCCACATTTACAATGTGACCTGAAAGTGAGAACAGGCATTCACATGGCACTTTTGTAGCCAAAAATGTAAGGTATTTACAGGCCAGATATGCTAAACATTCGTATGCCCTTTCATGCTTCAGCCACCATTCAAGAGGTCATGCTTCCATTCTGATGATGCTCATTAAAAAATGTGTTAAACAACTTGTTACTGAACTCCTTGGGGGAGAATTATATGTCTCCTTCTCTGTTTTATCTGTATTCTGCCATTTCATGTTATAGCAGTCTTGGATGATAACCCAGCATACATTGTTTGTTTTAAGAATACTTGCACAGCAGATTGGTACCTTCTTTGCATTTTGTCAAATGTGAGATTTCTAAAGATAGCTACAGAACTTGACCCAAGGTTTAAGAATTTGAAATGCCTTCCAAAATCTGAGAGGGACAAGGTGTGAAGCATGCTTTTGGAAGTCTTAAAAGAGCAACACTCCAATGCAGAAACTACAGAACCTGAACCACCAAAAAAGAAAATCAGCCTTCTGCTGTTGGGACCTGACTCAGATGATGAAAATGAACATGTGTCAGGCCACACTGGACCATTATTGAGCAGAATTTGTCATCAGCATGGACTTATGTCATCTGAAATGGTGGTTGAAGCATGAAGTGACATATAAATCTTCAGCACATCTGGCACGTAAATATCTTGCGATGCTGGATACAACAGTGCCATGCAAATTCCTGTTCTCACTTTCTGGTGAGATTGTAAAAAAGAAGTGGGCAGCATTATCTCTCGCAAATGTAAACAAACTTGTTTGTCTTAGTGATTGGCTGAACAAGAAGTAGGACTGAGTGGACTTGTAGGCGCTACAGTTTTACATTGTTTTGTTTTTGAATGCAGTTTTTTTACATAATTCTACATTTGTAAGTTCAACTTTCACATAAAGAGATTGCACTATAGTACCTGTACTAGGTGAATTGAAAAATATCATTTTTTACTGTGTAAATATTTGTAATAAAAATAAATATAAAGAATACACTTTATATTCTGTGTTGTCATTGATCTCTGTATTTGAAAATGTAGAAAACATCCAAAAATATTTAAATAAATGGTATTCTATTATTATTTAGCAGTGTGATTAATCACAATTAATTTTTTTAAATCACTTGACAGCCCAAGTAGCCAATTTTGTAGGATTGTAGATGGTGTGTGACAGTCTTCAGAGTTCACAAAACCCACCACAACAACAAACCCATCATCTGTGAGCAGGAGATACTCATTTCATAGCACAGGACACCCCTGTAGCTTTTATGTAATGCGTTTATATTGGAAGAATATGACAGATGTTTCTGGGTAATAGCACTTAAAAATAGAAATAGGTTTGGTGGAGCTATACATCTTCTGTACAGTGATATGCATGGAGGCTGGGATTTGCAAAGGAGCCAAAGGGACATATTGTTTATTTATATTACCATAGTGCTAAAAGTCCTAGTTATGGACAAGGACTCCTATGTTAGATGCTATACAAACACAGAATAAACAGACAACCCTTGTCTCAAATGATTTACAATCTAAGTATAAAACACAAGATAACAGATGGATACAGACAGATGAGGGAGCACAAGAAAACAATAAGACAATATTGTCTAAATAGACATAACAGACAGAGTCAGAGAAGGTGTCTAACACACAAGCAGAGTGAACAATGTGATGGTGGCAAACCACATGTTAGTTCCCCAATAATTTGTTTGGGGAAGGATTAGTTAGGAGATCAACTAAATGGAAAAGACTGCGGGGAGTAGGACAGGGCTGGGAGAGAAGAGAGTAAGATGTGAAGTGAGGTTGAGGAGGAGAGAGAGGGTTGGAGCAAACAGACAATTGGCACAGGGCAAAGAAAGTCAGAACTTCTACTGGAATAGCTGGACAACATTGCTTTGGATGCATTTGATGCCTTCTAGAGTCTCTGGGTAGATCCTCTGCACTTCTTCCTCCATGACCACATAGTGGGGATGGTGGAGACCACCTAGGTCCTAGGGCTCCAAGTGTTGGAGGTATTCTCTGCACAGTTTTGGTCCAGAAGGGTGCTGGGGAAAGTGGTGGGCCCAGCGGAGCTCCATTTTACCTGCTCTCCCCAGTGCAGCAATCCCTGCTCTTGGCTACTCCAGTTCCTACCAGCTGGAGTTTCTGGCTAGGCATCCAACTTCTAATGTAATTCAAAGGAAGTTGAGTACAAAGCTCTCTTGAAAAATCACAGTTGAAGAGTGACTTTCCCCACCACTGTCCCCTCACATTTAACCTTGCTTGTAATGCTATATCTTAAACCTTCGTTTCTAGCCTCCCTCAAGTATAGGTTCCTCTTCCCTCAGTTTTGCTGAAATTTTCTGGTGAAGAGCAGGAACCAAAATCCTAAGTTGAACTCTTTCGATTTCTCCCACTGCTAGTTTAAACCAGTGTTCTGCTTTTCAGTGAGAGTTGTGGCCAAAGAAGCATAATGCAAAACAGTAATGTAATGATGTAGGCTGACTGCCTCAGTTCTGCATTCAGCTCTGAGCACTCTTTGCAGCTCAGTGAGTCTGTAGTATTGTGATGAATAATTTTGAAAATTATGATTTCAAAAATACCTCAGATCTGCTCTTTCACACTAAAATTTGCATTCCAAGGATGTGTTGGTGGTGGGTGCTCAACTGGAGATGTGTAATGTTCCTAAAATCACTTTAAATTGATTGAAACAGTAACAAATGCTATTGCATTTGAACATATATTTAATATATACAGAGATCATGGATGAAGAACTTAAGTATCAAGTGATTTAAGGAGAACAGAAAGAAGGAACATGTTTCTGTGACCCACAGCATTCCTTAGGTTGCATGTACAATGTCAAGGGAGAGGGCACAGTCTGGTCGAATGATGTGTCTGGTCTTTACATGGGTGTACACTATCTTTTCCCCTACATGTACACAGCACATCCCCAAGGAGCCAGAGAGAAAATTAGCAGATGCCCCTCTACTCCATTCAGGGTAGAGCAGGCTGGAGTTTATACAAAGGTGTATTATTGTCTTTATTATTATTTAGCATTCAAACTGCAACAACACCTAGAGATCAGCCAGATTGGGACCCCCTTCTGGCAGACCCTGTACAAACACATAAAAACAACAGTTGCTGCCCCAAATATTTCACAGTCTAAAATATGAGAGAGAGAAAAATAGGGCAGAGTGTGGGGCAGGCAATACAGATAGAAAAATTTAAGGAAATTTAACATCTGGATCTATAAACACAACTTACCACTTTCCTAGCTGTTATATGGGTGCAGTTCATGACCTGTTAAGACCCAGACAATACTTGCTATGGTGCACCTAGTCCCCTGCATGTCACAGAGTACAGGGAAATATTGTGATTTCCTCTGGGATACTGCAGCTCCACATTGCCCCCCCGTGCAGACCTTTGTCAAAATGTCATGGTTGAGCCCTGTATTAATAAGTTAACATACTGACCCTAGTCTGTATCCTTGTGCCACCCACTATTAACCTCTTTCCATGCTCAAAGTTGTATGCCTATTCTTTGTTTTAGATCTCATAATGAGTTTCTCATCAATAAGGGGACTACACCTCTTCCCCCACCCCGAAACATTATCTGGTGAGGGCCACTATAACAGGTTTTCTCAAATGAATTCTAACTACCTATTTTCTTTATTTACTATTTTATTCTCTCACAGACTCCCAACAGAATGGAGAAAACATCAACTTCCTTGAACGAAGCTGTATGTGGGTCTTCACCTCATCATATCACACTCAACTAGTTGTTTTATAACTCATAAAATTTAAGAACTCTGTCACAGAGTCATGGACCATGCACCTGCCATGTTCCCATAATCATCACCCCGCCCCCCCCCCCACAGCCTCTGTATATTGACTCCTCCTTCTTTCTGTAGATTTACATAGAGGAAGGATTGTCCTGTGGTTAAAACACTCATTTAGGGCTTGTGAGAGTCATATTCAAGTCCCTGCTCTAATATAGTCTTAGTATGTGAACTTGGCCTGACTCCTGAATGGTATTAAGGTGCTTAATTCCTATTGAAAACAATGGGATTAGGTGCCTAAATATCTTTGAGGAACAGATCTGGCCGTTAGCTTTTTGTCCCTCCATTTCCCATCTGCAAAATGGAGAAAATAGTATTTCCTACCTCACAAGGATATTGTGAGGATAAATACAATAGTATGTGAGGTACTCAGATACTAGAGTAATGGGGGGCCATGAAGTATGTAAAATAGATAGAAATTGCACTGATCGTGGTTATTTGAAACTTCCACATCCCTGTGGATTTGCCATGTATTGAATGTGACTACATTCTCATATTAGTCTTGGGTCCTAGGGCTCAGGAGAACCATTTTAAGGGGAGCATAGATTTGCCCATGATGCCTTAGCACTTGATTATATACTGATTTAGTTCAATTTAGCATTCTGAAGTGTGGTAGGTTTTTGTCCCAAGGTCAGGCCCAGTATTATCAGAATTACTGTTCAGTTTGGAGCCCCAGTGAGCATGGTTGCAACACTCACACTTAGGAAATCTATTTATAATTATTTCATTAACACAATTAGCAAATTCATAAACACTCCAACTCAGCAAGGCAGGCAAAGATAGAGAATGAGCAGAACATCCATATACTTACCCCATCCCTTGCAAAACAACCTGAAGTTTTAATATCTTCCTCATCATTCCCATCACCATTGGTCATCATCCTGGACTCTCCCAAGAGTTATCTCTCTCCCTCTCAAAGCACACAGGCTGGGTACAACTTTTATAATGTGTTATGCTGATGCCACTATTCTAATGCATATTCGATAGAGGTTTCAGCTGCTTTTCCTTATTTGTAGTTATTTATAGCGCCTTTCTCCCATAGGTAGTTAATTGTTTTATCTCAAGTTTATTCGCATATATGTCAATTAGTTACCATGGTATCCCTGTGGTCAGACATCTGCTGATGTCTCTAACTAAAAATATACCAAGCTTCTATAAAGTAGCATCTCATGGTTACTTGTTCACAGTTGTTTTATTATAGCATTTTATCTTGTGATAGCTTATGACTTAGGGTTACCATAGGTTAGCTACTTATGCTTAAGGCTTTTTGGGCCTTATGCCTTAATTAGTTTGGCTAAGCTATTTTTCAGGCCTTGAGGCTTGTAGAATCATTGCATTATTGACTTATACCTATATTGCACCTAGCCAAATATAGGTTATACCCACCTCCTGCCTGACCTCCCACCTGTCCAAATTTCAGTAAGTGGCATGGTCAATGCAATCCTGAATGGTGCTGCACTCCATGCATCTGGTTGCAATGTCACTCACTCAAATCTGTTGTAGCCACAGGGCACCTTTCCAGCTTTCATTCTGATATGGTAGCAAAAAAAGCTATGCAAAGAGCATCACAGGACAAGGAGGTTAGAGGTCATAGTCAAGTATATATAGATCTGCTGCAATTGCATTGGGAATATTGTTTCATTCTGGGCCCCTCTTTTCTATAGAGAGCAACAATTTGAAAGGAATCAGAGAAGAGCAGCAGAAATGGTTAGGTAGCTGGAGGGGTTGACTTGTGTGTAAAGATTAAATGAGTTACATATGCATAGCTTAGCTAAACAACAGCAAAAGGGATATATATGATAACATTCTACAAATATTTTAAAACACCAAGGAGGAAGAGGAATTATTTAGCATAATAAAATGGGTTATAATTAGAATTAAGGATATTAAAAAGGGGAAATTGGCTGAATGGTAAGTCAAACATCCTGGGAATATTCCAAATTCAGTACATTTCCCAGCTGGACTAGATATAATGCTATCAATTGTACAAATGGGGACAATTCTGCTTTGTGTAAAATATGCAGCTATTCTGCCTGAGACTGCTTTCAGTGAATGCTGCAAGACTTTTGTAAAAGACATTGGACTAGCTCATGAGAGGGAATTACAACAGCAACATAGACACAGTTTTTAATTTTGCAACCATTATTCACACTGTTGGGCTACTTACATAATTGGGTACTGCTCCTTATGCCCATGAGTTTGGTGGCAGAATTAGGCCCACAATATGCAAAAACTGATTAATGTTGGTGTCATGAAATCCACAACAGATACCTATGTAAATCTTAATTACTACACATAAACTCCCATGCAATGGGGATGGATGTTCTAGAAATATCTAGAATAGATGTTTGCTTTTTTTACATGTGGGTCAGATCCTCAGCAAATTGGCATAGCTCCATTGTAAGAGTGGGATTTATGCCAGTTTACACCAGCTGAAGATTTTCCCGTGAAGCCTATGATTCCATGAGTTGTTTTCTGACCTATTTCAGAATACAAGACTTACTAAAGGTCTACTCAATATTCTTTCAGCCATGTTTTCACTCAAGTTTTCTTTAATGTGCAGGGTAAATAGTAGATCATGACGACTTGTCTTTTTAGAGTTTCATTACAATTTTTACCAGCAACTGCAGTCTTTCTATCTTTAGCCACATAATGCATGGCCCCACCAACAGTAAGGCCAACAGTGATAAGATGCCCACAGCCAGTACAGAATCGGGCATTGATAAGTCATTCATTAATCACCAGCCAACTATGTAATGCCTGTTGGGCACTAGGTGAAAGTACAATGGCCACTCCTTGCTGGAGCAACCCTTTGGGATGACATGAGAATAAAAATATCTGATCCCTAACTCTTTCACCATTTCTTGGCTAGCACACTTCAAATAAAGCACAGAAATCAATGTTTAGTCTTTTCAACTGCCTGATGAGGATGATTTTAGCTTTTGCGGACACTATTTAAATGTTCCCAAACTAAATTTTACATTTGCCACCAGGATAGTGGAATGGCCCTGTTACAAGGTTGTATTGGTTGGTTTCACCTTAGTGGCTGAGAAACTCTTGGCTGTTTCAGCTAAAAAGACAATTGACTAGACTGTTGCAGGTGGCCAGCTTCAGTAAAATCACCATCATGATGCAAACATATTGAACCTGGAGATGAGTTTAATGTCCACTTAGAAAAGGATAATGACAACTGGGAACAAATGCTTAACGTTTAGTATTGGGCAGAAGAACAGGAACAGGCTGGAATTTGCAGCTGTCAATGACATCATGATAGCTGACCTGTTCTAAGGTAGCCAGTGGTGCATTCCCAGAATACAGGACATGCCTGCCCTACTCCACTCCACACACAAACATCATCCCCACTTCTGCCTCCACTGGCTTCTCCTGAATCCACAGTCTCCTCCTCTTGTTTTCACCAGACAAACCCTTGTCCAGCCCTAAGTCCCTACTGGACCGGGACAGTGCTTCACAAAACTAGGACTGTCTGGTTTTCAGCTGGACAAATGTCCTCCCTATGCTCTTCTGTCATGTAAACATTCACCAACAGATCTGGTACAGCCCAAATGGCTTCACTAGAACAGTTATTAATTATGTCCTCATTAACAATCATTTGTGGCCAACGGTCATAGAAGTTCAAGTTCGTAGAGGTGCTGAACTTGACACTGATCATCAGCTTTTGCTGATTCAAGCACATCTCTAGCCAAAATTAATTAGACCAATGTAACCAAAAGCTCTTACTACAAGGAAGCTATGGGGCAACTTTTTCTTCTGAACTGCTTAAGCCCATTGATGTATCATAACTGATATTTCATTTCCCCCCTGGTTGACTTTAGACCATCATCCAGTCATTGTGTAAGATAGCTAACAAATCCTGGTGGTAGACTCAAGCAGCCAGTTTAGAACAGGCTGCCACGTGGCACAAGCACTTTATCCTCTTTTTAGATTTTGCAGTGTTCGTGGGGGAAGGAGGCACCAGCTTGTCCAGTGAAGAATGTGGCTAATGCTATCATCCCTAATCTTCAAGATCAGTTGCATCAATAGGAAGACCATTTCAAGAAACTTCTCAATTCTCCTCCATCTGCATTCCTTCTACAAATGGACGAGGGGAAGGAATACCAGATCTTGTGATTGGCTGCATAGGCTTTTCTAGACCATCTGGCACACTATTATTATCTGTGATGACTGAAGGAAGGACCTCTGCCCAAAAAGGGTGATAAGGCTGAATGTTGCCACTATAGAGACATGCTGTTGTCTTTGTCTCCATGTTAATATCTCAATTCAACAATGCACTTAATGGGAAAGGCCAGAATACTGCAGCTTTAGACCTGGACTTCCCACTGTTGGCCAGATCTTTATCTTGAGACATCATTTTGAGAAGATGGCTGAATGTAACTAGCTGTGCGCCGCCTTCTTATAAACTTCCATCATAATTTGATTCAGTCCATCACACATTTTTAGGATCTGATGAGATGATTCAGCATCTCTGGGAAGATAGTGTCATTGATAGAAGAGCTTTATACTACAATAGAAACCCAAGTGAAGTCAACGGCAGATGCAGAACCTGGTTTCCTATCTCCATGGGAGTTTGGCACAACTGTGTTATATCAGCACTGATAGAAAAGTTTGAGGAAACAGTTGGTGGTGGTGTTGAATTGAATACTATTCTTCTATGAGATCTCTAATGTGTTGATGACATTGTCTTGTTGGCTCAGTTGGTGCATTTCTGCAGCTGATGGACAATCTGGTCAGGAAAGAATCAGCATGCATTGGTCAGGTTATTAGGCCAGTGAAAACAAAATCCATCAAACAGGCACCAGCCCCAGATTAGAAACCGTTTAGTGTTAATTTGTCCAGATGGGGCACTGAGCATATGGTAACTCTCAAATACTTGGGCAGCATCATAGACAGTGCTGAACGATGCTTAAAAGATGTGGACACTCGTATAGCAGAAGTTGCTGCCATGCTTCAGGCCTTTCAGAGGCTCTGCAGGGACATTGTGACATCTAGCTTTCTCTAAGGCTGTGGATGTATAAAATCTCTGTGGTACAAAAGTGAAATGTGGGTGCTGAGGAAGGCTGAAGAACACCAGATTGTAACTTTCAGTTCTCATTTTTTGGGGCATTTTTTTGTTCCATAGTAAGCGTCAGGACACAATGAGAAAAAAAGGATATTCAAAGGTGAACCAAGCAACCACCTCAACGAGCACTATTTCAGTTTTATTAGCTTTCTTGGTAGAGAGGTATTAGTAAAATGGAAAACCAACAAATTACAGAGTGTGATGGGAATATTGCTACATGGCCAGCGATCACATGGATACCAAAAACTTCAGTGGTGCAGTAAGATTGCCAGTGATGACTTTCCAGGCAAACCACCTTGAGGCCCTAGTCAGAGATCAATTTTGGTGGTGATCATTTTGAAAGGAGGCCATGTACCTTTGGGATTTGCCTGGATGATGATTTTGATGACACTTTTCCCTTATTGTGCCTATTTCATGAAGATAATTGGTTCTGTAGATAAAAAATGTTTCTTTCAAAGATGAAGGGAGCAGAATGAAGTAATGGGGTTGCAGAATGGTTACATATTGTTAGGGAAAAGGTTCTAATGCATTATTGCTATAAATACGTGATATTAAACTTTCTGTAGAAAGGGTTAAGCATGGAAGGACAACAATCAGAACAATCCCATCCAAATAGTTACAACAACCACATCTGCAAACAGAGTTAAGTCCAAACCAGTAAAAAATATACTTTGTGCTTTAGAAGGGCCAGTTTAATAAAGCTGAAAACTCTTGAGCCAAATCAGCTGCAAAGAAGAATTTAATCAGAAAAATGTGAAATTGTTTAAAAACACTTTACAAGATGCCACAATACCACAATCGAGTAAAAAATCTGTACTGGCAAAAAAACAAAAACAAAACAAAAAATTTCCAAACCCTGGGATAGAGGGCCAATGAAGACGAGTATATGACAAATGAAAGAAAGGGAGAAGTCGATACTGATGTAAGATGTTATAAAACAGAATTGTGGAAATGATAAGAGAAGCAAGAAAACACAAAGAGAAATCAATGCGCAGCAAGAATTAAGGAAAATAAGACGCATTTAAGTATATTATGAACAAAAGGAATCCTTAACCAATGGTATTGCTCCATTACTAGATAGGAAATTTTAGCTCATTATCAGTATAGCATATCACTGTTAAGCCAAGCAAACGCCAGCTTGCTTAACAGTGAAATCCTTTGCTGATCTTAAACACAAAAAGAAGCTTACAAGAAGTGGAATGATTGGACAATATGACCAGGAGAGAGGTGTAAAAAATAATGCTCGGCATGCAGGAATGAAATCAGGAAGGCCACATCACACTTGGAGTTGCAGCTAGCAAGAGATATTAAGAGTAACAAGAAGCGTCTCAGGTAATGTTATCAACAAGAAGAAAGTCAATGAAAGTGTGGCCCCTATATGATGTGAGGGAGCAACCTAGTAATAGAGGTTATGTGGAAAAAAGCTAAATGTACTCGCATGCTTTTTTGCCTCTGTTCTTCATGAACAAAGATCAGCTCCCAGACTACTACGCGGCAGCACAGACTTGCGAAGGAGACGTGACCAGCCCTGTGGAGAAAGAATGGTTCAGAACTATTAGAAAAGCTGGACGAGGACAAGGTCCATGCGGGCAGGATAAGCTGCATCTGAGTGTGACTAAAGGACGTTGGATGGAATGTTGCATTGCAGAGGCCATTGGCTATTATCTTTGAAAACTCATGGTGATAGGGGAGGTCCTGATGACTGGAAAAAGGCTAATGTAGTGGGCCTATCTTTTAAAAAATAGGAAGGAGGGAGGATTCTGGGGAATTACAGGCCAGTCAGGCCCCCACCTCAGTCCCTGGAAAAAATGATGGATAGCAGGTCCTCAAGGAATCCATTCTGGAGCACTTAGAGGAGAGGAAAGTGATCGGAACAGTCAGCAAGGATTTGCCAAGGCAAGTTCATGCACTGACTCAACTTGATTGACTTCTATTGATGAGATAACTGTTCTGTGGATGATGTGGCAACACAGTGGGACATGATATATCTTGACTTTAGCAAAGTTTTGATACGCTCCCACCAAACATTTGCCAAGCAAGTTAAAAAATATTGACTGGCATGAATGTAACTATTCAGTGGCTAGAAAGCTGGCTTAGATTTTCAGGTGCTCAACAGCTAGTGTATCAACGGCTCCATGTCTAGTTTTCGCAGCTGGTATCAAGTGAGTGCCCCAAGGTCTGGTTTGTTCAATATCTTTCATTAATGATCTGGAGGGAAGGCACTGGACTTCACCCTTCAGCAAGTTTGCAGATGGTACTAAATTGGCAGGAGTGGAGATATTCACTGCGAGGGTAGGATTAAGGCATACAGCGGGGCCTACCACAAAATTAGAGATTTGTGCAAAGACATCTGATTGAGGATTCAACAAGGACAAGTGCGAGTCTTGCACTGAGGAACAGAAAGAATCCCATTGCACTGCTTACAGATTAGGGTACCAAATGGTCTAGGCAGCAGTTCTAGGGGTATACCCAATGGTGATAGAGAAGCTGGTATGAGTTCAGCAGTCGTGCCGCTTTTTGCCAAAGAAGGTTAATGATTTGGCTTATAAGTAGGGCCTTGCCAGCAGATGCTAGGAACGTGATCATTCCCCTCTATTCAACGTTGCGTGAGGCCTCATCTGAGTATGTGTCCAGTTTGGGCCCCGACTCACTACAAGAGGATGGGAAAAAATTGGGAAAGAGTTCAGCGAGGGTAACAAAAATGATTATGGCGGCTGCGAGCACATGTTTATGAGGAGAGGTTGAGGGCACTGGCCTTGTTAGTCTGCAGAGAGAAGAATGAGGGGGGGATTTGAAGTTGGCTCTTTGACTATTTGAATGAGGGTCTCCAAAGAGATGGATCTAGACTGTTCTCAGTGGCTACCAGATGACACAACAAGGATTATGGTCCAAGTGCAGAGTGGGGCGGTTGTAGGTTTGATATTAAGAAAAACTTTTTCAGTTAGGAGGGTGGTTGAAGCACTTGGGGGGAAATTGGGGGGTTAACTATAGGAGGTGGTGGGAGATCTCTTATCCTTAGAGGTTTTTATAGGTCACGGATCTTGGCAAAGCCCTGGCTGGGAATGAATTTAGTGGGAATGTCCTGCTCTTTGAGCAGGAGTTTGGGACTAGATGACCTCCTGAGGTCCCTTCCAACACCTGATATTCTATGATTCTATTGAAAAGGCAGAATTGTTCAATAAATATTTCAATTTCTCATTTTTTGATTGAGAAAAAATCACACAATTCTACAACATACTTTCCATTCCCTAGTATTGGGGATGTTTTATAGTAGCTACAAAAAGTTAGACATTTTAAATTGTCAGGTCTTTCATTAATTCTCATCCAAAGATATTAGAGCTGGTTAGGAGCCTTGCTGGACCATATGGGTTGATTTTTCAATAAAATTTTCCAAACAAAAAGCTGGAAGACTGCTAACATTTGTGCCAATATTTAAAAAAGGAAAAATGGATTGACCAAGTAATGATAGGTCTGTCAGTGTGACTTTGAACTGGGCAAGGTAATGGAGTGGTTGATTAATAAAGAATTTAAAGGAAGGTATTATAATTAGAGGCAATCAACCTTTTTTATGTATTTTGTTTGTTTTTTGTTTGTTTTTTAATAAGATAAGTGTAATGGAAGCAGCGCTTCCTTGTGTTTCATCTGGGGAATTAGCTTGCCACTCTCCACACTCTGTCCAGCAGTCACTCAGCCTTGCCACAGTCACTCACTCTGCAGCCCCCCTCTTGCTGGTCACAAGCTGCAGCACCTCTCCTTCATGGCTTATCCCTCTAGCCAAGTGCTAATCATTATCCCCTTCCCAGGTCTTACACAAGTCTCTCTCCATACAGGCAGTCTCCATATTCATTGCACTGACCATGCCACTCCCACAGTGGCTTGTAGTGGACCCAGGCTTGCCCTCCCCACTGGGTTACAATTCAGGAGCCATAGAACCAGCAGTTCAGATGTGTTCTCTCAGTCCTTTCTGCTCCTTCCCTGGACTGCTTCCTACACTCCTATTACAGGGTCCTACTCCCCCCAAAGCCAGCTTGTATCAGGGAGCAAAACTACAGCTTCCTCACTGCAGCTGTCCCTCCATTGCCAGCTCCCTGGCTTTATAGAAGCCCTGGTTGTTTCTGCCCAGGTGACCTTTATATTCAGTTAAAGCTCATTCTATAATAGCTCCCTTTCAGGTGCATCTTATGGCTAACTAGCCTCCCTTGCTTCTATTCACCCTTCCATGTTTAGCATGAGGTGAGTGCCTGTCACAAGGTAGATGCATCTCATTATGGGGTGTCATGTTATATGTGACAAATAAGGGGGGGATTAAGTAGCTAGAGTACATGTGGCTTTCCTAGTTTATAAAGCAGGGCAGCCTGGATTAGCAGCCAGAGTCCTTGGAACTTCCCTTGTTCTCAGGGTAGTTTGGCTTAGAGGCAAGAGTCCCTGGGGTTGCCCTAGCTCTCAGGGCCGCATTGCTTAATGGCCAGAGTCCTTGAGCAGTGCCCACACCCTGCAGTGGGTGTGGGGCAGGGTAGGGGGACCCAGGCCCACCCTTTTCTACTGGGTCTCAATTCAGGGCCTATGAAACTAATAGTCTGTGGTTTGGCTTGGTTTCTTATTTTAACAGTCATGTTCCCTGGGTCACTTCCTTCCCTTGGTTCCTGTTCTGTCAGTTCTCCTGGGGTTTCAGCCTTCCGGCTCACTCTCATCCTCCAGGGTCAATGGGGGTTCTATTGTTGATCCCATCGGCTTGGCCTCTATGGTCTGTGACACCAGCAACTCCCTGACAGGAACCTACAAGTTGCATCTACTTTCCTCCACCAATATGAGTCGGGCCACTCCCTTTTATATCCTGTCTCCAGGTTGAGCCTGCCCAGGAGGGCCGAGGGGGCGTGGCCTCTTGCACAATGTACAGTTAACCCCCACTGCATCAGTGTGAGGTAGATACAGTGCTCTGTTACAACAAGTTTCATAAAAATAATAATATTGATGTAATATACCTAGACATCTGTAATATATTCAACTTGGTATTGCTTGACATTTTAATTAAAAAAGAAAACTAGAACAATACAAAGTTAATATGGCACATTATTAAATGGATTAAAAACTATCTAACTGACACATCTCAAAACATAACTGTAAATGGGGAATCATTGAGCAGGTGTGTTTGGTCCTGCAGGGATTGGCACTATGCCATATAACATTTTTTTAATCAATGAGTTGGAAGTAAACATAAAATCATCACTGACAAAGTTTGCAGATGACACAAAAATTGGGGGGAGTAAATGAGGACAAGTCATTGATTCAGAGCAATCGATCATTTGGTAAATTGGGCACAAGCAAACAATATGCATTTTAATACAGCTAAATGTAAATGTTCGCATTTAGGAACAAAGAATGTAGGCATGACACAATAGGTACCTCTATCTTGGGAAGCAGTGATGCTGAAAAAGATTTTGGGGGAAAGGTAGATAATAAGCTGTACATGCGCACCCAGTGTAAAGCTGTAGCCAAAAGGGCTAATGTGATCCTTGGATGCATAAATAGGGGATTCTTGAGTAGGAGTAGAAAGATTATTTTACCTCTGTGGCACTGGCATGACTGCTGCTGGAATGCTGTGTCCAGTTCTGGTGTCCACAATTCAAGAAAAATGTTATTAAATTGGAGATGATTTTGAAAAGAGCCATAAGAATGATCAAATGATTAGTAAACCTGCCTTACAATGTTTGAGATCCTTTAAATGTATCTATTTAGTTTAACAAAGAGCAGGTTAAGGGGTACATGGGGAACAAGTATTTAAGAATGGGTTTTCAAACTAGAAGAGAAAAGTATAACATAATCTAGTGGCAGGAAGCTGAAACTACATAAATTCAGACTGCAAATAAATTCTAATTTTTTGACAGTGAGGGTAATTAGCCACCCTTGGACATTTTACCAGCAGTCATGGTGCATTCTCCATCACTGACAATTTTTTAAATCAAGATTGGATGTTTTTTTAAAAAAGAAATGCTCTAGCAATTATTGGGGAAATACTATAGCCTGTGCTTATCCAAGAGATCAGACTAGGTTATCAAAATGGTCCCTTCTTGTCTTAGAATCTATGAATCCAGATAGTTATTAAGGAAATTCTGGGGAGATGGAGTATGTGTCTCATTTGTCTGGATGGGGATTTAAAGAAGAATTAACTGTAGTAGATGCTAAGTGAAGTCTAACCTGTCTGAGATCTTTTGCATTTCATGGCACTTGCACAAAAGGAGACTTAATGCACAGGCCGGCCTATAATAATAATCATAATAGGAGATATACCAATCTCCTAGAACTGGAAGGGATCTTGAAAGGTCATTGAGTTCAGCCCCCTACCTTCACTAGGAGGACCAATTTTTGCCCCAGATCCCTAAGTGGCCCCCTCAGCAATTGAACTCATGACCCCAGGTTTAGCAGGCTGATGCTCAAACCACTGAACTGTCCCTCCCTCCTGAATTAATTCATTCTTAATTTTTGCAACACATGCTCTATGTGGCCAAAGTGAGATGCACCAGGCAAAAATAGGAAAAAGGAACAGGCAGTGTGCTAAAAGTAAAGAGGTTAAAAGCAAGGGAAATGGAAAAAGACATTTTTTCTATATAATAGGATTTGACCAAGTGGTATTTTAGATGGTGGTTCTAGAAATGGAATTGTCTATATGCACTTTTGGACACTTACTGAAGATAAACAGTACTTCTGTACAGCTTGTAAGTGAATAAATTACATCCTGAGCTTTGTCACAATTCACCATTTCTCTTCCACCCAGAAATCAAGCCACTTGCAAAGCTCACAAATCTGCTACCACTTGGCACAGGGGCTACTATTTCATGAGATCTCAGTGGTTTCATTCATTCTTTATATATGTGTGAGACAGCATTTGATTGCTGAACACATATCCAGTCTAATTCTCCTTTGCTTTGCTTGCAATTTAATTGACAGAAGGCTGTGAGGAGGAAAAGTTTTTTATGAAGGTTGTTATATCCTAATGAAGCTTGTGAGTTTGGCACAGTGAAGCTGAAAAAGGATGCATTCAGATATGAAGAGATGAAAATAAAGTATTAAGATTTGAAGTTTTCAAGCTGCCTAGAAAAAGATAATGTTCTGTCATCAAACACCATACAGCAAATGGCCATGGTTATTTCCAAGTCTTAGTGGAAAATTGATTGACTACAGGAACCTTACAGTATTTTCACTATGTGGACTAGTTCATAAGAGAAAGGTCTTCTTGTGATTCTTCTTCCCTTCGCAATATCCAGCCTTCACCATTGCATGAGTGTAAAAATATTTCATACTATGGAACACAAAGAAGGGTCCAGACCCAGTCTTTTGAATCTCAGATCTAGTGAAATATAATGAAGTTGGCCTGTTCAATGTCTGGTCATTTTCTCTTTGGAAAGTATAGTGGAGTGGACCCCCGGTCCTGCCTTGAAGACGTAAAAGCAGCCCTGGGAGGGGACTGTGGCTGCAGAAAGCAGCCTTTAGGCTAGGCTGATTGGGGGAAGTGGCTGCAGCTGGGGCCACGCCCCAGACAGACTCAGCTGGCCCTATAAAGGCAGAAAAGCTGGGGCAGACAGGTGTCTCCCTCATCCTGTAGAGGGGAGAAAGGCCTTACTGCAGGGAGTTGGAGACAAAGTACCTGAGTGGAGCAGGGCTGGGGAAAGACAGAGGAGCTGGGGATCTCTGGCCTAGGAAAGCCCCAGGCTGTGGCCTAGCATTGGGCTAAAAGGTACTGGTGGTACAGAGGGCAGCCCAGGGGTAGGGCAAGGCAGAAGGTCCAGCCCCCCCACTTGCCAGTGATGAGTAGGCTGATACTGCAGTCTGCCCCAGGGGGCTAGATGATGACTGGCAGTAGCCATATATTGAAGTGAGGTGGCAATAGTGGGATACACTCAGCTTTCCAGAGTGTAAAATTATAATTAGGCAAGCCAAAAAAGAATTAGAAGAGCAACTAGCAAAAGACACAAAACAAAGAGCATTTTTTTAAAGTACATCAGAAGCAGAAAGTCTTCCAAACAATCAGTGGGGGTACAGAATGATTGAGATGCTCTAGAGCTCTCAAAGAAGACAAGGTTATTGTGGAGAAGCTAAATTACTTATTTGCATTGGGTCTTCACTGCAGAGGATGTGAGGAAGGTCCCCACATCTGAGCCTGAAGAACTATCCCAGATTGAGGTGTCATTAGAAGAGGTTTTGGAACAAACTGATAAATTAAAGACTAGTAGGTCACCAGGAACAGATGGTATTCACCCAAGAGTTCTGACAGAACTCAAATATAAAATTGCAGAACTACTAACTGTGGTATGTAACCAACTGATTAAATCAGCCTTTATACCAGATGGCTGGAGGGTAGCTAAAGTAATGTCATTTTTTAAAAAAAACTCCAGAGACAATACTGGAAATTACTGGTCAGTAAGCTTAACTTCAGTACTAGGCCCATTGGTTGAAACTGTAGTAAAGAACAGAACTATCAGATATAGACATGAATAATATATTTTGGGAAAGAGTCACACAACTTTTGTAAAAGGAAATAATGTCTCATCAATCTACTCGAATTCTCTGAAGGAGTCAACTAACGTGGACAAGGATGATCCAGTCAATATAGTGTGTATGGATTTTCAGAGAGCCCTTGACAAGATCCCACCAAAGGCTCTTCAGCAAACTAAGTAGTCATGGGATAAGAGAGAAGATCCTCTCATGGATCACTAACTGGTTAACATGGAGGAAACAAAGATTAGGAATAAACAGTCAGTTTTCGCAGTGCAGAGAGGTTCCCTCAAGGATCGGTACTGGGACCAGTGCTGTTCAACATATTCATAAATGATCTGGATAATGGTAAAACTGTGAGGTGGCAACATTTTCAGATGATACAAAATTACACAATAGTTTAGTCCAAAGCTGACTGTGAAGAGTTCTAAAGGGATCTCATAAAACTGGGTGACTGGCAGCAAAATAGCAGACGGAATTCAGTGTTGATAAAAGCAAAGTAATGCACACTTGAAAACATAATCCCAGTCATACATATGAAATGATGCATCTAAAATGGCATTACCACTGAAGATAGAGATCTTGGAATCATTGTGGATAGTTCTCTGAAAACATCCACTCAATGTGCAGAGGAGTGAAAAAAGCTAACAGAACGCTATGTACCATTAAGAAAGGGATAGATAGTAAGACAGAAAATATCATATTGTTATTATATAAATCCTCAGTATGCCCACACCTTGAATGCTGTACTCAGTTCTAGGCACTTCATCTCAAAAGAGATATATTAGAACTGGAAAAAGTACAGGGAAGGACAACAAAAATGATTAGGGCTATAGTACAGAATTCATATGAGGAGATATTAAAAACACTGTTCACCTTAGAAAAGAGACAAGTAAGGGAGGCATGCATCTGAAGAAGTGAAGATTTTTACCCACGAAAGTTTGTGCCCAAATAAAACTGTTAGTCTTTAAGGTGCCACTGGACTCCTCATTGTTGTGTGTGGGGGTGTTTTTTTGAGGGTATAATAGAGGTCTATAAAATTATGCATTGTGTGGAGAAAGTGAATAAGGAAGTGTTATTTACTCCACACATAACACAAAAACCAGGGGTTACCTGATGCAATTAATGGACAGCAAATTTAAAACAAACATAAGGAACTACTTCTTCATATTAGGCACAATCAGCCAGTGGTACTCATTGGTGGGGGTTGTTGTAAAGGCCAAAAATATAGGTGGGTTCAAAAAAGAATTATATAAGTTCATAGAGCAGAGGTCCATCAATGGCTATTAGCTTAGATGGACACCTGTGCTCTGGGTGTCCCAAACCTCTAACTGCCCAAAGCTGGGACTGGACAACAGGGAATGGATCACTCCATAATGGCCCCGTTTTGTTTATTCCCTATGAAGCATCTGACACCTGCCACTACTGGAAGACGGGGATATTGGAAAAGACAGGACCCTTGGTCTGACAAAGTATGGCCATTCTTATGTCCCTCCTAAACTCTTGTGTCTAGGAAGAGCAGCAGCCTTGTAACTCCTGCTTCTTCTAAAGATTATTCAAATTAATGGGAGTTGAGAGCACTCAGCAGTTTGCAGAGTCAGGCTAGTTGAATTGTTCTTTCCAGTTGACTACAAGAAGACCTGCCTGGGAAAACTGAGAAACTGAAAATAAAGACATTGGGGATAGCTAAATTACAGGCTAGCTCAGCTATACAGATTAAGAACCAAACTCAAATCTGAAATAAACATAGTTATGGTTCTTAAGCCGCAGGACCGAAATTATTAATAACCTTTTATCAACAACTTATATGTTCAAAGTACAGGGCAAACATTAATTTTGACAACACTACTACTTGCCAGGTAACTTATCAGCTCCATTCTATAGATGGAAATGCTGAGGCAAAGTAGCTTTCTGACCTTTGCACACTCAATCAGTGATAGGCTGAAACTAATGACACAAGGGTTTGCATTTATTATCATTGAGTGTCAATAGTTAAGGTGACTAGTTAAAGCATGTTTTAATTTAGCCTCCAAATTATGCAAAACTCTTCAGAGGACAAATGAACTTTTATGGAAAAATTACTTACTAACATCTGCAGGGAAAATATGTACTGAATCCCTTATTTAAATAAGGCTTATATAGTTGAAGTGAAATCCTGGCCTCATTGAAATCAAACCTTTGCCATTAACTTCAGTGGGGCCAGATTTCATCTTTACATTTGGGATATACAGTCTAGCAACTTTAACAAAAGTCATTTTGTGGGGGATTTGCGTAGGATTCCTGAAAGAGTGATTGCTGCTTTACAGACATAGGTCCTTGACCTGAAGACTTTACAAAACAATTAGACAATTTACATCAGGAAAGGGAGGGAAGGAGAAAAAGATGCCACACCATTTTCTTTTCCCCTTTTCCAATTTTTGTAGCACTTTAACCTTTACCTGTTTGCTTCCATTTAAGTACCTTAAAGTGAAACTATAGAAGCAGCTTTCTCTCCAAATGACTTTTTAAAAACCCCATCCCCTTGCTTCATAGTTGCAGGAGTCATAATGCAGAACTTTCCGTTTAAGCTACTTCATCTTCAGCTTATTATCATGCTCCCTGCACTATTATTTCAACAGCCTATGCTCCATTCCCTAGTCTACTTCAATGTAATATTGCTTTCATTATACCTATCAGCATGCCTTGGCAGAAGTTGTTCTTTTAGACCACCTGAGTAGGATTACTTCTAGATTAGGACAAAAAGATGCTCAATTTTTAACCCCTTTGATACCAGTACTGAGATTTTTCTCATGTGTACACATGCACAGAATGCAAGTGCAGTTATTAAACAAAAAAAGAGTGGGGGAACTGTGTGGAAAATTATCATGTATTCTTCAGGTGGTCATAATGCACACATTATTAGGGCATCTGAGTGCCACCCTTGTGCCATCACAAGAGTCTGGAACACTCAGGAAACTGCTTGTAGCACTTCCAAGTCCTTTTAGCATCAGCTGTATATGATATATTTCTGGAAGAGAAAATGCAAAGCCCATGGTCAATTTGTAGAGCTTTTTGCTGGTGTAGGCAAACCACCTTTGCTGAGGTTATCAATTTTATTTCCACACAATTAAAAGGAGAAAGGTACTTGTAATGCCTCAGAAGTCTGGAGTTTGGCAGAAAAGAAAAATCAGCTCTTTATTAGCTGCGTGAGAACATCGCTCAGTCTACATCTGGTCAGTGTCTGAAAATATCTAGGTCACACTGAGTATGCTCAGAGACTTAACACAAGCACTGTCATATGCTAGTTACTCCCTTAATAACATTATATAATCAAATTTGCATAGTCTCTCCTATTAAAGTAACCTTACTCAGACAAGTTAGCAAGGCCCTTCTCTATTACCACCTTCTCTATTATAACTGGAAATCATCTCCTATCTCTAGAGTCTCTTCTCTCCTCCTCCCTGTTAAACCTGTACGCTTGTGCTACTGCGTTCTGTGAATCAAATTAAGTTATTTGTGGTCAGTGATTCCAAGATTCATGACTATTGTCAAAGAGTTCTTCCCTAGATCAAGGATGGCTTCTATTCTGGCTTAAGAATCTTTTGTCTAAATCAGAAAACAAAATGTTCACTGTCAAGTAGCATGCAAAAATCCTATTTTATCAGATTTGTCTGTAGTTGTTAACCAGTAATTATCTTCCTAATTAAAATCTCATATGGGTGTATGGTTTGTAAAGCTGATCCAGGTATGTTTTCATTCTTGCTGTCCTGCAGCCCTATTGGTGTGTAGCTAATGTTCATATTCTTTGCAATTGTAAACAAGTTTTTTAGTACATTGGTGTTTCTATTTTAGTACAAAAGGATACTGTGATGGATTCCTGCTATCCTAATATTGCAGTAGAATCTCAGACTTATGAATACCAGAGTTACGAACAGACTGGTCAACCACACTCCTTATTTGGAACAGGAAATACGTAATCAGGCAGCAGGAGAGACCAAAAAAAAATACAGTATACTACTGTGTTAAATGTACTTAAACATAAAGGGAAAGTTTAAGAAAAAGATTTGACCAGGTAAGGAAACTGTTTCTGTACTTTGCAATGTTTGAAAGAACAACCATAACATTTTTTTCAGAGTTATGAACATTTCAGAATTACGAACAACCTCCATTCCATTTATAACTCTGGGTTTCTACTGTACTTACGTTTTGCTGGAAACAAATGTATCTGAGAGCAAGGACAAAATTAAATTCCTAGTGTTTGTTTAGCCCAACAGGAATACCTCTTTGTCATTGTATTTGATGTATATGCACATACTGCAGCTGATTCCAGGTGGGAAATAAAGAAACACGGGGCTTTAGTAAAGTAGTAGCAAAGAACTAATACAAGCTAAGGGTAAGGCATTTCCGCTGAGTCCACAGCAAATTCTTTTCTGTCATACTATCATTAAACACACAGAAATCCAAATTGTGAGCAGACTCATTACAGAGAGAGAAGGAAGTGGCTCTATTTAAATGTTTTTATTTTCTTCAACAGAATGTAATGTGAAATAACATAGTATTGATGTATTTTTTAAAGCATATCTCCCATTGTTCCATAGCTTATCTATCTTGGTAACCGATTTCTAGTTGCAGAGATACATTACAGCAACAGTCAGCAACTATTAAAAGCAACAACAATAAATGCAACAGTCATCTCTCTGAATAGACACAGATGTAGTTATCTCCAAACGTCCATCTATGTTTACAGTAAATTCATAATGAGATTAAAACTCCATAGATCCTCATATCCAGCTCAGGAATAGTACATACATCCAACAAATATTCAGAGTATGGTGTTGCTCTTATCTTGACACACTGAATAGAAATTTCAACCTCATACCTCAGGGGTGATCCAGACTGCCAATAGATCATAGATAAGGTCCATGAACATATCCATGAACATAGATAAGGTCATAGAAATGTCTAGGAAGAAGAAGCAAGATTTGAACACAGTCTAGATATGTAGGACAAAGGAAAGAAGATATGGGGATGGTTCAATGGTGGCAGCATGAGAAATGTAGAGAAGGGATAGGAGGAAAACTATTATTTTGATTTTTGGTCATTTCAAGTTTAGTGGGAACAGGCATCCAGGAGAGGACATTAGAGAGAGGGCCAAGATGTGCTAGAGCTAGTCAGAAAATGTTATGGAACATTTCAACTTTTTCATTGAAATTTTTTGGGCACATTTTTAAATTTCAAATATATCTTAACCACTTTATCAGCTAGTAAAAAAACCAGCATGTTTACTAAGCATTTTTTCAAAGAAAAAAATTAGAAGTTCTGAACCAGTTATATGTGGGTGCTCCTCTATGGGGCTCCAACTGATTCCACAACCCCCTATGGCCCTGGCCTGTCCAGGTGTGTCTGCATTCTCCATGCACATAGATGTTTGATAGACAATTCAGAGAGGGAGATTTTCTCTTTGCACCCACGGTCTCAGAGATGCAGAATTCAGGCAGGGAATTGCCACCTCCATCACACTCTCTATCCGATTGGGGCTGAGGCAGAGTACCTACCCCACCTAGGCAGAAACATGAGTCTGCAGAATATTCCTAAGTCTACTTAGCAGACAAATAAGAGTTCATTTCCTAGTGTCCTTGGGCAGCTCACGCAACAGGAGGAGCCTTTATCATGATAATACTTTGTATTACTGCTAAAAGCGATAACATAGGTTAACTTTTGATTACCTGTTAATATCACTGAATAATCATGCTTCCAGCACTTACTCAACTGCATCAAGGTTTTCTTTCTTTTTTACAACAGGTGGTGAATTAGTGTCAGAAAATAAAAAGCATGTTATTTATTTATTCGTAATTCATTTTTATTTGAATTTTTTTTACATTATAAATCAGAGAGAGATGTGCTTCAGAGTCTACATGCAGGACAAATGGAGCCAGGAAGCTCTGGAGTGTCAATCCAAACTCTTCTACTGACTTCCTTTATGGCATTTGTCCTCTCTGCTTTCAGTTTGTCCGTTACATGGAGATAATTTGCCTATCTCATGGGAATGTCGTTAAGACCAATTAGTTGGGTATGGCTACACTGGCACTTTACAGTGCTGCAACTTTTTGCGCTCAGGGTGTGAAAACCCACCCCCCTGAGTGCTGCAAGATGCAGCTCTGTAAAGCCTCAGTGTGTAATCATGCAGCAGTGTGGGAGCGCGGCTCCAGTGCTGCACGCTTCACCCATAGAGGATGTGGTTTACATGCCAGCGCTGCGGAGAGCTCTCTCCAGCGCTGGCGCTCGCCACACTCAGAACACTTCAAAGTGCTGCCGTGGCAGCGCTTTCGAAATTTCAAAGTGTAGCCACCCTTAGTGTTTATAAAGTGCTTGAGAAGAAAGATTTGCAGTGTGAAGAACGCTGCAAAAACCGCCATGGAATTTTGGGCTGTATGTGCCAAGGCATCATGGTCCTGATTCATCCTTGTGTAAGGGGACTGTTATCCCCTTACTAACATCAGTGGAGGTGTTTGGTTGCTAGCTCCCAGCTCTAAAGGCGAGGGATCAATGGCAAAATCAGGACCCTGAGATGACAGTCCCAGGAACAATGGCAAGAGGCCAGTGCTCCGGTCAGCCTGATTGACAGGGTGGGCAGGCTAATCAAAGAGACAGAAGGCCAGGGTGGGTCCCAATCCTTCTGTGTGAGCTGGATTGCCTGGTCAGACAGAGTGGGGCTGAGCTAAGGAGAGCAGGAGCCCAATCTAAGCTACTAGGAGCAGAGCTGCAGCCCAAAAAGCAGGCACAGCCCAGAGAGCGCAGAACCTGGCCCTGGGGGGAGCTGCAGCAAAGCCAGAGCTAGAGGGGCCGACAAGCAGCCCAGGAAGCAGGTGAGAGCTGAGAGAGAGTTGCAGAGCAGACCTGCCCTGGGAAGCAGGAGCTGTAGCAACTGGAGCCAGAGAGGCCAGAGAAGCAGCCCAGAGGAGCTGAAGCAGAGCAGCAGCAGCAGCTGTGCTGAGGCAGTAGGGACGTGGGGCTGGAGCAGTCCAGAGCTGGATGCGGTGAGCAGCTGGGAAAGTGAGGGGACCCTGGCAGTGGGCCAGTACAGGGAGACGCCTCAGCCCAAGAGGCCCTTGCAGGCCACGACTTGGAGGGGTCTAATCCTGACAGAGTGGGGATGACACTGGGAGAAGGTCCTGCCACCCGAACCTGAGAGGTGTGGGCCACTGCCAGAGCAGTGCAACCCCAGTTCCTGCAGCACGTCAGTGCCTGAGAGGAGACGGGGACCTACAAGGAACAGACTGTGAACTGCCCTGAACTTCCAGAGAGACTGTTTGTAATGTTCTCTGCCACAGAGCAGAGTGGATGGATTTTCCTTTAACCTTTTCCATTTTTCCTCATCCTTCTTTTTTTAAATTAATTGTTAATTAAATAACTTGTATTTGCTCTAAATTGTATGTGATGATCAGTGGGTCAGGGAGGTGCGCAGTGCAAAGAAAGTACTCCGGAGTAGGGACACCCTAGCTCCTGTCCTGGGTGACCACAGCAGGGTTGGGGGTTGAGCCCCCCAGGAATCCTGGGTCCAGCCTTGTTGGGGTTACAAGGACTCTGCCAGACAGGAGAGTGGAAGGGGAGTCCTCAAGGGCAGGGAGGCCTCTGAGTAAAGGAAGTGGGAGTGAGGACTCAGATTCTTTCGCTAGCCCACTTCACCGGGGTAGTGCAGAAGCCAGGAAAGTTCTCCACAATAGCAGGACCATTCCCCCACTTACACTTGCTCTGGAGCTGAGCTTCAGAAAGGGACTGAGAGGGCAGACAATGGTAGTGTTGCTGTCTGTTTCATTCTCTGGTGCAGATGAAAATAGTTCTGAGGTCTCCCCTAACGTTCACTCCATGTACAAGGATCTGTATAGACTCCTAGTAGGGGGAGGATTGCCTGTATCTGGTTATACACTTGTCTGGAGGGCCCCCTACAATGAGAAGAATTCCCCTGGAGGGTCCTTACAGCTTTCATATATGTGACATAGCCTGTGCAAAGGGGCAGGAAGACACCAAAGAATTTGTTCTCATGTTAATAATCAGGGAGGTAACTGTCCTTTTTTGTTATGCCCTGATATGACTGTACCTGAAATATTGCATTCAGTGATGGACACCACACAACAAGAAATATATTAACAAACTGGAAAGAGTTCAAATGATCAAGGAATTGAACAGACTGATTTACAAAGAAAGATTAAAAGAGCTAAGTGTCAGAGGGGTAGCTGTGTTAGTCTGAATCTGTAAAAGCAGCAAAGAGTCCTGTGGCACCTTATAGACTAATAGATGTATTGGAGCACAAGGTTTCGTGGGTGAATACCCACTTTGTTGGATGCATGACATGCATGATGAAGTGGGTATTCACTCACGAAAGCTCATGTTCCAATACATCTGTTAGTCTATAAGGTGCCATAGGACTCTTTGCTAAAAGAGCTATATATATATATAGGCTCAGATTAATTCAGGGCAGGATAAGGTAACAGGCTACAAATATTTGAAAGATGTAAGTATCAAGGAAAGGAATAATTTAGTGTAGTACATGGTGACAGAAGAATAATGAAATGAAATTAAGAAAAAGAAAATATAAGCTGAATATCCAGTAAATCCTTCTTGGCAGTGAAATATCTTGTGTTTAAGGCA
Source organism: Chelonoidis abingdonii (assembly GCF_003597395.2). NCBI lineage: Eukaryota > Metazoa > Chordata > Testudines > Testudinidae > Chelonoidis > Chelonoidis abingdonii. The sequence continues at coordinate 106,966,950 of NC_133773.1, forward strand.
CTGGAGTAAGACTTAGGGAATGTCTATACTGGAGCTGGACATTGCAATTACCTGTTTGAGGACACATACCTGTACTAGCTCTGATCAAGCTAATGTTCTAAAAATTGATGTGTAGTTGTGGCAGCATAAGTGGCAGGTGGGCTGGCTGACCCTGAGTATGATCCTGTCTGAGATCCTAGCTATGTACTCGAGGTGACTAGCCCATTCCACTACTTTGTGCTGCTGCTCCACTGCTATTTTTAGTGCACTGGCTTGATCAGAAGAAGTGTGAGTGTATCTGCTCGACCTGGTCATTAACCATCCAGTCCTGACATAGACACACCCAGAGATCTGGGTTCGGTTCCCTGCTCTACCACATACTTCTTGTATGACCTTTCAGTGGGGCCTAGGTGCTTTTGAAAATCCCATTGTTAGGGGCTAAGTCTACACATGCCTCCTGGAGGGCAGCCCTTTGTGCCAAGATTCTGTGTGACTTCAATGAAAGGGAGTGTGCCTGCACGGATCCATTTGCAGGATCAGGACCTTAATCTCTTCATGCCTCAGTTTTCCTTCTGTAAAACAGAGATAATAGCAGCTTTCTAACACAGAGGGGTGATATGAGGATATGCTCATTAATAAATGGTGAAGCTGTCAGATACAGTGATGATGAGAAAGGTGTAAGTACCTTGATAGAGAATAGAATAGATAGGTCAGTCTAATTTGTTTCTTTTTAGGGATTCCCCACCCTTTAAATACAGTTTAAGAATACAAAGAACAATTCTTCATGGATAGAGAATGGGTTTGATGATGTAATCAATCCTTTCTACCTCTGATTTCAAAGATTGTATGAAAGGTACTATATATGAAACTTAGTATTATAATAGCCTCGTGACGGGGGGATTGTGTGTGAATTATTTTATCATTATAGGAATGTCTAGTTCTCTGCAGTTGCAAAGACCCCAAATTTTCCAGTATTTTTAATTTAATGCTAGACTCAGAGCAGAGAGCATTCTAGACTCAGAGCAGAGAGGTTTCAGAGTAGTAGCCGTGTTTGTCTGTATCCATAAAAAGAATAGGAGTACTTGTGGCACCTTAGAGAATAGCAAATTTATTGTAGCATAAGCTTTCGTGGGCTACAGCTCATTTCATCGGATGCATGTAGTGGAAAATACAGAAGGAAGATATATATACACACACACACAGAGGGAACATGAAACAATGGGTGTAGAGAGGCTTTTTCTGGGCCAGCAGGAGAAAGAAAATCCTCAGGTCATGTAATGATTGCCTCTCCATTTTCCCTCCTCTTCCTATAGGCATGTGGAGGGGAGAAGGTGGGACTCCTTGGATCAATGGATCAGTGGATTAATCTAAAAGACTCCCATTATATTTGAATACACTCTGCTGTTTTGTTACATTTTCTCAATGTGCATTTTTTATACCATGAAGCTCTGAGTGATGATACCATTTCTGTCTATTGCCAGATTAGAAACAATATAAATATTAGATATTGAATGGGCCAGGTCCCCAGCTGGCATAAATTAGTATAACTCCAATGAAATCTATTGTACTACAAATATTTACACAAGATAAGGATCTTGCTGTCTGTATCCATGACAAACTGAGTGTTATTTATAATTCAGTTATATAGGTTTATATATTCACTATACACTTGATAAAGTTAAAATCACTACAGGGTTTTGTGGACTCAAACATTTGTACATTTTAGTAGATGTAGAAAAGAAAACTATTCTTTTCTGTTTGTTCCCACAAACATTGGCATGATCTCTTCCAGATATCTGCAATCAGTAACTGTTCTGGGATTTTGCCAGGGGTTCTCAATATCAGTTGTTGCTTTAATCTGGCTCAAGCTATGAATTATTTCCTAGGTTTGAGCAGCCTCTAAATTATTGTTCCATTAAGGTCATAAAGTTAATCCCTTGAACATACTTTTACAACCAATAAATACGCTGTGCTGTGAATCATTTAGAGTATTACCAGAAGCGCTTTCTATTGATACAACACTAAACGAGATATTCCATCAAATATATATAAATATAAAGAAATATTCCTCTAACATATTCTGAAACTGTTTAAAACAAACTCACTATATATTACTGAAATGCATTGTATGTGATAGTTTTGATACAGCTGTTTATGAGTTACATTCCTTGCAAACAAGGCCTATGTTACCACAGGCTAGGAATGTATCTTAACTAAATTTGAATGAATATGGGCCCTGAGACACACTTTACTCCAATTTTATTTTTTATATTGTGCTATTGTGCCACATTAGAACTGATTTTATTGCTGGAAAGGCATACTTTTTCTAGCAACTAAATCAAACTCTAGACAAAGCAAGAATTGTTTGTGTGACTATCTATAAAGTTATATCTCACAGGTATTGTGTCTGAAACATAAGTTGTTATATATATATCACATTACTAAAATCAACCCCTTTGCCAGCCAATGAAATACTATAGTCACATTTTTCACACCTATGATGTCATTGAGGGACTTTAAAAGAATGTCAACTGGTAGAGCAGTTATCCAATACAACAGTGGTATAACACTAATTTAAAGTAAATAAAATGCTGTGATGGAGTTTAAATACCTCACACTGACACTGATAGGGCTAAAGGGAGTGGAGAGCTCAGTTAGTGTGTGTGTGTGTCTGTGTCTGTGTATGTGTAGTAAGGCTAATGGATGAGATCCAGCCAGGATGGAGCTGGGCTTCAGGATAGAAGGAGGTTAGAAGCCTTGAGAGTGGGGAGAGGAAGAGTAGGTCTTGGGATCATCTCCCAAGAGAGGCACACCGGTAAAAGGTCAGGCAAGACTCTGAGAAGGCACACAGGGGGAATGATATCCTATGATGGGTCTTGATTAAAGGGCAGGAACTGGACCTCCTTGGCAGGGCTGGATTAATGCAGGGGCTTTGGGGGCTGCAGCCCAGGGCCTTGGGCTAAGGGGGTCCCCGCAAAAATAAATCCATAATTATATACTATCAGTGGTCACCAACCTGTTGATCATGATTGACTGGTTGATGCTGGAGCCTCTGCCAATCGATCGCGATCTCTAGGCAGCTAAAAGTCCAGCTGCACAGCAGGACTCAGGCAGGCTGCCTGCATGCTCTGACCCCATGCTGCTCCCCAAAGCGGCCAGCTGCTGGCATGTCTCTTCAGCCCCTGTCGGGGGGCTGGAGAGGAGGCTCTGCACACTGCCCCCACTCCCAGCATCATCCCCACAACTCCCATTGGCCAGGAACCAGCCAATGGGAGCTGAGAGGGCAGCAGTTGACTCACCGTGGTACGTCGATCTAAGTACATCAGTACGTTATTCACTTAGCTGAAGTTGCATAACTTAGATCGATCCCCCACCCTAGTGTAGACCAGAGCTGAGGATTGATCCACCCTGCACCCTTATATCAGAATAGTTGCATCTCTCAGGGTTGTGAAAAAACCACTCATCTGAGAGGCTTAGTTACACTGACCGACCCTCGGCCTGGATAGCACTAGTTCAATGGAAGGCTTCTTATGTTACCACCTCTAGGTGAAGTGAATTAACTACAGCAATGAGAGAACCTGTCCATTCACTGCAGTGAGTGTATACACTGATGCGCTGTGGCTTTGTAGCTGTCGCATTTTAAGTGTAGACATAGCCTGAGAATCAGGCCCAAAGAGTTTAATACTGAAACCCCAAAAACTTTAGATCCATTTAAAAACCATGCTGTCAAAAAACAAAATGTTCAATTTTTGCTGTACAAGAACCAGCTATGCTTTTTATTTCTTCTTTAGCACTCTGGGGGCTTAAAAATTGACCTGTAGCACTCAGAAAACAAATGGCTACCCTGTGATTGCTTGCTAGGAATTGAAAGAGTGATGCTTTCAAGGAGAAGTTACAATTTCTGAGTTACCTTCTTCCTCCAAATAATTAAATAAAAGAAAAAACAGACTATGGTTAGAAGCTGTGACACAAACTGACAAAAGCTTTAAAAGTGAAAATCCATGCTTAACACTCACACTGCTGGAAAAGAAGAAAAAGACGAACCTGTGCAGTGATCATCTTGAATTTCTTGCCTTTAGAAAAGGCACAAGAAACTGACAGAAGCTAGAAAACCATTCTTATATGGAAGGTAAAACATGTACTTTTTTTTTTAAACCTGAGGCAGAGTTGCAATCTATTGGGTAAAAAAGCATTTACACCCACCCACACGTCTATATCTTTTTTTTAAAATATATGTTTTGTACATTTCCCAAAAGAATTAAATGTTTTTTTCTGGTATTCTATTATAAGGTGAGGGTTGTTTCACACCACTAAGTTGCTTGCAATGGTAAATAAGCTCTGATTTGAAACAGACCTACTAAAAACAAATATAAAATGGCTAAGACTATAGCAAGTTCACGGTAGCATTCTCAGTAGTAAAGTCTGCAAAATAGTTTCAACTAGAACTCCAATTTTCATATGCTCATAATGTTCTCAAACACTGATTTTGGAGTCTGAAATTTTTCCATACTTGTTATTTTTTGAAGATTTTTTTTTTTAAAGAAAATGTTTTGGCAAAGTTCCTTAAACTGTTCTTGAGTTGGAGTTGGCGGGGACGAAAATACTTATTTTAACTTTTTAAAAATCCAACCAAACAAATCACTGGTAAAATCTTGGTCCCTTTAAAGTCAAGGGGAGCTTTGTCATTGACTTCCCTGGGTCCAGAAAATCACCCTTGTTTTTAGACAGAGCTACTGCAAAAATGGCTGGAGTGGCATACATATCAGTATTACTGCAATCTTGCCCTTCATTATTTTAAACACCAATGAGGTTGCTCCACTTTAGTTAACAATTAGTAACAAGCAAATAATATAGGAGTGCCAGCTTCTAACACTTTCCTTGGGCTACGTCTACACTAGTGACTAAACTTGTGTCTGTGCGCATTCTTGTGCCATAAGCCTTCTATTTTTCACACCTAAACCCCAGAAGCATGTGTCTGAAGATGAGTAGAAGTGAGTAAGCTAGTACACCGGAGGGATCTGGATGAATACGTCTTAGGTTATGGCATGGCCCCATGCCTGTGCCAATTTGAAGTGTGGACATTCCTGATCTATAAATGTTCCTTTCCCCTCATTTACATTGGTAATAGTGAGCTGTGATGACCACATCAGAATAACTTTCTACTGCATTCTTTACGCATCAATAGAGGTGAACCTGAATCTGCTCCAAAAGCAGCCACCTCGCCCGATTGATCACATGAGGGTGCCGATCAAGGTATACTGTCCTCCACAACTTCACCTGGAATAGCAGGAATTTTCACCTGTATCAGAAAATTTCCTGGATGCTGGAGCAGGTTAAGATTGAGTGAACTTCGGCCCAGTGCCAGGAACACACAATACAGGAGGGCAAAATCCTCCAAGAGTTGTTCTGAGAGAGCTTTTTGTAACTGTCCTTTCTACAAGGAGCTTGACTGGTTGCTGTCAAGGACTCCCAGTACAGAGCCTTGAACTGGCTCAGAAGCCCCTCCTTAACCCTACTAGCTCTGTTTTCCAATGGGATGCTGATGAGGTCCAGGGCAAGGAGGCAAAGCTGATGGTAAGGGATAACCAGAGGACAAAGAGTATGTGATTCTGTACCTCTGTGTGGAGGAACCAGGTGAGGAAGCTCCGCCAACAAACCCAAGGAGGAAGCTACACTGCGGCACAAACCAGAACCTGAGGCTAGTAAGTTACAGAGGATTCTCCATCAGTATCCCATCTTGCTGTCATGGTAAATTCCTGATTTTAAGATTGCCTGAAGTACTGTGAACTGACTTTTCCTCACTGGATAAGATTCTATGCATTGCTATGTCTCTGGGAGTTTGAACTGCAGTGCTGAAGTCACAGCATTTTCGTGCATCATCCCTTTACCAAACCCATCCAACTTTCCTACTTCCATCCAGCTCCAACTCCGCTTCACCTTGAAATGGTTCCTAAGCAAGACAAAGTTATAAATCATCAATTGATTTCTGATGAACCACTGTTGTACATAAGGCTAAAGCTATATCTTCGAAACAAATTATTTATGAAAAACCATTATGTCCCAGCATCTGTGCATTTCTTGGCCAGCAGTCCCACCTCCCAGCACCACACAGACTTAGAGATGGGGTGGGTTAGAAAGTTCCCTGTTGGGTTGGGATGGTTGTAAAAAACTTATAGTTGGTTATCTAATCTTAGTAACAGCTGTCCATTGTCCCATGGAAGTTTTCATAGTTTCAGTGCTTCTCACACCCTGTATTCACAATCTTCCTGTCCCCTTACAAACAAGAGCTGCACAGAATGGGGGTGGATTTTGCAGGTGGAGGGAGGTGAGTAAGTGTGGAATGGGGAAGGGAACACAACAGAGTTGTAGACCATTTTGGTTGTGTGAGAAAAAGTTAATCACAGCAGACCTTTCTCCCTTGGAAGATTACAAAATTATTTCTGACCCTGGTATCTGGCCGCTCCCTGTACTGAGCCAAGCTACATATTCTGGGGGGGATGGGCATGGGGAAGATTCATTCTGGTGGTTCAATAAACACAGTGCAGTGTCCCTTTACAATGGACATATGGGGACTCGTGGTGCCAATCTGAAACTTCAGGAAACAAAAAAAAGCTGCAGCGTCTTTCTTTTTCTCTCCATTTCACTCATGTTAATCAGGCACAGGAACAAGATTTTCTGGTAATACCAGGAGTCAGGCTGGGTGGGCGGTGTTCATGATTCACATATCCCTTTTCACAGAAGCTCTGTATATTAGCTGACAGTGTAGTCCATTTCTAGTCAAATTGCTTCCTCGTCCTGTAAGCATATTTTAGCAAATTTCAGGTGTAGTAGAAGCTCTGGCTGGGACTTGAGGTTGAGTGGCAGTGAAAAGCTGTTTTGTACACCTTCGTAACTGATCAAACCCCTCCGTTCAGCAGTATGTAGAAGGGTGACCATCAGCAATCTATGCCAGAGAGATGTTTCTGCTAGATCTCCTACGCAGGACTGGAAAGTCACTTTTCTTTTCCATTGAAAATGAAAACTGCATTTTGAATTTTTAAAAATATCAATTAATGTATCTTACTATTAGCAGCCCCTGCTCCTTCTTTATGGCCTGCAAAACTTGTCTGAGAACCAAAGGTAAACAGTCCCTATAGTGAGCCAGTGTGGCTCCCCTCCAGCCCAGAGGAGGAAGAGCCCAGCTAGAGGCCAGGGTGGGCGGAGCTAAAGAGCGCTGAGCCCACCCCTCAAAGGGTCAGGCGTTGACCCGGAAGTATAAAGGCCGGCCCTCAGAGCTCAGTCAGGCCCTAGCAGGCCGAGTGAGCAGATGCCCCTCAGGGAGCTCGAGACTGGGAACCTCCTGCAGCCCAGGACAGCCACCCAGACTGGCCGGAGCTCCCCCGCGCCCGCTACCCGGAGGAGCCACCGGAGCTACCACCCAGCCCTGGCCGCGACGAGCCCATGCTCCTGGACCCTGCAGAGGCTGACGTCAGGACCTAGGTAGGCCCCGAGGGGGAGTATGGAAGTGGCCCGGGGGCAGCAGACCCCAGTCTGGCGGCAGCCTTACCAGAGCCTATGTCAGTGTGTTGCAGCCAGGATCCCCACTGACTAAGCAACGGATCCTCAGCAGCTGCCAGGGCCCCGGGCTGGGACACCGTGGAGTGGGAGGGCCTGCGTCCCCCCTGCCACCCCATCTTGGGGTGGCAGACCCCCCCGCCCTCTGGCCTGAGGAGGCCGAAGCCTGTTATTGTTGCTCAGCCCTGCCCAAGGGCCTGAGCTTCCTGCCTCAGTGTTTGCTGCCCCGCCCTGACCGAGGGCCAGGCTTATAGCGGTTTTTATGGCTCAGCTCTGCTGAAGGGCCTGAGCTCCCCTTGCCCCCACAGGGCAGGTGATTGCAGCATGGACTGCCGGGCTATTTCCCAGACCCACCGGTGTGTAGTGAACCGGCATGGCTCCCCTCCTCCCCCCGGAGAGGGTCGAGCACCGGCTGCGCTCTTGTACAGTCCCATTCCTGGAATGCTGACAAGTATCAAAATTGTGGCCATCTTCAGCAAAGTTATGTTTCTTTCACAGGAAAAAATATATAATGCTACTCTTCCCTTTGAACTGGCAGGACCTTCAGCTCCCAGGAGGGAAACCATTGTGCCAGGGGAGTGCAGCAACACACCAGAGACATCAGGGGCAGATGGAGAAGGACCCAGGACTAGCTGCTCACAGGAATGGACAGGAGAAACCCAGAGCAGTTTGAATTTCTCAGGACATGGGAGCAGTGTCTCACCATCAGAAAGAGATATTGATCCGGTTCCTGGAGCAGCAGGCACATCATAGTGATCAGGAGCATTCTCTAATGGAGAGGCTTACTGAACCATAATAATTTTCAACCATAGTAGGGATTAGGGCTGTATAACAACTGTGAAGCGGGGTTAGCATGGGTGACAATGAACAGTTTAACACAACCCTCACAAAGCTATGTGGCACATACTTGTGGGGCTGTTGCATCTTTATGTGCATTTCCAGCAACTGTATAGGCAGGTGTCACCTGCTGCCTCCCTCAGTGCCAAGATGTATGCACATATGACTTCCCTTATTTCCTTTGCTCTCTGGGAACCAGGACTAGATACATATGGGTGGGATCTGATTGTCAGTTCACAGTTTGTAAAACAGACTTGTCCTGAGCCCATTTGGGATGGAAGCTCTCCCCATGACACTTAGAAATGCTATGAAGTGCACAGCAGGTGACAACTGTACAAACAGTGTTTGGCACTCTGACATCCAGATGAGTGTGTAGGCAGCAACAATGAGATTGCCAAATGCCCACTCCATGACTTTTCTGCAGTTACAGAACTTGTAATTTAATTCCCCTTTTTGAGGGTCAGTGTTGTTTGGGTACAGTTTCATGAGCCAAACTAGGAGCAGCTAGGTGTGGTTCCCCCAAAATACCAGTTTTACAGACCACTATACAGAACAATATCATTTTCTGGGGAATGAAGTCCCTTCTGTTGCCTTCAAGTACAATCTTGATCTCCTTGGCACACTGCCATCATGAACCTTTCCTGTGTTTCCCACATTTGTACTCATGAATCTACCTCTGTGGTCCATCAAGCCTTTCAGAACAAAGGGTTAGTAACATTTTTGGTTCACATACTCACTTGCCCCTTTTGGTGGGCAAAATATTAGAATGTAGGAACCAGTGATGGCCCACACAGTTTGGTAACTTCATCCTCTCAAATCTAGCTGTTATTTCTGGAACTTTTCCTATGATAACTACCCATGGGTAGATCAGTGTTAATTGCCTCACAAAATTGCATGACCATGATGCTGACAGTAGCCTTTCTAACCCAACAGTGGTGTGCAATGCCCTGATAGCAGTCTGTGTAGCTAGCTTTCATAGAGCAATAGCCATCTACTTCTGAACTGGTTAGGGTTCCCTGAACTGAATGGCACTAGAGGTTTGGTACAAACTCCTCATGCAACTCCATGAAGGTTGTTAGCCTCATTTGGAAGTTCTGAAGCCAGGGGTGGTCATTCCAGGTTTCCAAAACATTGTGATCCCACCAAAGCATGCTGGTTCTCCTGTACCAGAAGCAATGGTCCACCCAGGGACAGACCATGTCAATACTGGCATTCACCATCTCTGTACCATGTGAGCTGAATGAATTGTTATTGACTGTCAAGGTCAGATATCTTTGATGTGTCAAAGTTCTGCCCAAATTCCATCCAGTATCTCACTGATCACCTACTCCACTGCATAAACATTTGTCCTGCAATAAAGAGCAGGAGTATAACCAGTTCATCATCCCATGACTCCATGTGTTGCATCCATTTTTGCAGGGCATAACAGTGAACTGCCATCAGCAAATGTATGGGGGGCAGTACCAATAACACGCAGCAAAGTCATTCCTAGACTGTCTCCCTGTCCATAGAAAACCTTGGGATTCCACACTGAAGCACTAACATCTTATAACAACAGCATCAATGTGGATGTGGGTGCACACCTGTACACAGCATTATACCTGTGTCCAGCACAGCATAATGTGGACACTCAATGCAGGAATCGGAAACTGTGCATGTTCCAGTACTCAGGTCTGTACACTTGCATAGACATAGCCTTTTCTGGATGTTAGCCTAAAACTCTGAGGTACATCTGTGTAATTCCATTGGCTCTCTGTCCTATAATGCCCATAGGAGCATTTGATTCTCTCCCTGTGCATTTTTTATAATGTTGTCATGATGACCACAGTCTTGCTGCCATTGAAGTAAATAACTCCCATTCACTCTGGGCCTGATTTATCATTGTCCTGCACCTTGGATAGCCATTTACAACAGTGCAAAGTGAGTTTCAAATACTACCATTCTGTTTTGCAGAGCAGCGATGAATCAGACTGCTTATTGCTAGCAGGATCAGGCCTTGGAGGGGTTGGAGAGAGTAACATGTGAGCCACAGCATGTTTAAGCATTTCATTATATTTTTGCCCTTTGAATTTTTTCAATAAACTCCAAATGTTACCCCAGATGAGAGGGATCTCATACCTTTATGTATGTTGATGAACATTCCTTAAGATTTGTCAGGAATTTTGTTAGCCTGTACATAATTACCCTGAAGTCTTGCATCTAGGTAATGGTTTCTCCATTACATACGACCTGGCCTTCCAAATTAAGGACAAACTATCCATGCAGGGTAGCATAGATATTCACACATGCAGGAGAGCTGAATACTGAAACGAAATTGCAAGTTTTAAATAAGCATTTTGTCCATTGTCTGCATTTCCTCTGCTATGTGGAAAATGGAGGGTGACCACTAAAAACCTTCTATTTTTTCTTTTGTTTTTTAATCATAACATGGCATCTGAGATAGTAATTTTGAAATAGTAAATTGCACATCTATAATATTTCCCATCTGAATGTTTCAAAACACTATACAAATAGTAATTAATTTAGCCTTGCAACACTCCTAAGATAAAGGCATATATTATCACTGCCTTTATATATGGGGAAATTGAGGCACAGAATCTTTGAGTAACTCTCTCAAGGTCATATAAGGAGTCTATGGCTGAGTGAGGAATAGAATTCAGTTTTCTTATGCTTTAGGCACAGAACATGCTTCCTCCCCTGCTGAAAAATACGAAAGCTTCTTCCAGGAATTAATTGCTTCTTTGGACTTTTTTCCTTTTCACTAGGTTCTCTTCTTTATCTGTTCTGGGCCTCAGTAAGGGCAGATTCTCTGTGTGAGGAAGAAAATTACAGAAAGAGAATTATATGGAATATGTTTTTCGTATCAGATTCTTACATCCGTACCTCAAGAGTTTATGCAAGCTAGCACCCTGTTTAGTGCTAGCAGGAGTTTGTTCTGCATATGCCAGCGCTGTTCAAGTGACTAAGATTTAATACATTAGCGCACCTCTTAGAAACTCATGAGACTCAGTGACATCCCTAATCAAATACTCAGCCAGCATTTGATGTTAACTTCCAGCCTTCTGAATATGTGTTGTGATTATAGCCACGCTGATATTCAATATGAGGGGTTCCCTTGTGCCAGCAGAGCACTGCTAATATTGTAACTTTGATCAGAAATGTCATCCTGAGTAGGGTCTCTTATAAACTGATAATAGCTAGCTCCTGTGGAATTTATACATGGAGTTCTTATATGAAATACAGGATCACAATACAAGATTATCTGCTTAGCAAATAAATTATCCATGGACCATAAAGGGCATCATATAATTGTAAATGTTTAGAAAAGAAACATTCTTTAAAAAAATCAATATAATTAAAGCTGCTTAAAAAGCATCATGTACTGAATATGTTCCTTCAATGAATAACATTACAGGGCTATGTGTCACATCTTGCCAGTGCAGCACAGATGAGCAAAGCCACTGACAGGTGCATCCTCAGTCAAAGAAAAACAGTGGTGCCCAGCAGGTTTATGTGCAGCAAATCACTGGAAGGATGCAGAACAGGCCTCCCTTTGCAGCTCCTCTGATCATACTAGCTTGCTGTCATCAGCACTTGTTGGTGATAGCTTCTTATGCCGACTTTGGGGCTAGATTAAACTTTTTTTCACTTTCCCCATGCCCTGGGTGTGAGCTATACACTCTAGTACATTCGTTTTGCATAAAACTGAGGATATTTTTGTTAACCAGGAAGATATGCTGGATGCTTACATGACAGGAAGAGGCTTTCTATGTCCTCTGTGCTTCCCCTTCTTCTCTCCCCATGTGCCCAACACTCCACTGACCCATTAACCCAAAATATTCAGAACACAATTTTCATATCAGTAAAGGAGGTAATTAACATGCTTAACTGGAGAGTGTGGGAAAAGATTCAATTTACCAAGAGGAGGCTGTGTGCACCAAGGATGAAGAGGAATTTCTTACTCTCCCTTCTCCTTTCCACATTGTACAAATTTAAAACTAGGAAAGAAATGACTTGGATAAAGTTTAAAGCTGGAAAATTACAAATAAAAAATCCCAAATGGTCAGATCTGTAGATTTTTTACTAATATTCTGAGGAAGAGGTGGTGGAAAATTTAAAACTGGACTGGAAAAGAACACTAGAAAATATAGTGTAAGGAATATTCCAAGATTGTCTGGGGGAACAGAAGAGCTGAGGAAGCAGTGTGGTGGTGGAGGGGGGAGGGCTGAAAGTACCACTACCTTAGCACAGTGCCATTTATACCCCCTGTGCTGCTGGCTCAGAATCCTTGATCAAGTGACACAGACCATTTTGTTAAATAAGCCAGCAAGAGAAATGTTTCCTCCCCCTTCCCCTAAAATGCATAGGAAGGAGTACTGTGGAAAGGGATCTGCGGTCATAGTGGATCACAAACTAAATATGAGTAAACAGTATAACACTGTTTCAAAAAAGGCACACATCATTCTGGGATATATTAACAGAAGTGTTGTAAGCAAAACATGAGAAATAATTCTTTCACTGTACATAGGGTGACCAGATGTCCTGATTTTATAGGGACAGTCCTGATTTTTGGGTCTTTTTCATATATAGGCTCCTATTACCCTCCACCTCCGTCCTGATTTTTCATGGTTGCTGTCTGGTCACCCTAGCTGTACTCTGCACTGATTATGCTTCAGCTGGAGTATTTTGTCCATTTCTGGATGCCACGTATCAGGAAAGATGTGGACAAATTTGAGAAAGTCCGGAGAAGAACAACAAAACTGATTAAAGGTCAAGAAAACATGACTATGAGGGAAGGTTGAAAAAATTAGGTTTGTTTAGTCTGGAGAAGAGAAGACTGAGAGGGGATATGATAAGTTTTCAGGTACATAAAAGATTGTTACAAGGAGAAGAGAGAAAAATTGTTCTCCTTAACCTCTGAGGACAGGACAAGAAGCAATGGGCTTAAACTGCAGCCAGGGCGGTTAGATTGGACATTAGGAAAAGCTTCCTGACAGTCAGGGTGGTTTAAGCACTGGAATAAATTGCTTAGGGATGTTGTAAAATCTACAATGTTGGAGATTTTTAACAGCAGGTTAAACAAACACCTGTCAGAGATGGTCTAGATCAGGGATCAGCAACCTTTGGCCTGCAGCCCACCAGGGTAGGACCCTGGTGGGCTGGGCTGGTTTGTTTATCTGCTGCATCTGAAGGTTCAGCCAACTGCAGCTCCCACTGTCCGTGGTTCACCGTCCCAGGCCAATGGGGGCTATGGGAAGCAGCCGCTAGCACCTCCCTTGGCCCACTCTACTTTCCGCAGCCCCCATTGGCCTGGACCGGCAAATTAGGGCCAGTGGGAGCTGCAGTCGGCTGAACCTGCAGAAGTGGCAGGTAAACAAACTGGCCCAGCCCACCAGGGGGCTTACTCTGGCGGGCCATGTGCCAAAGGTTGCTGATCCCTGGTCTAGATAATACTTAGTCCTGCCATGAGTGCAGGGGACTGGACTAGATGATCTCTTGAGGTCCCTTCCTGTCCTACTATTCTATAATTGTATGAAAAAAATTGCATGTGCCCTAGGCCTAGAATATCCTGAATCAAAGACATCTTTTCTATACATAAAATTATCATGATTTTAAAGTCAGTTATCTTGTGTCATCAGAGGGCTGGAAATGGAAAATTGTCAGCTTCTCAATGGATTCCAGCACTCACTTCTGACCCAGAAGTGCGTAAGATTTTGAACTTTAAAATCATGACATTTTTAAGTACAGAAAAGCTACGTAAGCTACATTTAGACTCATGGTAATCAGTGTGTCTGGATTTACAGGAGGAGGCATGCAAAACCTTTAAGAATGATTACAATTCTTTATATTATTTTAAAATGTGTTTCCTGTAATCTATGTGGCATATGCAGAGTATATTATGATGTAGTAGAAGGCTTTTATCAGCATGAGCTTGGTACAGCTGCAATGCTCAGACATGGCAAAGTCATTAATAAATTATGCAGGTTGTTACAAATAAGTGTCAGCATTTTCAGATGGATGCACATACATGTGCACGAACATATGTGTATATATATTGTCTATCTAGATCACACACCCTGGGATCAAGCCTCATAACAATCGGATCATTTAAGTTCTAAACCTTTGCAATATAGAATCATAGGACTGGAAGGGACCTTGAGAGGTCATCCAGTCCAGTTCCCTGCACTCATGGCAGGACTAAATATTATCTAGACCATCCCTGACAGGTGTTTGTCTAACTTGTTTTTAAAAATCTCCAATGATGTAATTTCTACAACTTCCCTAGGCAATTCATTCCAGTGCTTAACCACCCTTGCAGATAAGAGATAAGTATTGTAGACTGAAAGAGATTTATTTAATTTTAATTACGAATAAATTCAAAAGATAACTGGAAAAGCCCAAGAAAGGAAATTAATAAATGGAATATGTTGTTTTAAGCACTACATCAGATTTGAGGAAATCAAAGTTTTGGGGAGGATTTAATGAAGAACATGCAATTTAGCTGTACTGAGAGTAAAGTCAGAAGGCACCATTCTGATCCAGGCTGCATAATTCAGTCAAAGATGGCATGATATGTGTCTCAGATATGTTCTAGGGGGATGAAATACTATCAGAAAGGAGAGTTTAAATTCTCTCTTTTATACATTTACTGTCTGTAACTGTATCTAATCTTGCAAATTAATGAACCTATGGAGATCCTAAGTACAAAGTTACTCAACAAACCTTTTATTTAACTGTTGTAAAATTTGCTGTGAGCACTACATTTATTGAGTAGAGTAGTGTCAAATCCAAGACTGAAATTTACTGCATGTTACAAAAGCCATTTCCAAATTATAGCTGGTCTATTCTCACAACAGTGGGAATTCAGAACTACCTGTATTAAGCAAACAAGAAACCTTAATCTTATTAAATTACCTGATCCTGTAATATCAGGGAAAACTCCTGTGCAAGAGGACTCTACCATGTGCTCTGCAAAGCCTCTGTGGCCAGTATCCACAGCTTCTGTGTGAGGGTGCAGTATGAAGATGTAAAAGGGGCAAGGCAAGTGGGTCTCTATACAGCAGGAATCCACATGGTGACAAACTCATGTCCAAGAGAAACCAAGGAATCAAAATAAGATGTTGCATAAAGGAAAAAACACAGAATAGTAATGGAAGAGCAAGGAAAGATATAGAAAAATGTGGCAACTAGAAACAGTAAAAAGATAAAAAAGTAAAAGTCTATGAAGACTTTCAAGTGAGTCTCCAAAAGTAGATGTATTGCCCTTGAGGAGGAGAGGGGGTGAAGCACACTGAGAACAGGCAAAAGACAGATAGAAACTTGACCTATGGTCAAGAAGAATGGAATGAAAATGAGTCACCTCAAAGAAAGAGGCAAATAATCCTGAGTGGTGATTTCTTAAGGAGGAAGCTACAGCCAAAACAAGTGGGGCCCTGATTATGAATACAGGATGGGATGGTGCTTCCTAGATACTAGAAGAAATAATATAAACTACAAGTGCCCAATGTAATACAGAATGCTAGATCTCACTGATTATGTCTTATGTGGGAAAAAATAACACCAAAAAGAAAGATTTTATATGACTTTGAAAGACTTCCAGGAATCAGGAAGATAACTAATAAGGGAAGAGCAGGTGATCTTCTCACAGGTTCTTCCGATGCTAGCCCCTAGTGAAGGAGATTGATACTGAAGACTAAATGATAGAGTGACTAGTGGTGCAGGGAGAAAGATTTTGTATTTTGAGAGCATTGGAATACCTTCTATTATGAGAATATTTGGTTTAGAAGATCACTATTTAAGGAAAAGGTGTATTGACCACCTGGGTTCAAAACTTATTAACTTGGCCAGTTGACCTCTTAAGTAGGTAGGAAAAGGGGAAAAAAGGAGCTGTCACTGATCTGAGATGATTTGACACGGACTTCATATAAAAGTAAAGCAGAAGGTAAGTTACAATTATTATTTTAAAAATATTTTTAGTCCTATCCTTGATTTGACTGACTTATTCCATACAGAACATAGGACCTTCACCACTGCACTGAGCTGAGCAATAGCATAGGTTCCTATAAAAGCTTTGTTTCTTTCAGGGATGGGTCATTAGCCCACTCCCAACTCCCTACCAGGAGGACCGGTGGACTGCCTTTGGCCTGGCTCCTACCCTTCGACTTCTGTGTCATAGCTGGAACTAACAGTTATACTCCTGCCCACATAGCACTCAGGGCTATGACAGCATGGAAGCCTTCCTACCACATCAAGGTGCAGTCCAGGGGGAAGGAGACCTATCTTTAGTTCCTCTTAAATCATAATTAGATAATACACAGCATAGATATTATTCAGCAAAATGAAACAGATGCACAACTTCTGCAAATGTACCGAAAATTTTAAACAGTATGTGAAAACTTATGGAAGAATAATTTCAAGAAACAATTATTAGCACTTCAGTGAATAAAAGCTCTTTGTTAACATTTTTCTTCATTTTGGTAAGGTAGTTGGGAAATGAATTGTACAGTGGAACTGTATCAATGTAAGCATGGAATACCACAATTCAGTAGCATCTTTACTGGTACATAAAATGTATTGATAGCTATTTTCTTTGTCCATTAGACAAATCTTTAAAATCCATATAACTTCCTTTAGCACTCATGCACTTTCATAAATGGAAACAAACAAAACAAAAAGGAATCTCTATACGTAAATAATTAAAATCAGAGTTTTATAGTAGTGGCAGAATTTAGCAGCTAAAATGCCATGAGATTAGACCAATAAAATATATAATATATCATATAATATATATATATAAATATCACTGGAGATGAAATGCTGGACCTTTGTGGAATATCAGAACTTTGCATATTTATATATGCAGAATACTAAAACATCAATCAGGATTGATGCCATTGGGCAAGATGTTACACAAACTATAGAAAACCAGTCCCTGCCATGAAGAATTTACAAGCTAAGAAGAGTTTAAAGTGTCTAATTCAGATTTAGACTGGAAAGTGGAGATTTCCCTTCAGTCCCAGAGCAGATTCTTTCATTCTAGAGCACTGAACAGAAGACACTTGCTATCTGGGTTTGGATTACCTCAGAGACTTCCATTGGCTAAAGAGTTCAAGCCAGATTCTGATCTCAGTTCCATAAGTGTAAATTTGACACAATTTCATTTACTTCACTGGAGTTACTCTTGATTTAAGATGGCATAACAGAGATCAGAATTAGGCTCTGGATGTTTACAGGCTCTTGGCTTAAACTAGCAGGTGCTGATGGCAGGATGTTCATGATGAGCTGCCTTGTAATGAAACTTGCTTCCTGTCATTGTCCAGCAGAGTACTGATGGCCGTCAGGGAATGCTGCAAGATTTGCTTATTTTCCCAGGCTTTTGAAGGAGCACAGAAGACTTAAATAAGGGTAGAATTTGGTTGGTGATGAAGGGAAGGCTTATGGAAATTGTCTTATTTTAGTAAGTTTAGAGGACTTTTTGCCCTCATGAGATTTTGTATTTATGTATATTAATTGTTTTGCATCTAGAGCTCTGGATCAGCATTTACAGGCATGAATATAACATAATATAAATACAGATCTTTATTGGCCAACAGATGGAGACTGATTAGGCTGGATTGGGCCCCTCACATTATGGAAGACTCAGATAAACTATATTTTTCTCAGTATCAGGCAGCAGCAACAGCACATATTTTAGACACCATACACAGTATGTCTAAATATAAATTATTTTGAGAACTAACCACTTTGGGGCACTTAGTGGTATTAGCGCTTGATCAACTAATCCTTCAAGGACCTTAATTGGTCTGGAAAATATCCGCTTTACTATCTGCAGTGCCATGATGACCTTTATTCTAACTAAAAATTATTTCCATCAGCTTCATTTTGTGTAATTATACACTTTATAGTACCAGGTAATCCAAGATATTTGGTGAATTAGAACTTGAGGTCCTTCAGAATTACTTGAGGCTAATTCTTATGTGCCCTTTTTACATGATTTATGATGAGAAAACTGCAGATCGAAAATTGAAAAGAAAACATTCAGAAAACTTGTAGCATTAGACTTTATATAGGAAAACAATGCTTCTTAATGTTTTAAAAGAAACATTTTTCTTAAATTTTAGGGTATAGTTTTAGCCTTATATGCTTTTGGAAAAAAAAATTAAAATTAAAAAATAAAATTAAAAATAAAAAAAAGAAGATGTACAGACTGTTTACAAATTTGGCATCCTGACTTGAACAATATAAAATTCAGTGTATTCATAGTGCAGTGGTACATGCAAACCTTTGTATTATTGCTTTGTTCACTGTTGATTGCAATGTTTAGCATCATAAAATCATGTAATCATAGAATATCAGGGTTGGAAAGGACCTCAAGAGGTCATCTAGTCCAACCCCCTGCTCAAAGCAGGACCAATCCCCAACTAAATCAAAATGTCCCACAGTTAGATTTCTGACACATTTCTTCTCTTGGGGATGTTATGTAGTGATCACTAATACTTAGTATATCATTTATTGTTACTTCTTGAACCAACTCCTATGTAATATTTATGAAGAACTGTGTTAAGAAGGACTTCTCCTTTTAGGTGCTCCAGAACAAGTTGTTCCACACTACAATCGTTAAAGGTGTTGACAAATAGTTTCTCTAAACCTTGTCCCAATCTAATATTTGGCCAGTTTATATGCAAATAGTTGAATTCTCTAGTATTACACTGTTGTTAGACTTATATCCATCAGCAGTGTGCACTCAATATCCTTTTGCTTATCTTGTAATATAACCCCACAGGTATATTAGTATTCCTATTATTTGGGATTTGTAAGTATGATCCTTTCCACTCAAAAAGTTTACCTCATTAGACTCTGTGGTATTTTTCAGGTATAGTGTTAGGGCTTGTCTTCACTACTGGGAGATGGACGCTGCTGCAATTAATACAGTGGTTGTTGATTTAGCGGGTCTAGTGAAGATCTGCTAAATCAATAGCAGACAACTCTTCGGTCAACTCTAGTACTCCAGCTCCCCAAGAAGAGTAAGGTAAGTTGACAGCAGAGCATCTCCTGTCTATGCAAGCAGTGAAGACACCGGGGTAGGTCGACTTAAGCTACGTTGACTCCAGCTACATTAGTCATGTAGCTGGAGTGGTGTAATTTAGGTCAACTTACCCTGGTAGTGAAGACAAGCCCTTAGTCTCTAATGTATCTTTCCTACATATTATACCCAAGTAATACAATATCCCGTTGGTTTATGTCATTCTACCATGTTTCAAAACTGCCTTTTATGTCAAGTCCTTTGAAAGACAAGATTTTTAGTTCCCCTACTTTTACTTTCAAGCATCTCATGTTGGGATACAGGCATTTTTAGATTTATTTTGAATTAATTAAATTATGTTTAGTAGTTCAGTCCTTTTGGTATATCAAAGGCTACACATTCTTATTAGAACATTAACGTCAAGATCACTCTGAGATGAAGCTGTAAATTGCTGCCTCTGAGCTATAAACAATCTCAGTCAGGGTAATTAATATTCTTGATTTTATTTTTCTAAACTTGCTGGACTATTGGAGCAAGCCTGGTGAATAAGAATATAAAGTAAAAAAAAAGATCGAAACTGAGAATTTAGTTCCTACAGTTTTATTTATTTATTTATTTATTTTTGTTGTACTTCTGTACATTAACTTTAAAGATGAATATGTTTTAAAAATGAACATTCTGACTATATGTAACCAAATCGATGATACAACATAGGTTTAAAAGCAGGATTCATCCATCTGTAGAAAATGGTTTGATTTTAGTTATTTTATCAGTGTAACTTCTTTTCTTGATTACAAAAACCCCAAAAATTTAGTTGGAGTTGGTCCTGCTTTGAGCAAGGGGTTGGATTAGATGATCTCCTGAGGTCTCTACCAATTCTAATCTTTTATGATTCTAAAGTCAATACAAGCAAAATTCTTAGCTAGTATAAACTGATCCAGTTCCTGAAGTCAATGGAACTGCCCTAATTTATACCAACAGTGGATTTGGCTTTACAGCACTGTAGATGCATGCATTACAGTAATAAACTTTATTTTCACATTTTTTATATTTTAGGCCTACGTCTTCAAAAGTGGTTGGTGATTTTGAGTGTCTTCTTTTTTGGTGCCCAACCTGAGACACCTTAAAGGAGCCTGATTTTCCACATTGACTTCAAAGGAAGGTGAGTTAGGCAATTCTGAGGACTTTTCAAAATGCTACCCCTAATATTAATTTATACTTTATTTTTCAAAATAACAAACATGTTTAGAACAGCACGAATGCAATTTTACATTAGGATTTTACTTGGATGTTTTTATGTTTGCTTTCCTTTTGTTGTCTCTTAAGTATTCTATAGACAACTAACTGTAGTTAAATATTTACAGTTCTTTCTAATTTATTGTGTTTTATGACTTCTTCCACAAGATGTAGAAGTGACATTTTTTCTTAAAAGGCAGATGTTTCCATTACTCTATTATGCTAAAAGTTTTTTTTGCCTGTTAAAAGCATATTTAAATCTTAATCTACTAGGTGTTTCTTTACTTAGAATTGCTTAAGGAAAACAAAAAATAATGACTAATCAAGCTGTCATGTTTATTAAATGTTTGACAATTTTCGCTGGATGCCTAAATTGTAATTAACTATAAATGGTTCAAAAGCTGCACCATATTTTATTCCTACTGAAGAGCTATTCTTTTGTGACAGAGTAAAAGTGTGTTTATTATATCTAATTAAGAGATACAATATTCAAGCTGTGTGGCAGTGATACATGAATTTTTCACCCTTACTGACAAGTACAATGGCTTCTGTGTAATTCTTTAAATTGATTCAATCAAACTCTTGCTGTTTATGCTTTTAATTGATTGAATTAAAATATCATTTTAAACATTTAATCATTCCATTAGACGGAATTCTGTTTGCTCATTCTGCAAATTTGTATTTTGCTGAAAGGATTTTAATTTGTACTTGAATACTTAGGCTGGGAGGGTATTCCCAGTGCCTATAGCTAAAAAACCCTGTACCTAATCCATCTTAAATTTACAAAGATAATTTTTACTGTTTTTCTCTCTTCTTTAATTAAAAGTTTTTCTTGTTTAAGAACCTGATTTTTTTTTATTCTGTGGTGAGACCCCAGGGGACGGGTCTGGATTCACCAGGGAATTGGTGGGGTAGAAAGGAAGGAAGGGGAGAAAGAGGCTAATTTTCTGTGTCAGGATTACTTCCTCTCTCAGGAAGAGTCTGGGAGGGGGAAAGAGAAGGAGGGAGGAAGGTGAATTCCTCTCTGTTTAAAGATTCAAGGAGTTTTGAATCACAGTGATTTTCCAGGGTAACCAGAGAGGGGAAGCTGGGAGATGGCAATGATGGGGGAAAGGTTTACTTTCCTTGTGTTAAGATCCAGAGGGATCTGGGTCTGGGGGTCCCGGGCAAGGTTTGGGGGGACCAGAGTGTACCAGGCACTGGAATTCCTGGTTTGGTGGCAGCGCTACAGATTCTAAGCTGGTAATTAAGCTTAGAGGAATGCATTGCTGGTACCCATCTTTTTGACGCTAAGGTTCAGAGTGGGAATTGTACCATGACAGGTAGTATGTAGAATGTCTATCCATCATTCAGTAGCCACGGTGTGTAATGGGGAGGATTGGGTGATAGACCCTCTCTGGTAGAACTGGAATAACTTCTACAATTCAGGAGGCCCATAGAGCTTCTATAGGCTACTAGCCAGTTTCAGTTGCCCACCTGTATTACATAAATACATTCTTTAACAGTGGAGGAGAACTAGCAGAGCACTCATTTCCTCCAACTTCTTAAGCAATATCCTTTACATATCTGTCCTTCTTCCTTCAGACTTCTAATCCAGTTCTCTTGTTGACTTTTATAACATTAGACTTAAAATAGATGCCTATATATAAATGAAAAATCAACCTGCCATAAAAATGTTTTTATCTTTTCTCCAAAGGTTTCGCGCCTCAAAATTTATACTATCATTGGCTCAAGTTCGCAATATTCCATTCTACTCTAGTGATGGATTTAGAATATGTCCCCATTTTAAACAGCTGTATTAAAATGCTCATGAGTTCATGTTTAATGTCCCTACTACATTTCCAATTAGAGTGCTATATTTGGTGGGTATATGGTGGCCTTCGCGGGTTGATACACCTGTATCTGAATGGAGCTTAAGGTCTGATCCAAAGTCTATTGAAGTGAATCTGGGTATGCCTTCTCCCCATCATTGCCTCTCCCAGGCTTCCCCTCTCTGGGTTACCCTGGAAAATCACTGTGATTCAAAACTCCTTGAATCTTTAAACAGAGAGGAAAATTCACCTTCCTCCCTCCTTCTCTTTCCCCCTCCCAGACTCTTCCTGAGAGAGGAAGTAATCCTGACACAGAGAGAAATTAGCCTCTTTCTCCCCCTTCCTTCCTTTCTACCCACTAAATATAGCACTCTTAATATGGCAAACAAAAGCTGTACTCTTCCCTTTGTATACATCTTCCCCAGTAATAGGATTTTACAGTCCAAGTTAGGCCCTTGATTCTGTTGGTGCAACACCGTTACCTTCAGATCATGCCATCAGTGACATCTGAATAACCTCATGGCCTTCAGCGGGTTGATACACCTGTATCTGAATGGACCTTAAGGTCTGATCCGAAGTCTATTGAAGTGAATCTGGGTATGACTACACTGCAGTTAAATACAGGAAGGTGCCCTGTGTCAACTGACTTGGGATTTTGGAGCTTGCGGGTGGGTGAAGGGTCCCAGAGCCTTGACTACAGTCCAAGCCTGAATGTCCACACCACAATTAAACAGTCCCATAGCCCTAGCTCAACTCAGCTGACCTAGGCCAGGCATGGGTGTTGAATTGCAGTGCAGACGTACCCAGAGTGTTAATAATGTACCAGAAGGAATAACATCCAGCTCATTCCCTCTTAGCTGTGTTGGCTCCTGCACTGATAATGGAGGTTTAAAGTATTAATGAATTAATTTTGTCATTAATGTGAACTGGTAACCTTCTAAACAGGTGCAAGGAACAGATCTAGAGCCTGCGTTTCCAGAATGTTACACAGGTTAATCACACTAACATAGAAGCAGTGTGTCAGAGTAGTGAATCAGGATCCTGTTGTGTAAGAAGGTGCTGTTTTTACAAAGTCACTGTTCACAGCACAACTGCATTTTAAGATCCAGTAAACTTCAACTCATTCAGACTAGAAATAGATTCTTTTAACATTGGAAAGGGAATGAAATTGTTAGCTTTTGGTAAACAAAAATTGGACTCTGAAGCAAATTGCAGCTATGCCATCTGATAAACACATAATGGATATGAATGTTTGAAAAATTGCCCTTTAAAATACATATGCATTGTGATATTCATTACAGTGAATCTTAAATTAATTGAAAGTGCTTTTCAGTGACAGTATTTGTAACAGTCTTCAGTAGGAGGGTACACCTCTCTGATACAGATGGAAGAAATTTAAACACAAATATTCTTAAACAGAGTTGTACTAATAAGTGATAGTTTAGGTTTACTGCTGGTTCCAAAAATAAGAAAAAAAATCATTTTGTTTCAACCCAGAACCAAATTTTTTCAGAATTTTTAGTGAATCAAAAATTGGATTTTTTTGTTTCAGGTCAAATAAAATGTTTTATTTCAAATTTAGGCATCAGTAACTGGTTGTTTGGGGGGGAAGGTTGGTTGTTAAAAAGCAGAGGAAATGAAGGGCTAGATTCACAAGGGGACTCAGGCACCATTCACAAAACCAAGGGGTAGGACCTCACCTTAAACTGAATGGTTAAGCACTCACCTGGGGATATGGGGGTTGTGAATCAAGGTCTCTAATATGGGTTTCTCTAATATGGACTATTGGGTATAAGGGACAGCTGACACCTTCTCCTCCTTAGTTTTATGAATGGCACCTAAGTCACCTTGTTAATCAAAAATACAAAATACTTCATTGTCAAAAAGAACTGTTGACATTTCTATTTTTTCCTTTGACCAAAACAATTAACTGAAATTGACATGAATTGTCTACTCTTCGGTTGGTCAGTAGCTAAAGTTTCTTGACAGGAAACAGTTTAGGATAGTTTTGCACATCCCTAATTTAGACTTTATTTGATTTTAAAGAAACAAATATACTTTGTATAAAAATAGACAGCAAAATGATATTTTTGGAAAGCTTTAGGTCAGGAGGAAAAAGCTTTATTATCCACAGTTACCTTTTTTTAAAAAAATTCCAGTTGCTATGACTACTTGAAGCAGCTCTTAAGGTGATGTCCTTTTATTTAAATTATTTTTAGAACTTTAGTTACCCTAACAACAGGATATGCTTAGAAGTATAACACCAAGTCTTCTAATGAGTTTGTTTTTATTTGCAAAGAAAATCTCTTTCTGCTGAAGAATCTTCCAGTCATTGTTGAAAGAACAGGGGGAAAATGTAGATACAATTGTGCTTCAAAAATATTTTTCTATACTTTTTTCCATCAGCAGTTTCAGTTCACACAACAGCAGGTATTTTATGTTAGTTCATTTTGCTAGCCTTTCATTGTAGGCAAAAGAGATGAGCCATATGGAAAAGGGTGACAAATATTTTTGGATGCTGTACCACCATATCATTAGCAGAGAATCCTGTGGCACCTTATAGACTAACAGATGTTTTGGAGCGTGAGCTTTCGTGGGTGAATACCCACTTCGTCAGACGCAGGCCTGCGTATGTGGGTATTCACACACGAAAGCTCACGCTCCAAAACGTCTGTTAGTCTATAAAGTGCCGCAGGATTCTCTGCTGCTTTTACAGATCCAGACTAACACGGCTACCCCTCTGATACTTGACACCATATTATGTTACTATATTTAGAGAAAAACAAAAGAAAAGCTCTTAGCTGTGTTTTAATAGATTCTCTACATCACTTGTGTCTTTTTAATCAGATATGCAGGCACATTCCACACTGTGTTCCCTGGCATGCCGTATATAAGAACACATTTACTCTTTTTATATAATTTAATTTCTTTCCTAATGTGCGCATTATAAACAACCATAATCATATGAATATGGGGGTTCCAGGGTGCCTCTCTGAGATACAGAGTGTCACAATCTCACATGATACCCATGTTACTATATCCCAGAATATTACCTTTTTCACAACTGCATCATTCTGTTCACTCATATGGAATTTGTGTTCCACTTTAACCTTCAAATCCTTTTCTGCACTACTACCACCTAGCCCTTTAGTCCCTATTTTGCAGTTGTTCATTTGATTTTTTTCTTCATAAGTGTAGTAATTTGTATGTGTCTTGATTGATTTTTATTTTATAGATTTCAGACAAATTCTACAGTTAATCCAAATGAATTCTAATTCTGTCTCCAATGTGCTTGAAACTCCTGCCAGCTTGGTATCATCTAAAGATCTTATATGAATTCTGTCCATTCCATTATACAAATTATTAAAGAAAATATTAAATATTACCAGATCCAGGACAGACACCTGCAGGACCCCACTAGATATATCCTTCCAATTTGACAGAGAACTATTGATAACTACTCTTTTAGTATGATTTAATGCATCTTAGTACTCTCACTGGGGTGGTATCACCCCAACTATAGCTATGAGCATCATCTAGCTTCACATTAGTATCATATTAAAACAGTATACTGATAAAGATATACTGGACCATGAAGACAATGGGAGTGACAATATTACCAGCTTCTGCACTATCTATAACTAAGATTGTGAAAAAAATTGTATAATATTGTACAGTGAAATTAAATGATATTATTTGAAAATATGTGATCATGTAATCAAAGACTATATGATGAAGCATAAAGGAACTGAGTTAAGGTTGCATGGCGAACATTAACTTTGGCATTTCCTGACTTTTCAGTTCTTGTGTATTAAACATAAATAATTTCTTAACATAGTTTTTACGTAGATTAATCAGTGATGGAAGGTCAGTAAATAATGTTTAATTTGGATCAATATCTTACTCTTCCAATACTACATCCTAAGCTCCAATAATATATTACAATGTTAAGAATGTTTTGGGGATTATGTTTATCACATATTCCAATAATGTCCAGGTTGTGACAGAACAGCTGATATGCAATCAACTGATTTGCAAGTAAGACCGTCCCAATAACTATGTCAGAGGAGCTTCATAATAAATAGACTTACAATAAGGAAGCACTGAATTGCAATATACCATAGCATGGCAACATTTTTATTTTATACAGTAATAAGGTTTAAAACTATCCTATAAGTAAAACCTCTGTCTTTCTAAGATCATCTCAGCACATATTATATGTTGCAAACATTCTATGTGAATTTGAATTTGGGGTCATATTTGCTAATTTCTCTATTGCAATGAACTGTTGTAGCACATATAGTTGAATAGGTATCTGAATACAGTAATCTATGACTGGTCATTTATAGAATTAAGTAAGAAAAAGCTGATGGAGAACCTTGTAGTACTCTGAAAAGTAATCTTAAGAGACTGCAATAAAGTACCTTGAAGTTTTACCATATGTTTACTGGAAATTAAATAACTAGAAAACAAATTTGCCACTTGATCACAAACCCTAGATTCTTAGTTCCTCAAGCAATTAACCAAAGCAAAAGCTTTAACAGGTCAATGAATACAACGCCAGTAGAATATCCCTGATCGTAATAACATAGCTAACCATGTAATGTTTGCCAGATTTAGTAATAAAGTAGTACAGGCTGAATAACCAAGTCAGAAAACTGAGTACTTATCAATCATTCTGTTTGAACTCGTGGACATGTGAAAGGTAGGCATATTTAAATAGTCTAGACAGAAGTCAGGTGAGGAAAAAGAAGTTACCCATAGAAACAGATGAATGGTGAAGAAATTATCATCAAGGCCCATAGAGAGAAACAAGAGGAAACAGGGACATGGATGCAGTGATTTATAAAAAAGATAATGGAGTAAAGACTGCAAATATATATACACACACACACACACAAGATTTCAGCTTCATGGGATGTGATTAAAATAAACCATTGGATGGGTAAATATTGTAAGCCTTAAAGGGAAATTTAGATGCAACAAAGTTAGGAGATCTTAAGATGAAACAAAAAAACAAAAGAAAAATACAAGTATTT